>NC_142811.1:1142624-1465124 GCF_049724085.1 Artemia sp. Qi Xiang Cuo
GTATTAACTATGATTATTCTGCATAATATGAAGTAAGAATTGTTTTCCTAACATGTTTCCATCTCTCAATCAATCAATCATTTTATGAATATTAAAACACTATTACAAACGTAAACAAGTTATTCGGCCCAAGAAGCCAGGCTTGTGGGCCATACAACACAATAACCAAGCACTAAAAGAACGACAAATAATACCCTAAATTAAACAATACATATGAATTGAAGATGAAGGAGAATAAACACTAGCATACAGCAAAAAAAAAATGAAAAAAACTGGTAATTATTATTATAATAGAAATAAACAGAAACAAAAAAGTAGAGAAACAGGAAAGACAAAAAAAAAAAAAAAAAAAAAAAAAAAAAAAAAAAAAAAAAAAAAAAAGTAGGAAGATTCCTGAATTTTTTTTCTTCTTTTCCCTTCCTTCCCTCACTTTTTTCTTTTAAGAAGAACAGGAGAGAGATATCTGTTGGGATAGAAGTTAGATCAAGTTAGATCTCTAGCAAAACACTTTTTTTCTTTCCACTTTTATTTTCATCTCGTTTTATTTTTAAATGGAAAAACAGTGTGGTATAAGTTATTTGTAGAAATTTACAGTTTTTAGAGATGTATGGTGCTAGAGGAAAAAAGGAAATTGCATTGAACTGTAGATGACAGCGAACAGTATGTATACAGCGATCCCAAAAATGCTAACAGCCAGAAATTTGAAAAAACAGTATGCACATAAAAAGAAAATAAATATCAAGGTGATTCAAATATATTTATTTAGGCGATGCTTTCCATTTGTTGCAGTGTATCTATTTTAGAGTACTGTTAAAGCGACTATTTTATTCATCTTCAAAAGGGGATACTATAGCCAAGTGTCTATGCAGTGCAAGGAAACAAATGCATTTTGGAATCCTTTTTTTGACATCTTGAGTAGTTGAATGGAGCTATTAAAGATCCTCAGGATATTATATTTTATTTGAACTGTTTTCTTTTATCCACTTAACGTTACAGAAAAACATTAACCGCCAACGAAGAGCAGGGCTTATAAAGTTTTTATAGTGATAAAACAAAATAACCTGGTTAGCCCCCCCCCCCAAAAAAAAATAACAACAAAGAAACATAATATATGAAACATAAAAAACCAAGAAACGCTGCGGAAAAGGAACATGGAATGCTACCCCCAAACATGGGAACATTAAAATAAACACACATAAATAAATAATTGTAATATATTTCATAAATAATTGTAATATATTTTAATATTCCATCATAAATAGTCAACAAATAATCTTTAATATTTTCTTCTTTAACTTCAGCTGAAGTATCCGGGATGAATGAATTAGAGTTTTATCATTTAACTTATATTCGTTTGAAATTAATGGTATTTGGTATCTAATTTAAAATCCAGATATTTCAGAACTATTATAGGGAATTCGGTACGTTCTATATTGCCTAAGAGTCGAAGGAGGAGGCATTTTCAAACACAAAATCCAATAAATGCTTGGATTTTGTGTTTGAAAATGCGATATCGAAGGATTGTCTTCTCTTATATGTTTTAAACCTAAAAAGAATATTGTTTCCTGGATCGTAACTATGAACTGGCCATATTATTCATCTAGTGACTTCATTGTTCAGAATAGGAGTGGCACCAGGACCGGTTTCCATACTAGATTTTCAGGACCTAATGTGTGGAACTCTGTTCCTGAGAGCATTTGAGTGGCTGAGCACCTGGGTTTATTTAAAAATGAATTGAAAAAATACTTGTTAGGTCAAAATTCAAAGTTTTTTTTCCTATTTTATAGTTAATTATTTGTTAGTAGATGAGTTGTATGTACCTGGCCAGTCGCAAGTGGTTTTCTATTATTATTATTATTATTGTTATTATTATTATTATTTGTTGTTCCTTTGTTTATAGTTAATTATTAGTTAGTATAGGAGTTTTATGTACCCGCCCAGTCGCAAGTTCTTTTTTGTATCTTTCTTGGGGCGGGTATTGGAATATTAGTTAAATTTGTTTTTGATGTTAAATAAAATGAACTGAACTTCAAAAGGGGATAATACAACCAACATCATGTGGTTTCTCTATGCAATGCAAGGACAAAATTGCTTTCTAGGATGCGTTATTTGACATTTTGAAAGTAAATAGTTGTGGTAGGTCAATGAAGCCATCAAGCATTTTCAGGATTTGATATTTAATCTAATTTCTGTTAGTTTTATTCATCTGGCTCTACCTTTGTCTTTACCTTTCTGTTACCTTTCTTAGCTTTCTGTCTCTTTCTCATAGTCTTTCTCTTACCTTACTCTGTACTTTCCCTAACTGTTTTTTCTTGATAGGTTCGTATATTTTACTTGATGCCTACTCATGAATCAATGAAAACTTGTCAATATTTTTTGGATGGCAAATGTCATTTTGATGAAGAAGAATGCCGATTTTCACATGGGGAAATTGTCAGTCTTCAAGATCTTAGAGACTATGAGTAAGTATTTGACAGGTATTTCATCCCTTAGGTTGAATGATATCTAAACCTATGCCCAAAAATTGCGCTTTCTTGAAAAATTTGAAGCTGCCTAAAAAGTCAATTGACCAAATTTCATGGAATGTTTGAAAACTAGATTGGGAGTAATTCCTGGAATGAAAAAGACAACAGTAGAAGGATAAGACCAAAAATAAAATTTTAATAACAAAAAGAGGAAAAAGGATAAACCAAAGGTATGTCTACCTATAGAAACATAGTTTATTGAAAAAAAAATATTTTAGGCTGCAATTGTGTGCTATAAATTTTATTTAAAAAAAAGGGAAAAAAAACCCAAAAAAACAAGGATAGTATTCCCTGTTCTCCTTCTTTTTAGTGTTAAACTTTAGTACTTTAAATTAAACAAGGTAAATTATTTCTGAGAATTAAAATTAATGTGAATTTTAAATCTTTTATTCTTTTTTAAAACTTAAATGTGGTGTAGCTTTAAGCATATTCAAAGTGCCCGATATAGCTATTTAGTTTCTAAGTTATTTGTACCTGTCGACCCTTGGCAAAAAAAAAAAAAATTGAGAGAAGATGGTGAATTTTCAAGTGAAAAACAAGAAAGTGACATGGTTTGGTACATTCCCGCTGGGATGTCTGTTTAAATTTGAAAGGATCAGGACTATTCTAAGATAATATCCTGGAAAAAGAAAATAATCTTTTGAATATGCATCTAATACATGCAAAAACACACAAAAACAGGCGTTAACACGTAGCTTGTATGTGTTGAAACCAATATTGCCAAAAAGCAAGTCCAACAGCCGTGTCACTATTGAATGAAAACTCCCAAAAATACTAAATGGTATTGGAATAGAGTAACAAAAAAAAGGGGAAAAACCATCTATAACATTTATTAAAACACTTAAAAAGGCATGGAACGAAACAACGCAATATTGGCTGCCGAAAAAAACGAACTATCGAGTTGATCTGAAACGTAAGTGAACCGAATATTCATCCCAACTTAAATATACAAACGTGACTAAACCCAACTAGAGAGACATTAGGGATACCCCCAGATGGCTAATTTGACAGTGTATATATATACAAATCTTTGAATTAGCCAACTGAACAACCAGTATTTTAAGCCTAGGAGTTCAGCTTGACATAAGGAAACATATTAAGAAAACAATTCTTACTCCATAATATGCAGAATAATCCTAGTTGACACATTTTGTAGGGGGAGAGCCTTTATCTTCACTTCTTTCCTTGTTTTTCCACTTTTTCTAAGAAATTCATGAATTTCTTAGAATGTATATATTCACAGAATATATACCCCCACCCCCTAATGTGCAGATATATACCTAGAATTGCATCCTCAATCTGAATATAACATCTGTTTGCATCACAAATGAACATTACTCCCATAATAGTCATGTTGTGGATGTCCAGAGACATTACACCTAAGTAAACGTAAACAAAGTTGCGTCCGTTTCTCCACCAATCTCCTCCCAATTCTTATCTAATCTGAAACATAGTGGTTTTTATTGGTCCTTTATGAAACTTCAAGCCTTCTTTAGTAGTAAAATTCAACTACTTAGCTGTATTTGTTGCCTTTGAGAGGAGGAGAGAAGGCAAAAACGAGGTCCAGGTCTGATGGACGCCAAGTCTGAGACCTTTTAGGATTGGTTTTTTACATTGCCAGATTTGTTGGCTATTTTCCAAGACATAGAATTCAAAATATAAGGGGAAAATGGACCCAGGTCAATATTAGGAACTGTCTCTCTGAGTCAGAGATATGATAAAATTGTACTCTTAGTTTTGATCTGAAACATCACACACTAAAATAAAAAACTAAGTTTTAACGATTGACACAGAAATCATTTAGGCATATAAGTTAGGGGAGGCATTTGGATCAAATCCTTCCTCCACCCCCCCCCCTAACTATATTGATTTTTGGGCTCTTTCCTATAACATCTTGTATTTTTCATAATCATCAGTATAATTAGCTTGTTGTTTGTAATCAATGTTGTGTCCCCGGAAACGTGGCCTCGCTCCTCAAAAAGCCTCCCGAATTCATATCTGAAAGGTCATGATTGACCTTTTCCAGTGTAGGAAAAATACTGCGATTCAACGTGATTTGCTTTATTTTAATATAAATAGTATATTGTTTTGTTTAAATAATAAGTACCATGCGACTGAGGTTCAATCGGTGAAAGGAAAGACAGTTTTTTCATCTCTTTTGTAAAACAACTTTCATTTTATTTTTTTCGATGTTGAAAGTAAAACTATTAGATTATTTGTCGGTTGGGTATTTGTGACGTCATTCGTATGAAAAATGTTTTTCCAAAATTAATTACGGCTGTAAACAAAATTTCCCAAAGTCGTGACCAATCAAGATCGTTTCTTCACACCGGAAAACGATCAGTTTTCTAATTACGAACAATTTTGTTAAGCGAACAATAATCACCGAGCGAAGCTTGGTCCCCTGGTAACCAAATTATTATCACAATTTTTTCGGTCACAATTCGTATCATCTAGTGCGAAGTAATTAAGAATCTGAGACTCACTCCAGTGGTACCAAACAGGATTTACTGTGTGTTAAACCTCACAAGTAACTGATTAGTCAACAAACAAATTGCGTTTTGAAACTCCTCTAACTTATGTTGAAAACTTTCAACTTTCATGGGTCTCTAATTTCAGTCAGTAAACTATTTATGAAAAATACTAAGGAGGCTTGGAGGGAAAGAAGACTATTTTAGACTATTTTCCAGCGTTGTGACCTATCTAGATAGTTTTTTTTTTCAATTTGGAAAATGATAGTATGCCAACTTACAATTATTGCTCATTTATTAAAATAAGCTAATAATCATTTAATTCCACGCGATCTAAATAATTAATATCACAGCAATCCTCCGCCAATAGATCATAATGGGACAAAAAAAACGAAAAAAACAAACAACAACAACAACTTCAGTACTAGCTTCTACAAGAATACGCAACTATGCTTTAATCAATGCAGATGAAAAACGGCATATCTAACTTTAATCTCTGAATTATGTCGAATGCTAGGCCATTGTTTGTATGGCTCTGGAAGGTCACATTTTTCAAATCATAAATTCTTATGACGCTTCGGTATATTCTTTGAAAATTTGGCTTATTTATGATAACACATTCCGATTTTTTTTGTTTACTGTCTCTCATTGTCAGCGCGTGGGATACACCGGCAAGGTAAATTAGATGTGGCTGTCAAATTGAACAAGAGATTGAGGCCAGAGTGGTGGGATCTGAGGTTCTACCTTTCAATTTGGCAGAAACTGGTGAAATTTTCGTACCAGAATTTCATGGTTTCACCATACTCGCCCTTATGCCACTGAACAGTAGATCACTCATTGTACAGGTATTAGGAGGGTAATCTTACACCAATCAATCAATCATAAGTCATTTTATTAATACTAAACCACTTTTACAAATATGAAGTGGTTATTTGGCCCAAGTAACTTGGCCTATGGCCCAAACAGTACAATAATAAATCACCGACAGAACCATAAAAAATACTCTAAATCATGAAATACATACAAAATGAAGGTAATGGAGAATATACATTAGACTACAGTTAAAATACTTAAAAAAGTTGTAATAATAATAATAGTGATAATTAGAAACAGAAGAAGCAGATAAAACAGAAAAGGCCAAGTTGACATTAGGAAATGGAAAAAAAAAACAATGAGTAAAAATGGGGGATTTTTGGGCGGCCATCGATGAACGTTTAGCAAAATAAAATTCTGTGAAGAATTAAGTCGCAACGAAGAGTACTTGTGTCATTTGGACAGGGTAAACTACCAATATTTCTATTCTTTTTCAGTTAGTTGCCCTCTCCTATTATATCTCCTCTCCATCTCCTATGCCAAACAATTCGTTTTATGATTATGCTGTTTTACTTTCGTTTTTGTACTTATTTCAATAACAGCGCCGTTTATCCCCTCTTCTGAACGAAACATTGCAATAAGAACATTCTTACTTCATTCCATTCCGGAATATTTCCGTTTGATTTCCTTAAAGGATCACTTCCAGTTTAAGGGCAACCCAACCCTCCGTCGCCCGCTTCTCTTTATGACGTCTCGATATGACGTTGGGCTATATACAAAAGCTTGTTAATTTTTTCAGTTTTTATTATAATTTTTTGTCCTCATTTCTCATCAACAGTTGGCTAAAAAATGGTTAACCACAAAATCAACAAGCTTTTATATATAGCCTGGGGCTATATCTTGGCATTAGGGGAAAGGGGCTGGGATGCAATTAAATGGAAAGGGATTCTGGAATGTCAATAAAAACTAGTTTTCTTACTATAATCAAGTACAGATTTTGATTTCGTAGTGTTTAGTTCACAAGAGGATGAACTGCACTATTTTTTTTTTTGAAGAAATAGAAATAATGTTTTTTTCTTAACACGTTTGTTTTTTGATTTGAGGATGACGTACATGGTAGGGAGAGGGAGTGTCTTTCTTTGGGCCTGGTCATGGCTCTTGGCGATTTGGTGTGCCTTATTACTAATGGTGGGTTGGGATTTACTGTTAAAATTGTTTCTACCTGTGTATTAAAAAAAAAAAAAAAAAAAAAAAAAAAAAAAAAAACTGAATGTAAGAACGAACTTAGAACGAACAGAAATTATTATGTATGTGAGGGGGGTTTCTCCTCCTCAACACCTCACTCTGTACGTGAAAATTCTTAGTACTTTTAAAAAAGCTTCTTATTGTTCTAATTAAACGAACATTGTGTTTCAGAAGTCATTCTTAAAGGATTGTGGCATAATTCAAACTTTAGCGTAAAGAGCGAGTTGTTAAGGAGGAGGCAACCCCCTTCATATACGTACAAATTTCTGTTCGTTTTAAGTTTTAATGTTGCTCCTTACTTTCAGTTGAAAGAACTTGTTTTTTTTTATTTAATTTCTGATCGTGTTTTAAATAATGCCTGGAAATCTGACTACACCTCCACGGAAAATTCCCTCCTCTTCACGGATTTATTCTATAGACAATTCAATCCTGGTGACAATCTGCCCCGGGCAATTATCCTTAAAATCTCAAAAATTGAGCCGGCAAAGAGGAAGCCTGACAAAAGAAGAATTTCGTGGAGGAATTCATGCAAATTCCTCCTGTGTAAAATTTCTACTGAAATATTTATCCCCTGGAAACTTCCCTCCCCAGGGAAAATTACCCCTGCGGAAATTCCCATCATCAGAAATTTCGCCCCCCACCCTGAAAATATATGCATACTTCCCAATAACAAATACTATACGTAAACAATGGGAAAATTTTGTAATTTAGACCGTTCTTCAGGGGTTGTTAGGGGATGCGATATCTCCAAAGGCATAGTTGTTCGGCCTTTCAACTATGCTGAACAGAATGGCTCTCTCAAAATTTTTATCAGACGATTTTGAGAAAAGTGGGGCTCGGCAGGGGGCCTTGTTGCCTTCTAATCTTCTTGGCCACTTAAAAAGGGTACTAGAACTTTTAATTTCCGTTTGATTGAGCCCTCTCCCGATATTCTAGGACCACTGGGTCGATACGATCACCCCAGAAAAAAAAACCAAAAAAAAAACACGCATCTGTGATTTTGCTTCTGGCACAAAAAATACAAAATTCAACATTTTGGCAGATGAAAGCTTGAAACCTCTACAGTAGGGTTCTCTGATACGCTGAATGTACTGGTGTGATTTCATTAAGATTCCACGACTTTTCCCCCCTTTTTCAAAAATAAGTTTTCCAATTGTGGAAAAAACTTTTTCCACAAAATAATTTTTTCAAAAGAAAGTAAAGAACTTCATTAAACAAAAAATGAGCAAAAATGAAATCAAATAATCTACCAAGTGTGAAACTACCACAAATCAGAATCGATAAATAAATGAAACCCTAAACGAATAGAAATTACAATAAACAAGCGAGTCAAACTCAAAACGAGCAAAATATAACATAAGTTGGGCTCAAAACCCCCTAAAACTTCTCAAGGCTGGAATAAAATTTATACTTTACTGAAAAAATTGTAGATGTTTTTACTTTTATAACTTTAATAAATTAAATAATATTAACATTTTGATTACTAAATATCAGTATACGTATGATAAACTGACAATGCACATTCATTTGTGTTTTTTCAGTAAAGTGCAAATTTTGTTCTGGCCTTGGGAAGGCATAGGGGTTTGGGAAGGCAAAAAAAATCTATTTACTTTCTTTGATAGCTTGGATTCACTTACGCTATTTTGATTTGGTTAAATTTTAAGAGCAGAAGTAGCCCCAAAAGTTTGAACATAATACTCTCAGTCGACTATTAAAAAGGGCACTAGCCATTTCAATATCCAATCGAATGAGCCATTTTGAAGTTTCTACGACAATGCGTTCTATAAAAACCTTATATGCCCCAAGGGCATAACGTACAACCCTTGCCCTGAGGGGTGTGGGGTCATCATCCTCAAAGACCTAATTTCCAGATCTCTCAACTACGTTGAACAAAATGGCTATCTTAAAATTTTGATTAAATGTGTTTGGGGAAAAGGTGGGCGTGAGAGGGGGGTTAGTTGCCCTCCAATCACTTTCGACTATTAAAAAGGGCACTAGCCCTTTGAATTGCCAATTGAATGAGCCTTTTTTGAAGTTTCTACAACAACGCCTTCTATAAAAACTTATATGCCCCAGGGCAAAACTTAGAACCCTTGCCCTGAGGGCTGAGGAGGAGTGTCCTCCTCAAAACATAATTTATATCTGGAAATCAACTACGCTGAACAAAATTGCTATCTAAAAATTTTGATTGGATGTGTTTGGGGAAAAGGTGGGTGTAAGTTGCCCTCAAATCACTTTCGACTATTAAAAAGGGCACTAGACCTTTTAATTTCCAATCGAATGAGCCCTTTTTCGAAGTTTCTACGACAAAGATTTCATTAAAAATTTATATGCCCCTAGAGCATAACTTATAACCCTTGCCATGAAGACTGTGGGGGAGTGCCCTGCTCAAAGGTATAATTTCCTGAACTTTAAACTGCGCGGAACAAAAAGGCTATCTCAAAATTTTGATTGGATGAGTTTGGAGAAATCGTAGGGCGTGCAAGGGGTGTTAGTTGCCTTCCTATCACTTTTGACTATTAGAAAGGGTACTAGTCATTTCAATTTCCAATCGAATGAGCCCTTTTTGAAGTTTTTACGACAGCGCGTTCTATAAAAACCTTATATGCCTCCAGGGCATAACTTACAACCCTTACCCTGTGGGCTGTGGGGGTTGTCATCCTCGAAGACTTAATTTCCAGAACTTTCCGTTGAAGAAAATGGCTATCTTAAAATTTTGATTGGATGTGTTTGGGGAAAACGTGGGCGTGATAGGTTGGTTAGTTGCCCTCCAATCACTATCGACTATTAAAAAGGGCACTAGCCCTTTGAATTTCCAATCGAATGAGCCTTTTTTGAAGTTTTTACGACAACGCTTTCTATAAAACCTTATATGCCCCTAGGGCATAACTTACAACCCTTGCCCTGAGGGCTCTGGGGGAGTGTCCTCCTCAAAAACATTATTTATATCTGGAAATCAACTACGCTGAACAAAATGGCTATCTCAAAATATTGATTGGATGAATTTGGGGAAATGATGGGCGGGGGGGGGGGGGTGTTATTTGCCTTCCAATTGCTTTCGACTATTAAAAAGGGTACTATCCATTTCAATTTCTAATCGAATGAGCCCTTTTTGAAGTTTTTAGGACGACAAGTACTATAAAAACCTTATTTGCCCCCAGGGCATAACTTACAACCCTTGCCCTGAGGGCTGTGAGGGGGTTGTCATCCTCAAAGACCTAATTTACAGAACTTGAAACTACGTTGAATAAAATGCCTATCTCAAAATTTTGATTGAATGTGTTTGGGGAAAAGGTGGGCGTGAGAGTCCTCCAATCACTTTCGACTATTAAAAAGGGCACTAGCCCTTTGAATTTCCAATCGAATGATCCTTTTTGAAGTTTCTACGACAACGCTTTCTATAAAAACATTATATGCCCCCCAGGGCATAACTTACAACCTGAAGGCTGTGGAGGAGTGTCCTCCTCAAAAACATAATTACTATCTGGACATCAACTACGCTGAAAAAATTGGCTATTTCAAAATTTTAATTGAATGTGTTTCGGGAAATGGTGGGCGTGGAGGGGATATTAGTTGCCTTCCAATCACTTCGTCTATTGAAAACAACAATAACCACTCCAATTTTCAATTGAACCAGCCCTCTTCGAAATTTCTACAACAAATTTTTTAATAAGAAGTGATGTGGTTTAAAGGGAAAAAATAATAAATAACACATTGTGCCAACATCGTTCTTATATGCAGTCAGGGCATAACTTAAAACCTTTGCCCCTTTGCCACTTAAAACCTTTGTGGGGGAGTGTCCTCCTCAAAAACATATATTCTATCTGGAAATCACCTACGCTGAACAAAATGGCTATATCAAAATTTTGATTGGACGTGTTTGAGGGAATGATGGGCGGGGGGGGGGGGGGGCTAGTTGCCCTCCAATTTCTTTCGACTATTAAAAACTGCACTAGACCTTTAAATTTCCAATCAACTGAGCTTTTTTGAAGTTTCTACGACAACACCTTCTATAAAAACCTTAAATGTTCAAAGGGAATAAGTTACAGTCCTTGCACTGAGTGTTGTGGAGTTGTGTCCTCTTCCAAAACATGATTTCTCTCTGGAAATCAACTACGCTGAACAAAATGGCTGTCTAAAAATTTTGATTGGATTTGATTCGGGAACAGGTTGGCATGAAATGTGTGTTAGTTGCCTTCCAACCACTTTTGACATTAAAAAGGGCATAAGCCACTCCAATTTCCAATTGAATGAGCCCTTTTCGGAGTTTCTACGACAACTTCTTCGATACGAAGTGCCCTGTTCTATAGAAAAAAAAAAATAATACTTTTTGCCAATATCGTTCTTATATGCCCTCAGGGCATAATTTAAACCCTTGCCCCGAGGGTTGGGGGGGGAGTCTCGTTCTCAAAAACATAATTTCTATCTGGAAATCAACTACGCTGAACAAAATGGCTATCCCAAAATTTTGATTGGATGTGTTTGGGGGAATTTGGGGGGGGGGGGGGGGGGGCTAGTTGCCCTCCAATCACTTTCGACTATTAAAAAGGGCACTAGCCACTCCAATTTCCAATCGAATGAGCCCTTTTCGAAGTTTTCACGACAACTCCTTCGATACAAAGTCCCCGGGTATTTAAACAAAAAGAAAAAAAAATAATATATTAGCCAACATTGTTCTTATCTTAGGGAGCGCTATTGCGCTGCCTATGATCAGGCAAATTTTCTCAGGCTCGTAGCCTTTGATGGGTATGACTAAGCTTAAGGAAACTTATATATCTGAAATCAGCAACGTAGAGTTTCTGTTACTATTGAGTCGGGTCCCTCCTTACTTACAGTTCGTTATCACGAACGTTTTGAACAGCGGTTATAAAAAACTGACGTTTTTTTCCACAAAATAATAAATTACAATAGCGGACACACTCCACGCCATATTATTTATGCTGTTATTAAGTATTATAATAATATCTATTTTAAGAAATAGAGTAAATAGATTAGAATTATGTCTGCTCTAGAAGAAGGTGTAGTGTGCATTGTAAAAATCCTCTCCAATTAACCTTTGATGCCCTGTTTTTTTAAGAATTCGTTTTTCAAGAACGAAACAGGCTGCAAAAATGTAAAAAAAACAGTGAATTTATCTTTTCTCTTCTGATATCCTGGCTGCTGCTATACGTCTTCTACAAAAAAAAAACAACTTAGGAATGTCTTTCAGTATTTACAGTGTGTCTGAATATACCGTAATTAATATTGTCAAACCTAAATTTTGCGTCCAAAACTTTAAAAATTGATGTTCCTGGGATGAATAGTAAAAGGTTTAATGACAATAAAAGGCATAAGATGTGATGGTGTAGGTCAAAATTTCCCTGACTCCCATGTCCGCTTGCTTTTGCCAGGAGGGTATATGGTGGAATGTGATCCTAATGTGCCGTCAATTTTTTATTTTCTTCGTCTTCTTTTTCTACTTGTCACGTTTTTCAAGACAGAAAAAAGAAAAAGAAATGAGGAATTGCATAAGCATAATAAGATATAACTCACTAATTAACAAATAATAAAAAGTAAATATAAAACGTGTTAGCTGGGCTTTTCATTTTTCACTTAAAAAAAAAAGTTCAGCAGTAATGTCTATCCAAACCCAACAATTATTTTCACTGTCTGGCAGACCAGTCCTACAATAATGATTATAATAAAAAAAGGTAAGTACAGTTATAAAAATTGTAGAAAAAAGAAAATTGATGAAAAAAGAATATCATAACAACAAAGGTCACGACTATGCGATTATCCAGGTAAGAACGCGACCCCAAAGTACAAATGCACTAGTAGTCTTCTGATAGCATCTTGAACGAAATAAATGAAAAATTTACAGTAACGAAGATTATTGTGTCAGTAGCTCGGGTAATATATAGGCCTTGCCTTGGGAATGAGGGCTTTAGGACTCCCAAATCAACCTTCCAGCTGCAGTGAACAGGATCGAGGTGGAGGAACTATCCTTAGAACACCTCACGCTGCACCTACCAATCAGACCTTCCCTCTCTTAACATATTCCTGCAGCCCGAGTGAGAAGATTTGCTGGCGGCAGGAGGATAACTTTCTTGATTCTTTTTTGATGCCTCTGGAGGCGCAACAAATTAATACTAAAGCTTACCTTGCCTTATGCATTTTTAGGGAGCCAAATTTTTTGGGTATCACTCAATTGAGCAAAATCCTTTGCCGTTACGAAGAAAATAATCTATGGTATAATGCGGCTGTGAAATCAGTTGGAGAAAACAATCGCCTCATCATAGTCTATGATAGCTATCCTAATCAAGATTATGAAGTTGGCTTAGAGGATGTTTGGCCTTTAGGTAAGTTGCTATTTGTTTAAATTCTTTGAATCTGCTGCTGACAATGTTGAACCGCTCCATAGGATCTATGGTCTTCCGTGATTGTACGTGATGAACTTGGAAGTTGATCATCTTCTAAAGTCAGCTATCCTCAAGGATCATTGGTTCTTTATTATCGTTCTCATCATAAAACTGCTCCGTCCTAGCCGAGTGGTTAGCGCTCCGGACTTGAAACCCTGAGGTCAGGGGGTTCGAGACCTGGTATTGCTGGTTATTTGGTTTGGAACGGGGGTCAATATTGTGACCCTGTAAGCTCAGCCAGAGTTGACCCAGCACTAAATGGGTACCTAGAGAAATCTGGGGGATAAACACAGAAGCGTCGAATGATTTGCCCCAAACCACGCATTGCACTCCTCACCGAAGGCATCGAATTAGGATATTGGCACCTGCGCAACGCAGACCTTTGGTCAGCATGCGAAAGTTTTTTTTTTTAAGTTCATCATAAAATTGCGGGTTTCGGCAAATTGACCCAAGCATATAAATTAAAAACGGCTAACGTATTTGTTCCTTTTGCACTTACGATTCTAAGAATCGACTATTGATTGTTTCATTCATTCATTTAGTAGTTTTAAATTTGAATTTGGGACTATCTGCTGTCTTTGGGCACACACACCAGCAGCGGTGAGGAACAGGGAGGAAAATGCCCTTTCCTTAGAGGAAAAAAGAAGACAATGAAAAACTTTATTTTGGGAGCAAGTCTGCTGTGTATTTCTCCCCTTTGTCATATGCTCTGTATAATACTTAGTTACGGTATTCTCATTTTTATAGCAATGTTACAATCTATTACCACGTTTAAAGTTCTTTAAATTATTACTTTCACACTTATTCATTGCAATAAAAATTTAAGTCAAAGCAGCTATCTTTTGTCTATGTTTCTATATTTTTTTTGATTGCTCTTCAAAATAAAATGGTATTATAGATTTTAATACCCTCTTCTGAACGCTTGAAAAAGAAAGTTTCGTTTAATGAACTTATTCCAGACGGGTATGTTCTTTTCAATTGCTCAGTAGAAATCAAGTTGATGAAAATTAAATATTTGTTTTCAATGCAGAATTTATTTTCAACAAAGATAAGCAAAATAGGATACCTGGTAGTTAATTTTTATATTTCGATTTCCATAATTGAATTTTATCAACGTCCCTGGTTTTTGTACCTCTGAAAGATAATTTTGAAGACCACACTGCCTTTCCATGACAATAAATAAAAGTTCAAATAGAGATAAATCCTTTTAATCGACAGTGATAAATTTCACAAAAATACTAGATATTTGGTCACATATGCTAATGAAACGGATCCAAGAAGGTCAAAGAGACTAGCTTCCATTTTTGCTTCGGAAAGAATTAGATTATTAAACATTATGTAGTTTTATTTTACTTCGTATATAAATTATTGTTTTTAATCGTTATAGTTTAGTTTTACTACTGATGACGGTCACTGCATATGTGACCGAAACATCTAGTATTTTTGTGAAATTTATCACTGTCGATTAAAAGGATTTTCTCTCTATTTGAACTTTTTTTTACTGTACATCGGAATTAAATAATAACTAAATCTTCGAATAGATGGGAATGGAAATTTCATGTAATAATGGATGGTAATGTCTATGATTTTTTTTCTCTTAGTCTTTCAGTACCTGTCAAATATTATTATTTTTGTTCATTTCCGTACCCGTTGTTTAGTAAAGACTGCACTCAACGGAAAGTAAAGACAAAAAAGAGAAAAGAAAACAAACTGACTTCATAGCAAATAAATAGAAACTCCATTCAAATCCCTTACAAATAATAGGAAGCTCTATTCAAATTATAAAAAAATATATCAACTATATGCCACACCAGCTGAGGTCATGAAGGAAATTTCACCTTATTTCTGTTGAGTTTCATTTAGTGAAGTTGCAGCTTCTTCAAGGTCAGCTGCTCCGAACCTCCGAAATACTCTTGAAATTCAGGGCTCGTGAGGGGAGTGAAGCATATATTCCTGTTATCTAACTTCAGATATAATTTTTCGAAGAAGAGGGGGGGGGGGTAATTTGCAGAATGTGGCGAAAAGTGAATGAATTGAAAGGGAAGACATGAATAGAAGCGCACATTTATGTTAAGTAGGAAGTGAATGTAGCAGGAATGAATCTTAAATTTCAGACCAAGCCCCAGGAATATATCTTAAAGGGTATTGACAATTTCAGAAAGTCATCCAATAGTTCGATTGATGCTAAGGGTATCATAAACATATGAAACATATGAATTCCCCCATTTTACACTGGGGGAATTCGTCAGAATTCCAATACGAAATTCTTCTTAGGTTTTGCTTCCTCTTTGCCAACTCAATTTTACGCGTGGAGATGTTAAAGGTAATTGTCCGGGGTAAATTTTCACCAGGATTGAATTGTCTAAAGAATAAATATTTGGGGAGGAGGGATTTTTCCCTGGAGGAGTAGCCAGATATTTAAAAACGATCATTATTTAAAAAACGATCAGAAATTAAAATAAAAAAACGTTTTTTCAACTGAAAGTAAGGAGCAACACTAAAACTTAAAACGAACAGAAATTATTACGTATATGAGGGGGGAGTCTCCTCCTCAACACCTCGCTCTTTACACTAAAGTTTGAATTCTGTCCCAATTAGAAATGCAAAAAGACGGTGATTTTCGTGGGGCTCCATAACACAGGTATTAAACAGAACAGGAGAGGAAACTCCGTCTTGTCGGTTTCCTTTTCGAACAGATCTGTTTCCATCTGGGGTTACTGGCTCTTTAGATTTCAAGAGAGAGGTTTTGTGAACGATTTGAAGGCAAGACTACATCCTATGGAAAGCCTTCATGACGATGGATTCAGTGCTGCTTTTAGCAGTAAGAAGGATTAGTGCCGAATGAGTAAGGAAGTCTAAAGCCCGACTCTCATATAGACCTTCAAGAACTAGGGAAAGACCAAAAATATCCGCTACTATGTGCAAATTGGAACAGCAGACAGTGCCTCGCAACACCCAAAATGGCAGTGGAGGCCGAATTGTTTTGATGGGTGTTAAACCTTACTTTGAACCTTAAACCTTACTTTATGCCGCCTGATAACCTGAAACGTTAACCTGATAACCTTGTTTAGCTATAAACAAGTTAATTAAACAGCAGCCTTTTCCTTCTTAGAAATGGATCGGCACAAAAAGATGACGGAATAATACCCACGATTGCGATAATTTACATGAGCAGTGTTAAATGCTCAGGTCCGATCCGGAAGACGGTTTAGGCTTCATTTATTTTTTCTCCCTTTCTCTGTCTCTCTCTCCCGCTCTCTCATTACATCTCTCTCTCCTCTCTTTCAACTTCCTCTTTTTCTCTTTCTTCCTCCTCCTCTTTCTCTGTCCCTCTCTGTCTCTCTCTCTCTTTCTATATTGCATAATTATTCTTTTCACTGTTTCTTCCAAATAAACGGATTATATAAAAAAATATATAAGAAATTTCTTACCAACATACTTACTCGTGCTTGCTGTTGAACCAGAAGTGGACGCCTCACCCAGAATTTAAAAGAGTTCGTAGGGTTGACCCCTATTTGTCGTTATGATCTGCTAGCTCCAGCAAACTAGATCGAGCAGCTCTACCAATTCTTCAATTGACCGCCAGGACACACAGCAGAAATATATATAACGAACAGTAGCAAAAAGTCCTGAGCTCTATATTAAATATTTTTGAAACACATTAACCTAAGCCACCCTTAATGACTCCACCCTCGCGCACGCGCAATGACAAAGGTTTAGCACATCGCGACGAACTTATGGGACCTATTCCTCTGACGGCTTAGGAACCTTCCCCAACTAGCGCGCTTTGATGTTGTATCATTTTTGGAAAAAAATTTCGCTACTGTTCGTTATATATGTATTTCTGCTGTAGCCAGGATGTCTCCGTCAATCTGCCAGAGGAACAGCTTGGAGAACTCTCTTGATGATGCGGTCGTCGGATCTTCTCTTTTAAGTTCAAATAAAGAAAAATTGTACATCCAGTGCATCAATACACATCGGTTTCCTCGAGGCCGTATCCAAGAGGGGGGGTTACCCGGCTTGAACCCCCCCCCCCCCCCCGAAATTTGTGACCGAGTCGAAAATTAGTCTAAAAAATACCTGTAAAGACAAAACCTTACCAGAAAAAAAATATGCTCCCACAGTAAATCCTATTGCATTTTGTGAGTTAACGGTTCTGATCAGCTTACGCATATTAGGTAACCGTAGGTAACCCCATGTTCACCTGACTTTTCATAGTAAATTAGGGTTAATAATATGTGCTCTGATCAGCTTACGGAATTAGATAGCACCAAGTTCGCTTGACCTTTCATAGTATATTAAGATTAATAGGCACTTGAGGTATACTATAAGAGAGTGCAAGATTGTCAGTTCAGTTCAGTTAGATATTAGACCTGGATAAGAGAAGAATAATTTTCAACATGAACAGAAAGTTTGACATTACGTCGTTTTTCGCGCCCAAGCAGACCAGGGATGTTTCTGACTTTGGCATTAGCGGGACGTCTGCGGAGCATTCATCTAAACCTGTGGATCTGAAGGGCACTGGAGCCATCGTTGAAGCTTCTGAATCACGCACACTGGAACCAACCACGACGCAATAGGCACTTGCACCAGCCCAGTCTTTGTCGTTGTTTGCAAATGACATCAGTCGTTTTGTCAACAAATCATCCAGTCTCGATTCAAATTCTGAACTTCGTTTGCTGAAGAGCCCTTGGACTCCAGATGTCTCCTACATTTTTCGAGTATCTGAAAAACGGAAGCTGAAGTTTCAGTTAACTTGGCTCGCTCGTTTCAGTTAGTTGTCCAACTCTCCGTCTGAGGACGCTGCTTTTTGAATATTTTGCGTTCTATTCTCGTCAGAGACAGCTGGGAAAGACTGCCACTAGTGCTTGGGGAATCTAGTCACCAAACCATTCAGGAACTGGAAGGATGCGATGGATTGCTTCACAGCTCATCAACAAGCACAGTTTCATAGAAACTGCATCGTATCGGCTGAAAACTTCATTTCTGTCTCGGAGAAAAGGCATGACAATATCGTGCACTAACTAGACGCGGCGAGGAAAGCGCAGGTTCAAGAAAATCGCCAGAAGTTGCGACCAATTGTTGAGACGGTGATATTTTGTGGGCGGCAACAGCTTGCCCTTCGTGGTACCAATGATTCCGGCCCCATTTCGGTCTCGGATCCAGAACCTTCTCACATTGATGGCAACTTTCTAGCACTACTGCGGCTGAGGGCGAGAAACGGTGGCGATGTTCAGCAGAACCATCTTCTTTCTGCGGCCAGAAATGCCACTATCTTTCTTCCATCATCCAGAATGGTATTATCACCGCATCCGGGGAGCTTCTTCAGCAGTCTATTGTGGAAAGAGTAAACGCAAGTCTATCGGTGCTTGCCGATGAAACGGCGGACGTTTTGAATACCAAGCAGCTGTCTGTTTGCGTCCGCTACACTTTCAAAGGGAACTTGCATGAGGACTTCCTTGGTTTTACCCCAGTTTCTGATTTGACTGGGCAAGATCTGGCTTCATCAATCCTGCAATTTCTCGAAAGTCTTGGTCTTAATCTAAACAAGATGGTTGGTCAGGGATATGACGGTGCAGCAGCAATGAGTGGGCATTTTAGGGGTGTCCAGGCTGTTATACGTGAAAAGTATCCGAAGGTGCTTTACGTCCATAGTAGTGCGCACAGATTCAACTTGGTCTTCTCTTCTGTATGCTCTATTCTGGCGTTTAAGCATTTCTTTGGTGTCTTATCACAAGTCTGCATTTTTTACCATACTTCCCCAAATAAGACACATAATTTAATAGAGGAGATAAATAAAACACTTCCGGATTTGAAAAAAAATGCTTGAATTAGACTCTGAGAAACAAGGTGGGAGGAGGACCACGATTCCTTCGTGTGTTTTCTTGAGCTATAGCGACCATTCCTGCGATCTCTGGAAGCCCTTGAAGAGAACGGAAATGCAAAAACGACGGCAAAAGCGGCGCAGTTGCTGGACACGATGAACCAGTCGCAATTTGTTGGGTGTCTCCGTGTGGGTAATGGGCTTTTCTACCTTATACTTCTACTGTTCAAGACTCTTCAGCCAGTTGACTATGATTTGGCAGCTGCATGCAGGCACATGGAAACTGTCCTTCTAAAAACAAATGAAATGCGAGGAAGTACTGCTACTGCTTTCACGTCTATTTTCGACGAAGCTCAGCGTTTTGCCAGCGACTTAGGACTGGAGATGACTTGTCCAAGAACAAGAGGTGGCCGGAGTATGCACGCAGACGATCCAGACCTTCTCAATCACTATAAAATCTCGATCTTTATTCCTTTCCTGGACCACTTCATTACCCAGCTGAAACAACGATTTGTGCTTCACCAGAAACTTCCAAATCTGTTAAATCTCAGCGTCCTTTCTCCTCTGTCGATCTAAAGGCATTAAACCTGGAGTCATTAGTTGAATTTTTTGGCGATATTCTTCCCGAGCCAGACTGTCTGAAGCAAGAAATTGAGCTATGACGCATCAAGTGGGAGAATGTTCTGGTATCAGAGAGGTCTACTTGTGCTGTGTCTTCGCTTCAGGCATGCAACACTAGCTTTTCTCCAAATGTTTTTCTTCTTCTGGCTGTTCTTGCGACGTTACCTGTTAGCACTGCTACTCCGGAAAAAATGTTTCTCAACGCTCAGAAGGCTCAAAACCTGGCTGAGAAATTCAACAGGAGAAGAACGACTGAATGGCTTAGCCCTCCTTGCAGTCCATAGGGACGTTGACATCTGCCCTGACAAGGTCATCGACATTTTTGCAGGGAAGAAAAATCGTCGCCTGGATTTCGTTTTATAGATATTCGCCCTTACTTTTAGCTAAAAAAAAACTAAAAAATATATAGACTACTTCTAGCCTACTATTTGGCTTATTTTTGCGCAAAAAAAAAAGCTTTTAGGTTTTAACTGTATTTAAATACTTGTCTTGTTTTTGCGTTACTAAAAAAAAAAAAAAAAAATAAAAATAAAAAAATAAAAATGCCCCTTATAGATACGAAAGTTTGCCTAGTGGACGCGTTCTCGTACGCAAGGGGCGGACTAACGGTCTCGAGCTGACGTAATGTTGCTCGAGGATGTTATACAAAGTCCCCGGGATAAAATCGGGTAACCCCCCCCCCCCCCCCGAACAAAAATCCTGGATACGGCCCTGGTTTTCTAGAAGTTAGTAAATAGTTATACAAATATTTTAGCTGTTTTTATTTTTAATTTATTTATATCTTCTTTTATTTTGGCTTTGAATTGAGCCCAAAATAAAAGAACCCCTTTTGCCAAAAGGAGACGTTAGGTACATTTAGCGCTTTTCCCTCTTCTTTTTTAAATAAATAATAACAAAAATCATGGCTATTCCCCTTTTTACATTTTTACTGTAGCCATCATCTTCACTAATAATTTCACCCAAGGGACACTATTCTCTTAACTGATTTCCACGTTACCTTTTTCCCCTATATTTATTCCATGTCTAAGTGACTTAATCTTCTTAACATTAATTTTCAAACATATTAACACCAACATTGCTCCGAGATAACAAATATCACAGCCCCCCTTAACAAATATCACTTTCGCATTAAGTGATGTCTAGTTCGAGCCCAGTTATACCGTTTTGCTAATGCAACATATTTTCTCCCTAGAAACAGTAGTGAGGGAAGCAGCTAGTGACGACGAAAGTGACTTCGAATTCAACCCTACTGATGATCAAATTATACAGAGAGAAGAAGAAGAAGGAAGTGAGATTGTTCAAGCGAATTTTTTTTCTAGCAACGTTGCTACTTCCGCCTTAGGTGAATGGGAAAAACATACTAAGGTTAGTTTTCATTTATCGAATATTATTAAGCATTTTTAGTGTTATTTGCTACTTGCGTGCAGGGGAGAACTGATGGAGAATTGATGCCGCCTTCTCTTAAATATTTCTCACGAAAGTAAGGAGTTTCATAGGAAGTAGGTCTTTCCATATGCACCATTATGTTGAAAAAGCTCTCTTTAAATCAAGATGCGGAACACTCAGAAAAATTACCCTGCTTTTCTTTTTCAATTATCCCACGATATATCAGGGTAGATTTAAGGAAGCCATGGATTTTTATCATTTTTCTTTCTAAAAAAGGGATCCAAAGGGCTGTTTTCTAGAATCTAAATGAGGGGTTCATTCGGGTGTTCTCTTAGAATTATTGGGTGACCAAACGAAAAAAATATATTTTGAAGCATCAGGAAAAGGGTAATCCCTCTCCTTTGGGTCCCCTGAAAAAGAGTAGTTTCCAAGAAAATTATTTCCTGAAATATTTCGTCTAATAAAACAGAAGTATAGGGAACCTGAAGAAAATTAGGATCTTGTAATATCAAACAGTTCGTGGTAACAAACTGTAAGTAAGGAGCAACCCGGCTCAATAGTAACCAAAACTCTAAAAATGAAAATCAAAAGTAAAAAATCAAAACCTTGCACCAAACTCCTAATAAGGGGCTATCATCTAGTCCAATGTAGTACTGTAAGTAATCTAGCAGTTCAATCCACGGAAAGGTCCAGAAATTATGTCTTTGAGGATGACAACCCCCCCCCCCCCTGCTCCAGGGAAAGGATTGTAATTTATGCCCTGGGGGCACATAAGGTTTTTTTTTATAGAAAGCGTTGTCCAGTCCACTGAAAAGTACTGTAGCTAACACTTAAGCGCAATATGATATCCAAACAAAATAGGAAAGTGAATAGTATGAGATTTGTGAAATAGTGTTTAGAAAAAAGCATCAAAACATGGATTTGTGTTGTTTTTTGTTCTTCGTTTTATGAAGAAAAAAAAGCAATACTATGGAAGATGAAATTAATAAGAAATGTCAGAGTTGTCATGAAAAATATTAAGTTGGATATTTACATCAAGGATATTTACATTTTACATGGTACCATGTACCATGTACCATTTTATTTTTATACCATGGAGGTAAAAAAAAAATTAATAACGTAATGAACAAAAATACGCAGCGTTAAGTACCATGTATGATCTCTAGAATCTGGTGACGTGTGACTTGTAAAACTTGTAAAAGGATTGTTTTCTGTTTTTTTTTTTTTTCATAAAGCTTTGACACTGCAATTTTTGAAATTGCAATACTGTTTTGAATAAAATATATTATGTTTATATAGTGTATGTTTCATTTTCAGGGATTTGGATCTAAAATGATGACAAGACTTGGCTACGTTATGGGCTCAGGTTTGGGAAAAAGTGGAGAAGGACGAACAGAACCTGTTGAAGCCATTGTCTTTCCACCTGGAAGATCTTTAGGTTGGTTATATATATATATATATATATATATATATATATATATATATATATATATATATATATATATATATATATATATATATATATATATATATATATATATATATATATATATATATATATATATATATATATATATATATATATATATATATATATATATATATATATATATATATATATATATATATATATATATATATATATATATATATATATATATATATATATATATATATATATATATATATGTGTGTGTGTGTATATATATATATATATATATATATATATATATATATATATATATATATATATACATATATATATATATCGGCGGTGTAAGACTATAAAAATTTTGCGCAATTAGGAAGTTTCTGCTAAGATTGTGAAGATTAGAGTTTGCCTTGTCTAATCCATGTATAAGACCATTAGAAGGGACCACCCCATTCTATCTTTCTGAACCAATAGGAATACTGAGCCTGTAATGGGTATTGTTTCTATGCTAAGAGGAATAAGGAAACTAAAACGGTGTTTAATTTGGTGTGAGTAGCACCATTCTCCTTATTTTAAAAAAAGTCCTAAAATGAAGTACTCTCATTGACTTTACTTGGCAATCAAGTCATGCCACTATACCTATGAAGACAGGGGTTTACTATAGTCAACATTTTAATACTTGTTGATGGCTCGAGGTTAATGCTTTTCAACCATTTATGCATTTTTGGCCTCTTTATTCTGATATCACTGTGATTAAGACGCCATCTGTAAATCTTTGTTGATTAATGTTTCAGTGGAAGTTTTGCATTGCACCATAGAATAAAGCTTTTAAGGGAATCCTCATCCGAAGAAAAACCGAAACAATAAAAGAAATAGCTTTTGTTCTCTGCTTCTCTGGCTTTTAATGTTTGTAAAATTGCGCGTAAATAAAATGATGATACTACTACTACTTTCAACTCATAGCAGCACCAAGCCGCCTGAGGCCAACACAACTACGCACGCTCCTCATCCATCATATTCTGTTCAAATTTCACTTAAATCATTATTTATGTCCTCCCCCCGCCCCAACTGAGGACGACCTACTTTCCGTTTAGCAATAGACGGTCGGCCGAAAAGGACAATCTTCGGCAATCTGTCATCCTTCATCCGCAGAACGTGCCCTAGGCACCTTAACCTTTCTCTCATTATGATCCTAGAAAATGGGATTGAACTGGACCATAGTTTTCGTACAGCCTACTGTTTGAAATACGGTCAGTCAGCCGGGTACCCTGGGGAAAAAAAATGCAGTAAATTACATAACCATTTATTTTTACACTATAATTAAAAAAAAAAAACAGTAGAAAACGCTGAATATGAAAAATTTAAAGTCAATGCCCCTTGAGAAGCAGAGACGCTGCCGCTACTTAACCAGCAGAGTAAGTGGGATATTGTGTTCCTTTTTATCTGTTTTACTAGACAGTCATTAAGTCCACTTTAGCATCTCACTATTGTCAGGTGTTTATTTCGTTTTTTAATGACATAGGCTGCGAAATGTTAAAGAAAAACTTGCATCGCCTGAATGAACTTTGTCTTGTCTGTCTCAATGCCTTCGGGGAAGAAGGTATGGGACCAGTTTTCGATTTAATAAACCCTTGACTTGTTGCGAAGTGGCCGAAAATAAAATATGCATGGAACATGGATGCACCCGGAAGACCCACGTTTTTGTAGGGAGGAGGGGATTACTGACTTACATAAATCTGTTAAAAAAGGTATTTAATCACAACAATTACTCAAATACGATTATAAAACACCAAATCGTTTTTTAACATTTATTTTTCCAAGTATCAAAATAAACAATTAAGTATAACAATTAACAACTAACAATTAAGTATAACAATTAAGTTGCAAGTAAAATAAACAATTATTTTGCCAAGTATCAAAATAAACAATTAAGTTTGCTGAAATGTTGTTTTTTATAGTATTTAGGAAACTTTTGAATATTAGATAGCTAATAGAAGGAAGGTGTTCTAGTCTACTAACACACACTGTCTCTGCATGTTAATCCCCTGCATGCCAGTGTTCTTAGCAGCATACAGAATATCTTTAGTTTGTCAATAGCTGTAGAAACCACCTTATTTTGTTGAAAATCTAAGTCTTTTTTACAAAAAAAGAAAAATTCACGAAAACAGCAATACACCGAAACTTTTTTCTCAAAATAGTAAAGCCACGCTTTCAGGCTCAGCGGGTTCGAACACGGGCTGTTTTCGTCTAGTTTCGAGTTTTTTGTCTAGTTTCAGCGGGTTCGAAGTTTCAACCCCGTGTTTGATGCACTAGATGCACTGATGCACAACGCTTGTTGCATTAGACGAGAACAACCCGTGTTCAAACCCACTGAGCCCTTAACAACCTGTTTCCAAACACGGGTTGTTCTCGTCTAATGCATCAAGTGTTTTCACAAAGTGGGTTCTTAAGGAAAATACGGGATTGAAACTTCGAACCCGCTGAGACTAGCCAAAACTAGACGAAAAACTAGAAATTTGAAACTAGATGAGAACAACCCGTGTTCGAACCCACTTAGCCTGAAAACGTGGCTTAAAATATTCCAATAACCAAAAAGACAAAAAAATGTTAAAAAGCAAAATTGCCTTGTAATAATTTAATCTTGTCTTTGTTTTTATATAACATTAAATACGATAATGCATATTATTTGATCGTTTGATTGGCCTTCAGTTCATTTAGAGATGATCCAATTTGTTGTTTCCTGTTTCTTTATTTTCTCATTGTCTTTTTCAGATCGTTGTATGGAAATAAAAGAGAAAGCAAAGGGGAGATGCCTACTAAGTGTAGAACAGCGACTGAAGCGACAAAAAATAAAAGCAGAAAGACAAGACAAACAGTTTATTGATGAACAAACTGCACAGGAAAACCATTTTCAATCCCTTTTTGACGTTTTAAACGCAAGAATGAGTTCTGGAATTCAAGGTTGGCCATTTTTGTATTTTTAACCATGGTAAAGAACAAATTACGGTGTTAAAACTGGTGCTAGTAACGAAAAGAAAATCACTATTGCTATCTAGCTATTTTTTCTTATTTTGAAAAAAGAGAAATTTTGAATTTTTTCAAAAATATTTTTTCTTCTAAAACTTAATTTTTGTAGAAGTTTATTTTCTTTAGTCTGTAGAGCATAAGAACCTGAGAGAGGACACCCAAATTGGCCAACAAAACTTGAGATGTATATATATATATATATATATATATATATATATATATATATATATATATATATATATATATATATATATATATATATATATATATATATATATATATTTAACTAGCCTAGTTTTAAAAGCAAATAATCTGTATCCCCTCAAAAAAATTTAAGGTTGAATCCAAAGAAACTAGAAACTTATGCCTTTAATTGAAAGCCAAATTTTCAAATTTAAATTCAACCTTGTATTGACTATGATAAATTCTTAAACCACATTGGCCTGACATCACATAAAGAAAGAAAAACAAGCAAAATTGGTTTTTTTATAGGCAAAATTAAGATACTTAAAAAAAGATAATATTTCGAGAGGACAAACGCCTCTCTTCTTCAGCGCGAAGAGAGGCGTCCTCTCTTCGCCCTCTCGAAATATTCGCTTCGTTTTTTCAGTATCTTCATTTGGCCTATAAAAACCCCATTTTTGCTCGTTTTTCTTTCTTTATGTGTATTGACTATCTGATTCCCATGGGTAACGACGCACCGTCAGTGACGCTAGTAGCTTTTAATTTCTATTAAAACTTTTTTCTATTTTAATTTCTGTTTTTGTTTACTCTTTGTTGCCTACCCTAAGCTGTTGCATATTTGTATTTTCGGGTACTTTAAAATATAGGAAAGAATAAAGATTGCAGAGTTCTATTACCATTAGGCTTACTATTTTAAAGGCAAATAAGGTACTTAGCTTGCAAAGATCTCCCCAAATTAACTTATTCCTACGTTACTGTTTTTTCACGTAATCACTTTCTTCATATTTTTTTTTTGCTTATTTGATGGCATTATATATATTTGAATTATTCCGCTGTGTAATATACTCCGGACAAGATAAAGCCTAAGGAGGGTTATGTGTATTTTCTTAATACACCCTTAGTTAGTCTAAAAAAAAAAAAAAAAAAAAATCCAATCTACTTCATGAGGCCAGGATTTTAATCTAAAATAGTTCCAGAATACCAAAAAAAAGTAGATACTAATTGTCAGCCGTATTCCAACAGATAACCCTTATCAAAGTTTTCTAAATATCCTACTTTTGCTCAAGTCTTCAGAATCTAGACTGTCAGTGCTACTAATATTTTTTAACACTAGGTGATCACGAAGACCCTTGAAACCTCCGAAAGACTGGAGTGTAATTCACGTTTTTATTTTTAATAACCCTCTTTACTTGTTTTTGATAGGTTTTTGGAAAACATTTTTTAGAATTAAGGACTGTGTTAGGGTGGTACGGTGCCTTAAAGGATGACCTATCTTGTTCAGAGTAAACTTTTGCAAATCATATCAAACTATTTAGAATTGATTTGGTTCTCTTTCCATAACTTGTACAGCTTGGATGAGAGATCTGAATACATGACGGGAAATCAAAAGCCAAAACTTTCTTCCGCAGGGATTTTAGAAAAATCGTAGACTTCCTTTTGTGCTGGAGATAGAGATGTTCAGTTTTAATTAGACATACATCATCAGAAAGTGTGAATTTTGTTCTTTCGACTATATAGAGCATAATTTTCTTTTTTAATTCCAGGAAAGGGCAGTCCCAAAAATGTTCTAGGATACCTACTAGGGGGGAGGGGGGTGTTCAATAAATATACCTGTACGTATAAAGCTATAGCCCAAGAAAGGGTCCCTCTAGGAGCAATCTGAGTTGGGAGAAAGAAGTTCTCTTGCTAGCTCCGGCTCAGCAAACCAAGTACCGCTAAGTGCTGATGGTGAGCGAGTGCTTGGTGACTCTTTTCTCTATTTTGAAGAACGATTGTTGTCCGCCCAAGTCGGTCGTAAGCTTGTGGGTGGGGTTGTCAGGAAGAGAGAACACAGTGGCAGAGCTCTATCGAAAAATAAGACGCCCAGAGAGGGTTTGTCGTTTGCTATATCTATTTTTCTCTTGTATAGAGGCAATGGGAACAGTGTGACCTGGGCCTTGACTCATTTCTTAGTCTTCTTATTACAATAAGAATAATAACATGCCGGAAACAGGTACATGACCTTATTTATGAACGAAGAGCTTGGTCCGAAGGGAGAAAGTATCCAAGGACACTACTTAAGTTCCGAGGTAAGGACGACTTGACTAGGTTCCTTGGTCATGCTACAATCTCCTTCGTTAATGTGTTAATGTGGACCCATTTCTATGATGGAAATTGACAAAACTCCTTCTGCCATCTAGTCTGCGTGAGAGTTTAGAAAACAAGTAAGTAAATAACTTACTATTCTGATTTTCTTTTTAGGTTCGACTCAGAAAAAAGAAAAAGATTCAACCACCAGTAAAGAGCTAAAAAAGGAATCGAGCAAAAATCTAAATTTAAAGAATTTCCAAATTTGTGAAAATATTCGGAAATGTGACAGTGAACTCAAGAGGCTACGAGAATCTCGATTGCGTCATTTAGCAAGAAATGATAAATTAGCCTCTGAAATGATTCAGAAGCAAATTGACGCTAAAGAAAATGAGTTGGAACAGCTGAAGCGATCAGAAAAAGCTGTAAGTCGTGAACAGGATTCCAGGAACCTTCAGAAGAAGTTGCAAATATTTTAAGGATACAAGTGCAAACGCAAAGTTAATTTTATATACTTACAACTAATTTCAATGGCATCAATTATTGTTTTATTACTATGTAAAATTCTAGGAAATGAGATTTATGCCTTCTGTAGAAGGTGTACACTGCTTTGTGTCGTTTCAGCCCCTTTTCATTTGACCTTTTAGGGACAGAGCGGAAAGCAAATCAACCAATGAAAGCACAAGAAAATGATTTTAACAAAAACTACTTTTCATTGGTTGATTTGCTGCCCGATTTCCTGTAAAATACCCCTAAAAATGGATTTTAGCCACGGTTTCATTTGGCTTATATGCCTGAGGTCCATGCGTATTAAACTATTTGTTAACCCTGAAACTAGCTTAAAATTGAAAACTAATTACGTTGATAAAGTTATCAATTCATAATCTAAGCAGTTGGGACAAGGCCGTATCCAGGGGGTTTGAACTCTTCCCAAAATGTTTGTCCAAATCGTAAAAACGTAACAAAAATGAATATGAATAATTTTTTTGTACCCCCCCCCCCCAAAAAAAAAATTTTTTTTTGTACCCCCCCCCCCCTCACACATACACCGAAAAAAATTCTTTTGCTTCTCCTCCCCCCCCCCCCCAAAAAAAAATCCTGAGTATGGCCCTGAGTTGGGATGATAAGAAAACATTTGAAACATATACCTCAATCTACAGCCATGCGTCTTTTGATAGCAGCGAGTGTCAAGCTAAAAAAAGAAACATATTTGCAAAAAAAGGTAAAAATAAACAGCTTAAGAAGATATACCTTTCCTTTGAAGGCAAAGTTACCTTTGGGAATCAGCAGGTTTTTAATGTTTGAATTCTCAAAGATGACAAGCTTTATCAAATTAAACTACTTTTTTCTGCTTGTTTATATTCATGGTCAAACATGTCAACACTGACGACAATGTCAAGCTGCTCTAAAAACTTTCCAATTTTTAAATAATCGAAAGAAAAATATTTTAAAATAACGGTTTTCAGGCTTGAATAAACCTATGACGGATTAAAGAGGGCAATTTTTGTTGAGGGGGGGGGGGGGTTAAGTCACGAACAAGGTCCTAATAACTCGTCATGTGTTTGTACTGTTGTTTGCAATGTTATTACTTTTTATACTTTTGGTTGTAAGTAAAATTTGTCGTGAAGGACTACTAAATGATTTGAAAATAAATCTGCTATAATAGATATGATTCTCAATAAAATTACATTGTTGGTGGATAAAATTTGAGAGCAACCGCTTATATTTCGTTACGAATTAAGTTTTTATGGCTTAATTTAGGCTCGGATAAGAGTCGCATTGTGCTTTAGCGCACAGATTTAACGTCATTTGATGAAAAACTACATTTTCGTCAATTCTTTCATGATAATATGATTCTTTTTTAATAAAAGTAACGAGATGTGACGTCAAGGAGCGATTTGACAGCTAATGCTTACTGGAATTGATAGTCTATATTGTTTGAACCTTTAATGTAGTTTTTTTAACGAAAAATTATTTGACTACATTTGACCATAATTTAATATATAGCTACCAGCCTATGTCGAATTTATCCGTGGTCTTTGATACTAAGTATTGCATAGTTTATCCGCAAAGTAAGAAATTTTGTTACTAAGTTACTGTAGTAGTTAATACTAGTTACCAATTAACTAATTTTCTACTAATCATCAAATTACTTATCTGAATAAGTAACAACTATTATGGTATTTTAAAAGTTAAAAATTTATGCATATTTAGAAATGTGTTTTGTATTAAAAATCCTGATTTATAGAAATTTTTCAACATTTACGTCTCCCAAAATTTACTATTTGGCTATTTTTTGAGGAGTAGGTGCTTTTATATTTTTGGAGGAGTTGACAAGAAGTTCTGTAGTTTCTCATTTATAAGATGCTTTTGGTTTGTAATTTTGTTCATCTTTATACTTTAAGAAGAAAAAATACCTTCCTCGACATTTTACAGTATGTATTATTTTAAGCCTTTGTAAATTAAGCATAATTACAATTAACAATACAAATAATTTCTAGCGTACTGTTTAAATGTGCTGTGTTTAGAGGTAAAAAAGCTGGTTTGCATGTGGGTTTAAATTTGTTGTCGATTTGTCAGTATTTTTGTGACTGCTATATTTATTAAAAATTGTTAAATTCAGTTGCGTTCTACTTCTACAAGAAGACTATTTGGATTAGAGGTCAATGTATAGTCCAACTCCCCAAGGCTGGTCCAAAGGACCTTCCAGGAATTATTGCCTGCCAATAATTCTTTTCTTTACTGCTGCTACTAAATGATAGTTTCATCCTTCACCCTATAGCTAGTAGCAAAGTATAGGTGAGAAAAAAAATAATCTTAATCTTAGACTGAATTACCTGTCACCTATACACATCCCTGGACACAGATGGGGGGGGGGGTATTCTCATATATCAGTACCAAGGCTTGTTGAAAGGATCCCTCCTCCCTCTTTTGGAAAATGTTCATTGCAAATTAGATTTTTCTGTGTTTTGAAATCCCAATCAAGAAAAATTCATCTGATTCTCTCCTATCCCATTCAGAGTCAGAACGATGTAAACATCGTAAACACCGTTATTTATTTGAACGTAATTTGATTTGAGGGTAATATAAGAAACTTAAACTTTTTCCAAGATCCTCAAATGCAGAATAAAATATCAAGACATTGGGGAAAATAACATGAGGGGGCAATCCTGTCCTGTCTCACACCAAAATATCCGCCACTCAGCAGACAACTCGATCTTCTCTGTCTGGTAAGGCTTTTCTTCTGTGGTGCGTCATATTAAACCTAGCCGGATTCCATTATACCAGAAATGAGTATTTACGGCTCCTGTGGAACACTTTCAAAAGCCTATGAGGGGCTCTTAAGTTTGACTCTAAAGTTAGGCCTATCTGGGCTTGTGATATGATTATTCGGAAATAATTCTTATTTTATCCTACCCAAGCCCATTTTTCTTTGTTAAAGTTGTCATTAATGTGGACATTGTTATAAACCAAATAATAGTAATGCAGTCACCATCATAAGATTGCTTTTAGCGCGTGATATGAATCGTCCGTCCTTTCTGATACGTGGGCGTTCCTAACATGGGCACCCATAAGCTGAATCTTAGGGGGGGGGGGCTTACCTGGTCAATTTGGCACTTCCAATGCTGTATAATAGAAATCTCAAAATATATTAAAATACAAGGCAGCATCGTTAAGCCCGGGGGAGGATGGAGCCCTCTCATATGGGCACCAATGGCTCCGAAAGATGGAGTAGAATCTATTAGATGTTGAGGCATTGTCTACTGATTCTTTTGGGCACCTGTCTGACTGACCGTATTTTAAGCTGTATGTAGATTGTGGTTCAACCCGGTTTCTAGGGCAATAATCATAGGCAGCGCGCCAGCGCTGCCTAAGTAAAGAACGATGTGGGCACAATGTGTTTTTTTCTCCATCCGGGCACTTCATATTGTAGGAGGTGTCATAGAAACTTCGAAAAGGGCTCATTTGATTGGAAATTAGAGTAGGTAGTGCCTTTTTTAATAGTCGAAAGTGATTGGAGGGAAACTAGCCCCCCCCCCCCCACGCCCATCATTCCCCAAAGCACATCGAATCCAAATTTTCAGATCCATTTTGTTCAGCGTAGTTGATTTCCTGATAGAAAATATCTTTTTGAGGAGGACACTCCCCCCACAACCCTCGGGGCAAGGGTTTTAAGTTATGCCCTGAGGGCATATAAGAACAATGTTGGCACAATGTACCCTTTATTATTTTTTTTTCCTTTAGAGCAGAGCACTTTATATGGAAGAGGTTGTCGTAGAGACTTCAAAAGGGGTTCATTCGATTGGAAATCGAGAGTTCTAGGGCCCTTTTTAATAGTCGAAAGTGATTGGAGGGCAACTAGCCTCCCCCCACGCCCATCATGCCCCCAAACACATTCACTCACAATTTCGAGATAGCCATTTTGTTCAGCGGAGTTGATTTCCAGATAGAAAATGTTTTTTTGAGGAGGACAGTCCCCCACAAGCCTCAGGGCAAGGTTTTTAAGCTATGCCATGGGGGCATATAAGGTTTTTATAGAAGGCGTTGTCGTAGAAACTTCAAAACAGGCTCATTCGATTGGAAAGTTAAAGGGATAGTACCCTTTTTAATAGTCGAAAATGATCGGAGGGTAACTAGCCCGTTTGAAGCTATTATTGACAAACACTAAGCAATCGCTAGAACCAAGCTCAGCTGGCTTAGACACTATTATTGGTTACCTTCAAAAAGGTATACATAAGAAGGCACAAGGTTAGCTTCTTTTATGCACTACTACTCACTTTTTTTATGCATTACTACTCACATAGCTGCTACTTCCATATATCTTCTAATAAATTTACTACCCACATAAAACATACATACGAAGGCGCTAGGCTCACTTCTTGTATGCACTACTGCTCATTAATAACTCATGTCTTCCTCTTACACCAACTCTGCGTTAGGTTGAGCCTTTTAGGTGGCCTGATAGCTCTTCCAATTCGTGTTTTGGTTGGTTCAGGAATACCATTATCCATAGCACAGGTCCTGGCGCTAGCTGTTACATTTGTTGCTACTGGTGCTAAAAGCGTTTGGGATAAGGGGGAGCTGCACCATTTGTGATGTGATTCTCCTGGAGACATGGAATCTGTTCCAGCAAGCTTAATGGGAGATTTGTTTTGCGGCAAAGCTGATCTGGGTGTGCATTGGTGATTATCAGGATTATATTGTGAACAACCAGAAATGTGTTTTCTGTTCCTTCTAATCACTGACCCCTCTTCTGTTTTCACTGTTTATGATCTTGGTTGCTCTGAATGGGCAACTACCGTTGCTGGATTCCAAACACCTTGCTGGGAGGTTTGAACACAGACACTATCCCCTACTTCAAGAGGGGCTAAAGCTTTAGCTGATTTATCGTAATAATGCTTCTCTTTCGACTTCTAACAAATACTTCGACTGGTACTATTTTCTTTTGTAGATGATTGACTGTGCATGGTAGGGTTGATCGCAACTGCCGACTCATAAGAAGTTGTGCTGGTGAAGCAATGCCATCTACAGGTATATTTCTATACTCTAGTAATCCCAGGTAGGGGCCATCACCATTTTCTGATGCCTTTGTCATTAGGTTCTTAGCAGTCTGGACTGATTTCTCAATTAGGCCATTTGACTGTGGGTTTGGATTCGATGGGCATGAATCCCTAAGGTTTTGCAAATCTTTGGAATTCTGCTTAGGAGTACTCAGGGTCATTATCTGATATGAATGTCACAGGTATTCCATATCTAGCAAAATGAGTTTTCAATTTGGTAATTACTGTATTTGAAGTTAAGCTGCTCAACTTCTCGTCTTCAAAAAAGCTGCTATGATAATCTGAAATGATCAAGAAATCCACTCCATTCTACTTGAAAAGGTCAGATGCACCCTTCTGCCAAGGAAGAGGCGGGATAGAATGGTTGATTAAAGGCTCATTCTGATTTGAAGGCATATTCTTAGCACAGGTTCTACATTTCCTAACATACTCCTCAATGTCGATGCTAAGACCTGGCCATTATGCTAACTGGCGGGCCCGTTGCTTCGTTTTTTCCACACCAAGATGGGCTGCATGCAATTGTTTTAAGATTTCAGGTTGTAACGTTTGGGGCATTACCATTCTGTCCGCTTTAAAGATGATGCCGTTTTCAGCCGAAAGCTGATGCTGAATGCTCCAATAATTGACGATGCTTGATTGGCACATTTTCCTGCAGCTTGGCCATCCAGACTCTATGGTCTTGAGAACAGAGTTCAACTGGGAGTCTTCATAGGTTTCAAGTTTGATGTCTGCCAATTTGCTGTCACTCACTGGCATGTGCTTGATGATGTGATGTACATATACACATATTTCCTCTGCAGTTTGTCATCAGTATCAGGTAAGTGCAGACTGGAGAAGGCATCAGCAACAGGAATTTCTGATCCGGGACAAAATTGTAAGTGGAGATCATAAGGCTGAAGCTGCAATATGAAGCTGCAATATGAGAACTCGAGGTGGGGCCCTGTGGATTGGATTGGCACCAATAGTCTCCAGTCGACGATGATCAGTAATGACGCTTACACGTCTTCCGTACAAGTAATGGTGAAAATGCTTGCAGCCATAGACAATTGCATAAAGCTCTTTTTCAAGTTGTGAATATTTCTGTTCAGTCTTACTCAGTGCTCGAGATGCATAGGCCACAACTTCGCCACTACAGCAAAAATAAACTCCCAAGCCATGGCCAGAGGCATCAACTTTCAATTCTACGTTTTTACTGGTATAGCCAAAGAATGATGTGTTTGAGACAATGGAAGATTTAAGTTCAGATAAAACTTTATCATGCTCTTTGCCCCAACTGAATGTGTCTTGTTTGGCAACTTCACGTAGGGTCTTGTTTTGAGTGGACAAGTTTGGTATGTACTTTCCCAGGTAATTCAGCATTCCTAAGAGGGTGAGGGGCTCTTCTCGGGTCTGAGGACTGGGCATTTGATTGATAGCTTTTATTTTCTTTGGATCAGGCTTCTTGCCTTCTGCTCCAATAATATGTCCAAAGTAACAGACATTGCTAACACGAAACTAGCATTTTTCCTTATTAAGCCTTACTGCCTTCTACAGTGCTCGACCTAGGAGGGCTTTCAGTCGCTCATCATGCTCCTCCTTGGTTCCCCCAAATACCAGGATGTCATCAATAACTATGAATCCATTTAGCCCTTCAAACGTTTCTTCAATTCTCATTTGAAACTCATCTTGGGCTGAAATTATGCCAAATGGCATTCTCAGAAACCAATACCATCCATATATGGTGCTGAATGTCATCATGTAAGATGCACTTTCAGACAGTGCAAGTGACCAATACTCAGATCGTGCATCCAGTTTGCTAAAGACAGTAGCACCATGAAGTTTTGATGTTACATCTTCTATTGTTGGTATAGGGTAATAGGACCGCCTTGTGCATTTGTTTAAGTCTACTGGATGTATGCATAGTCGAACATTTCCATCTTTTTTCTCTACCATTACCATTGAATTGACCCTTTCAGTGGGTTCAGTAACTTTCTTGATTATACCATCTCTCTCCATGCGTGTCAGCTGCTGCAGCAGTTTCCTTTTCAGTGCTTCAGGGACTCTTTGGGCAGGATATGCAGTAGGAACAGAACCTTCCTTCAGATGTATGCTGCATTCACCCTCCAGACAACCAATACCATCAAAGACAGTTTGTACTGAAGTTTTACATTAGTTTTTACATTAGTTTTACAGGCTAATGTTGAAGTAAATCAATAAATTCGGCTAGAGGTTAGTTTTACAAGCTAATGTTGAGTTATATTAAATAAGAAAACCAAAAAGTCTTCTGTATAACTTTGTTCATACTTCGCTATAATAATTTGATGTTAAAAAGTCATAAGGAAGACTATACCATTTTACATGCTTAAAGGAAACATAATATTTTCAATTAATTTCATTTTTATGTTCCTGGCCTCCCCCAGGCCATTCAGCGTGTCCCCAGGTGGCGATAGGGGAACGCCCTACAGATATGTAGGGTACCTTCATAGGAGGCACGGATCAAGGGGAGACCTTGTCCCTGGGGGTCTATAATAGAAACTGGGGCACCCTCACCTGGGACCATAAATACAGGCGAAGGAGGAAGAAGGCTAATCAAATGTACACTCAAAAGGGTCCATTTGTGTGTTCACACGTCCCATGAGTTGTAAACCTTCTCCCAGTAATGAGTTAAATTGCATGGTGATGCAGAATACCATCGCGGGAGGATCCTCTATAGGAGGACAACTGTGGCAGGGCGTAAGATCCAGATCTATGGACAATGGCCTCTGCAAAGGCTGCCTCGACCTTTTCGGCGTACCTGCAAGACTGGGGACCTTGCGGTCAATTCTATTCCCAATTGAGGAGTGGGACCCCTCGAGGAAATTATAGCCTAGTAAACGACACAGCATTCGCACGGGATTCTGACTAATGGACAATTCTTCTGGGCTTGGTATTTTTTTTTGGACATTTTTGGGCTGAAAAACCTATTCCTAGGTAATTTATCTCCTATGGGTTGCCTCCACGTAGTAGCATAACATTTTTAGGCATGAATATATAACGAGTCGGAGGTAATAGGCTTGAGACTGTCTGTGCAGGATTTCGACTCTTGTTGATAGAAGAGCATCGCCAAGTGCTGAAAACCATGTTGTGACCAAGATGGGTCCAGGATTGCACAAAGCTTCCATTCATGGAGGTCCCAGGGACTTCTTGCTGCCCGGTTCTAAGACGGCTTAAGCCCTTCAGTGTAGACTTGAGAAGATATGTGATCCCCTTCCTGCACTGGTATCCGGGATCATTGCTTTTCCTGAGGCGAAAATAATTTCAATGATTTAAAGAACATGAAAATTGGAACTTGGAATGTTACGACACTAAAATATGACTGTCGTACTGATATTTTGACTGACGAATTCAGACGATTCGGACTGGATTTATTAGGAATTTCTGAAATTCATATCCCAGGGGTAGGAAGTATGAAATTAGGTGATATAGAATTTGTTTACTCAGGCAGGAAGGATGGGGTACATAGAAAGGGAGCATGGCTCATGATGAATAAGGAAGCTGCTAAGTCTTATTTAGGCTGTGAAGGTATTAACAATAGAATACTAATTGCTCATCTTATGACTAAAAAGTTCAGGGTATCAGTTATAGTAGTATATGCCCCTGTAGAACTGACTGACGGAGATACTAGTGACACAGATGAGTTTTACTTACAGTTACAGGAGCAAATAGACAGGGTCCCACGTAGAAATATGATGTTACTACTGGGAGATTTTAACGCCCAGGTTAGTAGAAATAGGGATAGATGGTATCCCAGCCTAGGTAAATTTGGTGTAGGAAAAGAAAACAGTAATGGATACAGACTTTTGCAATTTTGTAGGTATAACAATCTAGTTATAACCAAAACGGTGTTTGGTCATACACTGGCTCATATGTTAATATTGCAGTCACTTGAAAGCCAACCAGAGAATGCTATTGAGTATGCTATTGTAAACTGAAGACTAGACGGATCAATACAATATGCTAGGGTATATAGGAGGGCTGTTATTGATGTTAAAAGTAAAGAACACCATCTAGTAGCGCCTAAGGTTAACTTAAAGCTGAAATATCGAAAGGGTAACTACCTCCCGGGATGTTATGATGTTGGTAGACTCCAGGATGAGAATTTGAGAGAAATTTTCAAAGAACAGTTGAATACAAAACTTGAGAGTTTAAAATTTGATAATGTGGAAGATGGTTGGAATAATTTTAGAAAAATAATTTGTGAAGTTGCTGAAGGTGTATTAGGGAAGAAAGCTAGAACTGGAGCTAAGAATATTAGTGAAAATGCTTTATGTTTAATAGAAAGGAGAAAGAACCTGTACAAGAATTATCTGAGTGATAGATCGTATGAAAACAAAAGAAATGTAAAGAAAGTGGAGAAAGCATTAAAATATGAATTAAGGAGGTGTCAAGTGGAGGCCATGGATAAACTTGCCTAGGATCTGGAAGATGCAGTTTGACGGCATCATATTAAAATATTGTACTGGAATGTTAACAAATTGAGAAGGGGTAGTCAATCCGGACTTGGCCCAGTTAAAGATAGGAATGGGGTCGCAATTAGCGATAAGGAAAAAACTAAAGAGGGATGGGCCGAACATTTTGAGAATTTGCTTAACCGAGACAGAGTTGCAGGAAAAAACTTAGAGGAAAATGAAAAAGTTTGTGATACCTTGGATGTGAAGGAAGATTTGTTTTGGGAGGAGGAATTAGTAACAGTACTAAAAGGAATTAAGAATAATAAGGCTCCAAGTGCTGATAAAGTGATAAATGAGTTTCTTAAATATTGTGGCTCAGAGGCTAGAAATAGTTACTGAAGATTATGAATAAGGTTTTTGAAAAAGGGGAAGTACCTAATAATTTTAGGAAAACTTTAATTAAGCCCCTTTATAAGAAAGGTGATAAAACTGAGTGTGGTAATTATCGAGGGATTAGTCTGGTCTCTGTAGGTAGTAAATTACTTAGTAATATGATACTTTTTAGACTGAGAGATGCCGTAGACTAAGTTTTAAGAGAAGAACAGTGCGGTTTTAGAAAAGGTAGAGGATGTGTCGACCAAATTTCACTCTTAGGCTAATAATTGAGAAGTGCCTGAGTTTTAAAACAACTTTGGTCTTCAGTTTTATAGATTATGAGCAAGCGTTCGATTCTGTTGATAGAAGGGCTTTAGTAAGTTTTATCCTTGTGTGGTATACCAGACAAATACATTAAAGTGATTAGTGCTATGTACGAGAATAACACTGCTGCGGTTAAGGTAAGAAATGACGTCAGCAGCTGGTTTTGTATTAAATCAGGAGTTAAGCACAATAAAGGCAATGGGAGACCACGGAATCAAATGGGTAGGAAACAGTCTCCTGGACTTAGATTATGCTGATGATTTAAGCATCCTAGATGAAAGTGTGAGCAAAATGAATGAAGTTTTAGAGGTTTTGCGAGTTCAGGGTGCTAGAATTGGTTGAAAATTAATGTTAGGAAGACTAAGTCACTAAGGCTAGGAATAAGTGAAGAAGAAAAGGTGACGTTGGGTAATGAAAAGATTGATCAGGTGGACAGCTTCATTTACCTTGGTAGTATTATTAGTAAAGGTGGTGGGCGGGTGTAAAAAGGGGCTTTGAATAGATTAGGGTGGAGGAGGAGCGTGCGTAGCTGCGTTAGCCTCAGGCGGTTTGGTGCTGCGGTGAGTTGTTAGTAGTAGTTGTACACAAGTGTTTGATTTGTGAGTCAACTATAGAAAGTGTTTGGATGGTGAGTCAACAATATAGAATTCTTGGGTCACAACTTTGCTATACTTATGGTTACTTGGTAAATCACAAACTCCAACAACTGGTATCTTGGAACCACAATAGTGGTAAGTAGACCCTGGCGCCGCGTCGATGAGGGACAACCGGTGGCGGCGGGGCCAAAAACAGCGCGCCGTGCCGCCGGTAAGAGGTCAGTGGCGCGCCGCCGATGCGATTAATGTTGACCGCAAACATTAATGTTTTCATCAGTCTTTCTCAAATCACAGCTTAAATTTACAACTGATTCGAGCCTATTAATGAGTTCAAAAATTCACAAGTTACTGGCTGGAAACTGGTCTTCTTCGTTTTTCATCAAGAGAAGTAGATCTCTGGTAGAGACGAAATGGCTGTGGCGTTTCATAACCCTTGCATAATACAAGTAGTTGGAGTATATATTAGCTATGTATTCTTAACATAAATTCATGTTTTCATCAGTCTTTCTCAAATCACAGCTTAAATTTACAACTGATTCGAGCCTATTCATGAGTTCAAAAATTCACAAGTTGCTGGCTGGAAACTGGTCTTCTTCGTTATTCATCAAGAGAAGTATAAATCTGGTAGAAACGAAATGGCTGTGGCGTTTCAGAACCCTTGCATAATACGAGTAGTTGAAGTATCTATTAGCTATGTATTCTTAACATAAATAATTATCAAAACTAGTAGTTTTTTCCATCGAGCATTACTGCATACAAAACTTCAAACACCGTATCACAAAATTCGTCGGTTAATTGGGTAAGAACTTTGAATATAACTTTGAACTTAGAATCTTAATTTTTTCATAATGCCCTTTGCCTATATCTGTTTTGTCACCTTTAAAACAGTAGAAATGAGTGAAATTTAGAGTGATTGTTTTTTTTTGCTCTTTTGGATTCCTAAAAAGCGTTTATACATTAAAAACTGGTTTTTAATTACAATTTAAAAAAAAAATGCATTTTAAAGTTTTTTTGGCTTCTTTATAGAATATATGTCATGTAGGCTAAGGCTGAATTGCTGCTTTTTTATTGCTTTTGACTGCTCTGTTGGATATTATTCATTTGTTCTTTTGGGGATTCATTCTAAATTATATGACTTCCTCGTTTATTGGATAAAATAAATGAAAATATAAACTGATAAATACCTAATATCAGTCAAATTATAAACTGCATCTAAAAGGAGTAAATTTATCAAATTGAAAAATACATGATGAACACTTCACATGAGAACACTTCAATTACAATGAAACAAAAAACACTTAATGGTTTATTTGGTATGAAGAAAAATTAAGTGCCAGCTATTTTATTAGGTAAAAAATGAAAAGCTCATCCGTTTTAAATGTGATTAAATGAAATAATATGCAGACTGAAGTAGCTACAGGAAGATGTTGAGATTTTCATCCTAGTTCGTCACTTTTAATCCAAGCAAAATGTTAGGACGCTTAGTATCAGTTATTGAGTTTAAGCTTTGATTTCCAAATGCTCAGAAAAATTACCAAATTTAAGAAAGTCGCAACAATAAGTCACCTGTGGTCAAAATACTAAAAGACTCCTCTTTGATCCCCACCCAGGCTCAAAGCTTCTGCTATGGTCATTTCTATGGAAATCTCTAAAGAGTTTCTTTTTAAAATAGCTTTCAAGCGTAGTTGGGGATATTTAGCCTTTTTTTGTTTTTCTTCAAAGCTTTGAAAAAAGTGTTATAATATTCCAAATGTTACATTTTTTATATTTGTGCATATTTTTGGTAATCATTTGTGGGGTGATCGAATTTTTTAAACCCCTGTAGATACGTAAGAACGTTGCAACATCTAGTACCCTGAGGTCATAAGACTGTCAAAGACTCTTCCTTGAACCTCCCAAATTGAAAGCTTTTATTATGACCTGGCCTTTTAATGTAACTTGGGCATTGGACCAAGGGTGCCATTGTCACTCGAGCGCAACGTTAATCCCCCCCCCCCCCTCTTGGCAATAATTTACTATTTATTTATGAATCATATTTTGGGGGTATCTTCCGGTTCAATCTTTAATTCCCCAATCTTGCACATAGCTTAGTCTATTGCTAACTTTTGTCTCAATAGAAGATTTTTTTTTGGGGGGGGGGTAAAAATGTTTCAGAAAGAAGATTGTATTTTCTATCAGGAGTTCAACAATTGAGTATTAAACATTAAGAAAGTCTTATTTATAAACAGCAAAAAAAAATCTGCAAACTTACAATTCAACTGTAGAAACAATCTGTCGGCTGTCAATTTCAAAATCTAACTGAAGGTTGAAGCTGTATAGTCGTGAATGCGTTCTATAATTCTATTCAAATTGAAAATACATTTCTTGACTACGAATGATGTAAGAAATAGCGATTGGGAAACTGCATTCGAAATGATTTAAACTCATTTCATAAAGACGATAGATTTTTTTTGTCAACATATGAAGAACTGTGTATATTGCAATATTTGCCATTGCATATTGCATCTGCCTGGTTTTTATGGAAAGTAACAAAAGAGAAAAAAATTAATGAACAAGAGAGTAGTGATGAATTATGGTATAAAAAGTAATATTTGGCAGGGAAAGTCACAGGTGATAAATTGCTAGGGGTGGCACCGTGATTGCGTGATTTTCAGGGATTCGGGAACAAAATTTTTTTTCGGGACGACGCATAGATTTTTGGGTAAATACCCGAAAATTCGTGGATAGCGCAAGCCCTGCTTGATTTCTAATCAGGAAAATCGAAATACTAAACCACACGAGAAGGAAAAGCTCCGACTTTGCGGTTGACGCAACAAAGAATTGCCGCAAAATTAATTTGAAGTCGACCGAACGCCGCCACCTCTGCCGGTGGTGGCGCGCCTGCGTCGTTACGACATTTCGGCGGCGTTCGACCGGGCCTCTCGTCGGCGGCGTTCGGTCGATCCGCCGGCGCGGTGCCGGGGTCTAGTGGTAAGTCTTTGACTAGTTGGAGGAAGCTTCGGTTTAGAATTGAGCTGATCAAAGATTGATTTAAGAATGATATTAGCGTGGACCCCTGTATCTACCTTGAAGCAAACAGGAAGCTGGTTGTTTATTACCAGGGTTGCAATTGCTTCATCCTTTTCACTCTTCTGATTAATAATAATACAAAAATACTGTATTATCTTCTTCTCGGACAGTGTCTGTTTGTTGGATTCCTTCATAAATTATGCTCACAATCTTTCTCCTATAGACTTTTGCAAAATTATTTGGCTTTTTGCAGTGGGAGCAAGTTTTTTCTTTTACTGGGCAAACATGTTTAGCTGAATATGCTCCGCCACAAAAGTAGCATTCTTTAGTAAAGAATCTTTACTTTTGAGGGCATTGCTTGTGAAGTCTCTCTGACTGCGGAAGTAACTTCGGGGTGATTTGCGAGTAACAGTATCTATTTCCTGTTTGATAAGTACAGATTTACTTCTGCTGAAGGACTTTAACTGAGCCTGGGTCGTTTCGTGGGTTCTGCATCTTGTATCAGCGTTTTCTAAAGTCAATGAATCCCCTACAGCCAGGAGTTTCTCCCTGACTGCCTGGTTTCTTATTCCACAGACAATTCGATCACGAATCATCTCATCACGTTCCTTGTAAAGGCAAGGCTTTGCTAATGTCTTTAAGTCAGTAATGTATTTTTCCACACTTTCGCCTTCTAACTGGTCCCGCTTTTGAAAAAGAAACCTAGCAAAGAGAGTATTTTTTTGGGCTAGCATATTTCTGAAACTGTGCAAGGAGAGGCTCTATTTATTGGGCGTCATAATCCTCAAGTTCAAAGGTATTGAAAATTTCTCCGTCCTTTTCTCCTGTCCAAATGAGCACACAAAGATGTTTCAGTTTTTTTCAGACAGAGTTCCAGCAAACATGGGTTGGGTATGTTGCTCAAATTGATTCCATTCCTCTGCAAGGGAACTAGAGTCCCAATTTATAGAAGGCTGTTGAACATCCATGGTAACTTGAAGGATCCCACTTCTGACACCATGCAATATTTGTATTAATAGGATTTAATGACCCAAATTACCTACATAATAAAGCAACACATAAGCAAGCATAAAGTAAGCACAAGCAAAAGCAATTACATTATATAAGCATAAGCATGGTACATAAGCACAAGCATAGCAGGAAGCTGCACTAAGATCCAGAGAACGACTCCCTTCCTCTCCCCGAGTGGGAACTCTAAACAACGGAATTTTGATATCAATAGATACATCAAAAGAATTGTATTCTTATTTTGATTCCAAATATACAAAATTTATTAAATTTAGTATTACCATTTAAAAGCTATGTGCCTAGAAGAATTTGCCTGATTTTCAAAAAAAGGGAGGAAACCCCATCCAATAGTCAAAGACTTTTAACGAAAGTTACACCATCAGTTTCAATGTTTTTTTGTTTTTGTTTTTTAAACCCTACTGTAGAAGTTTCAACCTTTCATCTGCCAAAAAGTGGGATTTTATATTTTTTTTTTTCTTTTGTTAAAATATGATAAATTCAAAAGAATAGCGAACCCTTCAATAATATAACAGCCAATTCACGAAAATACAGCGGGGAGGGGGCCAGGATTTCTCTGTTATTGTACAAAAAAGGCTTTTTTTCAAAATCTAGCTTTAGAAGTGACATTTTCGCTTTTACTTTTTACTACTTATTACTTCTACTTTTACAACATTTTTATTTTAATGTTGTTTAATGGAAACACTAAAAACGTTTTTTTTTGTTTTTTTTTACTAAAAGGTGTTCTTAAAATCTAAAGGGATAATGCCTCCCCTCTCTCTCTCTCCAATTGAAAAACCTAAAGAACGGAATTTTGACAATAATAGATACATCAAAATAATTGTATTCTTTTTCTTATGCCGAATATTTAAGATAAATTAAGTTTATTGTTGCCATTCAAAAGCTAGAGGTTTGGAAAAATTTTCTGATTTTCAAAAAGAGGTAAGAAACACCCCCTCCCCAAAAAGCCCAAAAAATCTAGTAAAATCACACCATAAGATTTACCGTTTCAGAGAACCCTACTTCAGAAGTTTTAAATTCTTATCTACAAAAAATTGGAATTTTTAAAAAAAATGTTTGCTAGAAAAAAGATCATGGATGTGTTTTTTTTTTTTTTTTTTTTTTTTTTTTTTTTTTTTTTTTTATAACGGTGACCATATAGAACCAATGGTACTAAGATATCAGAGGGGTACAATTTCTTAAATTCACCCATTTTTACACATAGTACTCGTTATTGGGAAGGGCATATATAGGTTTTGGAAAGTGACCGGCGTTTCCCCCCCTCCCTCCTGGAAAATACCCCCACCCACAAGAAAAACACCCCAAGGATTATACCCCAAAAATAACTCCCAGAGAAAATACCCCCTGAAATTACCCCCCCCACTCGGAGCATGTAGAAAAATATAAAAAAAGCATGGAGTCGAATAGAAAAAAAGCAAAAAGATGCAAAACAGATTTTCATAGGCAGCGCGCTAGCGCTGTCTAAGTATAGAACGATGTGGGCACAATGTGTTTTTTTCTCTCCATACCCGGGCACTTCGGATAGAAGGATTTGTCGTAGAAGCTTTGAAAAGGGCTCATTCGATTGGAAATTAGAGTGGCCAGTGCCCTTTTTAATAGTCGAAAGGGATTGGAGGGAAACTAGCCCCCCCCGCGCCCATCATTCCCTTTACCACAGTCACACAAAATTTTGAGATAGCCATTTAGTTCAGCGGAGTTAATTTTCAGATAGAATATATGTTTTGAAGGGTCACTTTTCCACAACCCTCGGGACAAGGGATTTAAGATATGTCCTGAGGGCATTTTAGAACAAGGTTGGCACAATGTACTATTTATTATTTTTTCCTTTAGCGCAGGGCCCCTCATATGGAAGGGGTCGTCGTAGAAACTTCAAAAGGAACTCATTCGATTGGAAATTGAGAGTTCTAGTGCTCTTTTTAATAGTCGAAAGTGATTGGAGGGTAACTAGCCCCCCCCCACGCCCCTCATTCCCCCAAACACATCTAATCAAAGTTTTGAGATAGCCATTTTGTTCAGCGTAGTTGATTTCCAGATAGAAAATATGTTTTTGAGGAGGACACTCCCACCCAACCCTCAGGGAAAGGGTTTTAAGTTATGCCCTGGGGGCATATAAGTTTTTAATAGAAGCCGTTGTCGTAGAAACTTCCAAACGGTCTTATTCGATTGGAAATTCGAAGGGCTAGTACCCTCTTTAATAGTCGAAATTGATTGGAGGGCAACTAGCCTCCCCCAATACCCATCATTCCCCAAAACACAACCAATCAAAATTTTGAGATAGTCAATTTGTTCAGCGTAGTTATCCATATAGAAAATATGTTTCTGAGGAGGACACTCCCCAACAACCCTCAGGGAAAGGGTTTTAAGTTATGCCCTGGGGGCATATAAGTTTTTTTTTTATACAAAAGTCGTTGTCATAGAAACTTCAAAAAAGGTTAATTCGATTGGAAATACAAAGGGCTAGTGCCCTTTGTAATAGTCGAAAGTGATTGGAGGGCAACTAGCCCCCCCACGCCCATCATCCAATCAAAATTTTGACACATTCAAACACACATCCCCAAACACATCAAATCAAAATTTTGAGATAGCTATTTTGTTCAGCGTAGCTGATTTACAGATATAAAATATGTTTTTGAGGAGCACACTCCCCCAGAGCCCTCAGGGCGAGGGTTTTAAGTTATGCCCTGGGGGCATGTAAGGTTTTATAAAAGGCGTTGTCGTAGAAACTTCAAAACAGGCTCATTCGATTGGAAATTCAAAGGGCTAGTGTCATTTTTAATGGGCGAAAGTGATTGAAGGGCAGCCCCCCCCCACGCGATCATTCCCCCAAACACATCCAATAAAAATTTTGCGATAGCCATATTGTTTAGCGTAGTTGATTTGCAGATAGAAAATATCTTTTTGAGGAGGACACTTCCCCACATCCCTCAGGGCAAGGGTTTTAAGTTATGCCTGGGGGCATATAAGGTTTTATAAAAGGCGTTGTCGTAGAAACTTCAACAGGGGCTCATTCGATTGGAAATTCAAAGGGCTAGTGCCCTTTTTAATAGTCGAAAGTGATTGGAGGGCAACTAGCCCCCCGCCCCCCCGCCCATCATTCCCCCAAACACATCCAATCAAAATTTATATGTAGCCATTTTATTCAACCTAGTTGAAAGTTTTGGAAATTAGGTCTTTAAGGATGACAAACCCAACCCCACAGCCCTCAGGGCAAAGGTTTTTAAGTTATGCCCTGGGGGAATATAAAGTTTTTATTGAAAGCGTTGTCGTAGAAACTTCAAAGGGGCTCATTCAATTGGAAACTGAAAGGGCTAGTGCCTTATTTAATAGTTGAAAGTGATTGGATAGCGACTAACACTCCTCTCACGCCCACCATTTTCCAAAACACATCCAATCAAAATTTTGAGATATCCGTTTTGTTCAACGTAGTTGAACGTTCTGGAAATTAGGTCTTTTGGAATGATAGCCCCCTCAGAGCCCTCAGTGCAAGGGTTGTAAGTTATGCCCTGGGGGCATATAAGGTTTATATAGAAATTTGCTGTACAAATCGTAGGCAGCGCGTTCGCGCTGCCTAAGTAAAGAACGGGGACACTCGAGAAAGGGACAAGAAACGGGGAATAAGTTAAGAGGAGGAAACTCCCACACAATTCTAGGGAAACGCTTAATAAGTTATGCCTGGCGGGAATATATGAATGATTTTGGTAACCTATATTTGTTATTAATTTTTTCCTGTAGAGAAGAGCACTTTGCATCAAAGACATTGTCCAAGAAACCGCGACTAGGGCTAATTCAATTTAAACTCGGAGTGGCTTGTGCCCTTTTTAATAGTCGAAAGTTATTGGAAGGCAACTAACACCTCTTCCACGCCCACCATTTCCAAAGACACATCCAATCAAAATTTTGAGATAGCCATTTTGTTCAGCGTAGTTTATTTCCAGATAGAAATTATGTTCTTGAGGACAGTCCCTCACAGCCCTTAGGGCAAGGGTTGTAAGTTATGCCCTGGGGCATATAAGGTTTTTTAAAGAAGGCGTTGTCGTAGAAACTTCAAAAAAGGCTCATTCGATTGGAAATTGAAAGGGCGAGTGCCCTTTTTAATAGTCGAAAGTGATTAGAGGGCAACTAATCCGCCTCCCACGCCCACCTCTCCCCAAAACACATCTAATCAAAACTTTGAGATAGCCATTTTATTCAACGCAGTTTTAAGTTCTGGATATTAGGTCTTTGAGGATGACCACCCCCCTACGACTCTCAGGGCAAGGGTTGTAATAATGCCCTGTGGGCGTAAACGGTTTTTAAATTGAAAGCATTGCAACTTCAAAAGGGCTCGTTCTATTGGAAATTGATAGGGCTAGTGCCTTTTTGAATAGTTGAAAGTGATTGGAGAGCGACTAACGCCCCTCTCACGCCCATCATTTTCCCAAACCCATCCAATAAAGATTTTAAGACAGCTATTTTGTTCCACGCAGTTCAAATTTCAGGAAATTATACATTTGAGCAGGAGACTCCAACCACAGTCTTCAGGGCAAGGGTTATAAGTTATTCCCTGGGGGCATATAAGGTTTTTATTGAAATCTTTGTCGTAGAAACTTGAAAAAAGGCTCATTCGATTTGAAAATTAAAGGGCGAGTACCCTTTTTAATGGACGAAAGTAATTAGTGATATTTGTTGTTGTTGTAGTTTAGACCAGGGCACTTCGTATCGAAGGAGTTGTCGTGGGAACTTCGAAAAGGGCTGATGCCCTTTATAATAGTCGAAAGTGATTGGAGGGCAACTAATCCCCTTCCACTCCCACCCTCCCACGCCCGCCCTCCCATTTGCCCATTATGTTTAAAAACTAAATGTTGCCTTAAGATTAAATCAAAATGCATTATCAAAATCCATTAAACAAAAAATGAGCAAATATAAAATCAAATAATGTACCAAGCGCGAAACTACCACAAATCAGCATCGATAATAAATGCAACCCAAAACGAACAGAAATTACAATAAATAACCGAGTCAAACCCAAAATGAGCAGAAATTAACAGCAGAAGTTGGGCGCAAAACCCCTATGCCTTCCCAAGGCCAGAACAAAATTTGCACTTTACTGAAAAAATACAAATGAATGTGCATTGTCAGTTTAATGTACATATACTTATATTTAGTAATCAAAATGTTAATATTATTTGATTTATTAAAGTTATAAAAGTAAAAACATTTATATTTTTTTCAGTAAAGTGCAAATTTTGTTCTGGGCCTGGGAAAGCATAGGGGTTTTGCGCCCAACTTATGTTAATTTCTGCTCGTTTTGAGTTTGACTCGGTTATTTATTGTAATTTCTGTTTGTTTTGGGTTTCGTTTATTTATCGATGCTGATTTGTGGGAGTTTCACGCTTGGTAGATTATTTGATTTTATTTTTGCTCATTTTTTGTTTAATGGAGTTCTTTACTTTTCTTTGAAAAACTTATTTTGTGGAAAAAGTTTTTTTAATTCATCCATGAAAAAGATTATCATAAGCAGTGCAATAGCATTGCCTAAGTAAAGAACGGTATTGGCACAATGTATTATTTATTTATTATTATTACTTTTTTTTTCGGTTTTAGACCAAGGCACTTTGTATAGAAGGAGTTGTTTTAGAAACTTCAAAAAAGCTCTTTCGATTGGAAATTGAGAGGGCTAGTGCCCTTTTAACAGTCGACAGTGATTAGAGGGCAAATGGCCCTCCCATCACGCCCATCATTTCCTCAAGCACTTTTGTTCAGCGTAGTTGAAAGGTTTTGAAATTATGTCTTTGAGGATGAAATTAGAAATTATTTATCTTACTTTCTCTTTGCCTACTAAATTGTACTTGTTGAGATCAATTTTGTACCCCAAAATTGCATTTAGCCAACAAGACCACCGAAAACCCTGAGTAATTACCTGCAAATGGATATACTGGTTTCAGCGGAGTATCTCCCGCATTTTTATTGGGGGAGCAAAAGGTGTCCATATCCAGATAGCCAAGGAGCATGGACTTTATGATAGTTTTTCCCCAAATTATGGGGGGGGGGGGGCAACCACCCTCCCCCTTGAAAATGCAGGGATTGGGGGCAGATATTTTTTTACCAAACAGTTCGTGATAACGTACTGTAAGTAAGGAGTGACGCGGCTCAATAGTGAACGAAACTCTAAAAAACAGAATTTAAATATCAATATAAATGTAAAGATATTCGGCTTATTATGCTAGTTAAATAAATTTCTTTTAACTGAAAGTAAGGAGCGACATTAAAACTTAAAAATAACAGAGATTATTCCGTATATGAAAGGGGCTCTCCCCTCCTCAATTCCTCGCTCTTTACGCTAAAGTTTGTCATGTTTTAAAAAATAAAGTCGCGAGAAAGAGTCAAACTTTAGCATAAAGAGTGAGGCATTGAGGAGGGACAGCCCCTTTCATATACGGAATAATTTCTGTTCGTTTTAAGTTTTAATATCGCTTCTTACTTTCAGATAAAAACACTTCTTTTTTTTATTTCATTTATGAACGTTCTTGAATTAATGCAGGTTTTGATTTTGGCTCAGCGTACATGAATAATTAAAACGAAATTTATATGTTAACTTTATGTGTTTTTGGTTAAATGGCTTTCTCGAATGTTAATTAATTTTATTTACAAACGTTTTTATTAGTAATAAATATACGTAACTTACGAATTAACTATATGTAACGAGCTTCTATATTCGTATGTTTTTATTACGTATATTAGGGAGTTCGCCCCCTAGTCAGCACCTCGCTCTTTACGCTCAATTTCAAATTGTGTTCCAGTTCATTAAAAATGACCCCTTAATCACAAAGGCCGTTAATTAGAATAAATAGCTCTTATGAAAGTAGTAAAAGGGCGAACCCAATCATATACGTAATAATTTCTGTTCGTTTTAAGTTTTGATGCTGCTCTTTACTTTCAGTTGAAAAACTGTTTTTTTTTAAATTTAATTTCTGATCGTTTTTTTCAATAATCCTGGGAAACCCGGTGCCCCCTTCATAGCAATGTCCCTTCCCCCATAGAAAGATCCTCCCATGTAACCCCCGAAAAACAAGTTTTTTCTGCTGAAAGTAAGGAGTAACATTAAAACTTACGCCGATAAAAAATCCGAATATGAGGTGGGCTGTGTCCTCTCAATACACCTGTCTTCACGCTAAAGTTTAAAAGAATTTTTGAAAAAGGTTCTGTTTCTAGTTACACAGCCCTTGGGTTTCAGGAATGATTCTTAAGGAATCGAGACAAAAGGTCGAACTTTAGCGTAAAGAGTGGGGTATTGAAGGGAAAGTAGCCTACCTCAAATACGTAAAAGCTCTTTGGCTTTTGACTTTTAACTTTGAGAGTTAAGGTTCCTATGGGGAGATTATTTTTCTTGGCATCTTTGTGGTGTTGATAATCTATGCTGGTGTTGATAACATCCGGTAATTTGTCATAAGTATGGTAAAATGTGTTAAATAATTAATCCCTCTGGAGATAGTTACAACTAGTAAATTAAGACTTCAGGGTAATATTCGGAACATACATTTTTAAAATTCAACTTATTTTTGATCAGTTGAACTTTTGAATCGAACTGAAACAAGCTAATTTTGGAATAATTATGGAATCCCAGGAATGTGTAAAGGTAAAATATGTTAAATTCAAAGAATAGTTAATCCCTTAAAGAATATAGTGGGTGAGGGATAAAGAAAATGCAGTGGCTGGGGGCAAAGATTTCTCTTTTTTATCAAAAAGTTTGTGGTAATGAACTGTAAGTAAGGAGTTAAGCGGCTCAGAATTTCGATATCAATATCGATTTCGATGGAATTTCGATATCAATAGACATATCAAAAGATTTGACTTATTATGTTGATTCCAAATGTATAGTATTCATTCAACTTGGTGTTACCCATCAAAGGCTACGAGCCTGAGAAAATTTTCTGGATTTTGAAAAAGGGGGGAACACCCCCTAAATGTAAAAGAATCTTGACGAAAGTCACACCATCAGACTTAGTGTACCAGAGAACCCTACTGTTGAGGTTCCAAGCTCCTCTCTGCAAAAATGTGGAATTGAAAATTTTTTGCAATAAGAAGGGTCACGGATTTTTCTTTACACTGGGAGATTTCCCAGAATTCGTATACGAAACTCATTTTATTTATCTTATCTTCTCGTTGGCGACACCATTTTATATTTTGAGATACTTAGGGGAAATTTTCTGGGGGGAATTCTCTGTGGAGTTGGAATTTTCTGTGGGACTTCTGAAAAGCAAAAAATTCCCGGGGGAATTCGTAGCGACGATGGAATTGTCCGGGGGTAATTTCCCGGCTGAAGAGTTTTACATGGGAGGAAATTTCTATGAAGGAATTTTATGTAGGGGGATTCCCCTGGAGGGGAGCAGATTTTTGGGGCTTATTTGGAAAATGAATGGTTCAGATGATATATTTGAAAAAAAAAGTTTTCTGCATACAATAAGGAGAAAGATTAAATTAAAATTTATCATGAATTAAAAAAAAAACTTTAAACATTAAAACATCAGCAACTTTAAAAGATCAAACGAACAGAAATTGTTCCGTATATAAGGTGGGCTGCCCCCTCTTCAATACTCTATTCGTTACGCTAAATTTAAATTTTTTGTCTCAATTCCTAAAGAACTACTCCTGAAACCCAAGGGACCTTTAATTAGAATCAGAATCTTTTTTAAAAGCTCTTAAAAACTTTACGGTGAAGGGAGGTACTGAAGGATCAACCCACCTCGTATACGGAAGAAATTTTGTTTGTTTTAAGTTTCAATGTTGCTCCTTACTTTCAGTAGATTTTTTTTATAATTTAATTATTAAAAAAATGGTATTTTTCAAAATCTAGCTTTAGAGGAAACATTAGGCTAGGGATTTTGTTTAAATTTTATTTAATGAAAATATTAAAAGCCTTTTTTTTACATAAAAAGGTGTTCCATTCCTTTCCCTTAGTGGGAACTCTAAAAACGGAATTTTGATATCAATAGATACACAAAAAACATTTGTATTCGTATTTTGATTTCAAATATATAAGGTTTATTAAAGTTTAGTGATACCAGTCAATAGCTATGGGCTTGGAAAATTTTGCCTGATTTTCAAAAAGGGGATAAAAACCCTCCATAGGTCAAGGAATCTTAATGTAAATCATGATCACCAGATTCAGCGTTTCAGAGAACCCTACTGAAGAAGTTTCAAGCTCCTATCTACAGAAAAGCGGAATTTGTATTTTTTTGCCAGAAGAAAAATTACGGATATGTCTTTAGTTCGTGGTAACGAACTGCAAGTAAGGAACGCCTCGGTTCAATAGTAAACGAAACTCTAATAAACAGAATTTTAATATCAATAAATACATAAAAAATCAGCTTATTATGCTGATTCTAAATATATAGGATTCATCAAGTTTAGTGTCACCTATCATAAGTTACGAGCTTTCAGTTTCAAGTTTCAGTTTCAAGCTCCTATCTGCAAAATTTGGAATTTTATTATTTTTGTCAGAAGACAGATCAAGGATGCGTGTTTACTTGTTTTTTTCTTTTCCCACGGGCGATTGTATCTAAATAATGGTCATAGAAGATCGGGAGAGGGTGCATTCGAAGGAAATTAAAAGTTCTAGTTTCCTTTTAAGTTACCAAAAATATTGAAGGGCAATTGGGCCCCCTACCACACCCATTTTTCCACAAAATTATTTGATCAAAATTTTGAGACAGCCATTTTGTTCAAAATAGTTGAAAGATCAAACAATTATATCTTTAAGTGTCAAATGATCCCCCATTGTCCGTGGGGAGAGGCATGTAAGTTATGAAATTTGCCCATTTGTTTACACATAGTAATTGCTATTGGGAGGTATATAGACATTTTTTGGGGGGTAGGGGGTTGTGCTTGGGGTGGACTCCTACAGAGAGTATATTCCTTGGGGGGCAAATATACCAGGGGAAATGTTACACTTGGGGGATTTTTGCAGAACTACTATACGAAATTCTTTTTAACTGTCTTACCTTCTCTTTGCAGAATTTTTTCATGCGGAGATGTTCTGGGGGAATTATCCTCGGGCTTTTTTTTGCGTGTTTTGATTTCCAGGAAATAATTTCCACGGAAGGGGCATTTCTGGAGTGATCAAGAAACCGTTAGAGATTAAAATCTTATTCAAATGAATGATTACTAAGAAGAATTTTTCAAGCTGAATCGTTCGCGAGCAATTTAACAAGGAGAGGGGATTTTCAGCGAGGATGGAACTGTCTGGAGAAAACTTGACGGAGGGAGGGATGTACTTTAAGATGGATGTAATTTCCACGGAGGAGTTTTTCGTGAGGGGAGGGGTATATTTCATAGAGGGTGAGCTAAATTTATCGGCATTATTTGAAAAACGAACAGAAATTATTCTATATATGAAGGGTTGTCCCTTCCTCAATACTTCGCTCTTTACGCTAAAGTTTGACTGGTTTGGCCCAATTTTTTTAAGAGTGTGTACTGAAATTTGGGGGCCGTTTATTAAGATTAGAAAGCTTTTTTAAATATACTAACAGCTTTAGCGTAAAGAGCATGGTATTGAGGAGGGGACAACCCTTCATATACGGAATAAATCTGCCAAAATTAATATACAAATTTTGTTTTAATTTTTCATGTACGTGAGCCAAATTTGAACCTTCATTAATTGAAAAAAGTTCAGAAATTAGATTAAAAAAACAAGTTTTTCTAACTGAAAGTAAGGAGAGACATTTAAGCTTTAATCGAATAGAAATTATTCCGTATGGGAAAGGGGCTGTCCCCTCCTGAATGCCTCGCTCTTTACGCTAAAGGTTTTATTGTTTTAAAAATTAGACTTGTGGCAAAGAGTCAAACTTTAGCGTAAAGAGTGAGGCGTTGAGGAGGGGACAGCCCCTTTTATATACGAAATAATTTCTGTTCATTTTAAGTTTTATTGTCACTCCTTACTTTCAGTTAAAAAAAAAAAACTTGTTTTACATTTAATGTTTTTCGGGGACGATCAAAACATACTAATGGTCTTAGAATATCAGAGGGCAATAATTTATGAAATTCATCTATTTCTTACAAATACTACTCGCTATTGAGAAGGGCACTTACATTTTTAAGGGGAAGAATTTTCTACAGGAAGGATTTCCCCGGGCAGAAAATTTCTGGGTATGAACTTCTTAGGTAAAATCTTAAAGTGAGGGAATTATTTTTTCCGGAAATTATTTTTATTTGTCTTACTTTTTCTTTGCCTCCTAAATTTTGCTTGTGGACATGTTCCAGGGGCATCATCTGGGTGAAATTTTCAGAGGGGTTTAAATTGTCTGGAGGATGAGATAGCCATTTTGTTCAACATAATTTAAATACCCAATAATTATGCCTTTAGGGATAACATGACCCCACACTGCCACTGGAATAGCGCTATAATTTTTAAAATTCGCCCATTATTTACGTACAACTTTAGTTATTGGAAAAAGCACATGTAGCTTTCACAGAGAGGAAATTTCTGCTGGGAAAATTTTCCGTGCCGATGAGGAATTTCCGGAATTGAATATTTTAGAGAAAACTTTGCACTGAGGAAGTTATCAGAAATTCCTACTCAATTTGGAAATATCCCAGGGGCATTCTACGGGTGAAACTGTCAGGAGGATTTTTCCGTTGAAGGTGATAATAAGCGGCAGAAATCCTCCATGGAGATTTCCGTGGGAGCAACTTTCCACATGTTATGAAAAAACGATATTAAAACATTTTTAGGAAAAAGTATGCTGAAAAGAAATTTTTGGGTGGAATCCTTCACAAGAAATCAAATTCACAAACTGTTCGATATCGCAAGACTGTAATTTGGTCATAAGGCTACTGGAAACTCTCAATTGGATTACTAGTAATTACTCGCAAATGGATATGCTGTTTTTTCTTATATTATCGGTACCTTTGGAGAGTTAAGGTACATTTGGGGAGATGTATTTTTCTTGGCACCTCTAGGGTGTTAATAGTTTGGGCTTCTTAATACTTTTGACTCTTAAAAAGGGAACTAGAACTTCCGATTTACAGTCAAAGTAGCCGCATCCGAAGTTTATACTACCACTGTTGGAGCTCCCCCCTTGTTTGTTTTCTTTTCAGATAAATGACCTGTTTTCTTTTCTGTAATTATATTTGCTTACAAGATAATTTTAATCATAAGCTGAACTCTGGTTGCTAAGCAAGATTCTTTCGCAATAGGTAAGCTTTGAAGTTAAATTATATCTTGGTCTTCCAGGTCTGGCCCATTGAGAGACAAAATTACGCAAAAGTAGAATGGATTTTGGACGTTGATTTAGAGGATTGGCCAGGGCCAAGCGAAGGTCCAACTCTATGCAAAGTTTGTAGTACAAAACGAATATTATTTTTCAGTTAGTCTACATTGAGACTCCGTTTGGGAAGTCTATTCTTTTTCAGAGTTGTTATATGTGTGTGACCTTCTGGAAGATTACAAGTAAGCTATTTTCTACAACTGTGTATACTATTTTTTCCCAGAACCCAGAGAGGGTAGGAAAAGAATTACGAGATACAGTCATTATTATATCGAAAGGGGAGTCAGTTACCTTCCAAGGAGACAGCTAAAGATTTTAGTGGTGACCCGAGTTGGGTGCACCCTTGACCTTAGAGTTTGGCCATTTGCCGTTCGATCACGTTACCCTACCCTGGGGCAGAGTATATTGTAAATTTGGTACTGCCATACCCTATGTTTACAGAACCGTTGTGGTAAGCGCGGGCATCCTATTATAGTATTTGGTGCCACCAGAGGCTTTCCCCTGCAGGAAGTAGTGTAGCACCATTTTTGCACCAATAAGTAATGACACCTGTACCTTACCAGACGAATACTGGTGGCAGTCGTAGATACTAGTATAATACTGGTGGCAGCAAGAAAGGTCCTATCGGTAAATCTGAAAGTAAAAGAATTCCGTGCTTTTGAAGAGACAGAAGAAAAACTTTATCTGGGCTATGCTTAGTTAGACAATAATAAGAAATAAAATTTAGGAATCAATATATCACAAGACTAATTAACTCGTAAGACAAGGGAGGCTGCGCCCCCCACGTAAAAACGGCAAATTAAAATGTAACAATTTTTCACGAAAAGATAAGAAGAGACATTGGTAAAAGAATTTTCATTTAGACGGAAGAAGTATTTTAACGTTAAGTTAACCTTGAAGTAATGGCGATTCATACAAGGTCAGAAAAGGGACAAGAATTGAATTAATCGGATATGAATTAAAAAAAAACTACCGCGGTAAACCAAAAATTGTATTCAGACCCACAATTGCATGCGACTCCCGCTGGAAGTACCCTAAGAAAAATACCATCAGATAGAACCATATTTCACTCAGGGGGTGAAACAGACAATTCGGACACATGTGAAGGGGGAAACTTCAAAACAAAACAGTAATAGGAGTAGAAACGCATATTGGCATTTGAGACGAACAAGATCACAGCCAATCAGAGGGCTAGAATCCGTGGACGAACAAGACCACATCTTCTTTCTAAGGCAATCACAGAGCTAGAAATACTGACGGGAGTGACGCAACTAATATAAGAGAGGATTGACATTATCTGCTGACACAATTCCATCTTGAGACTTTGTTTATAAAATCCTCTTATTTGATTATCGAATATACTTGAAGTAGAACTTTCATAGAGGTGAAACAAAGCTAGATATTATGTATATTTTTAATTGGATTGTATGAAAGGGATAAAAGAGTTAAAAGTGCGTAACAGTAAAGGTAAGTCTGAGAGGATGGTAAATTTAAAATGTATCTGTGCACAGTTTCCAGAACAAAGGAAACGTCAGAGATTAATTGACATTTTAGGGGATTATTTGGGGTGAAACACTTTGAGACATGTGACTTGACCTAGTTTTACTTCTCGGCTCTGGTCGCTATAATAGACAAGTACAAAATATAGGATTAGTGAGATGGTTATGGATTTGAAACATCAAGGACCGCAACCACCAATGGCCATAGTCACCAAGGACCTCAACCTCCAGGGTCGCCTCTCCCCGTCTCCAAGGGGCCCCCTCCCTCCAGCTTTTTGGGCTCATCCCCCATTTTTTTTATACTTTTTTGAAGTTTATTTTTTAAACATGATATTTTTATTTCAACTTTTTTTACATGTCTTAGAATGAACAAGTACACAATATGAGATTAGTGAGATTGTTATGGATTTGAACCATCAAGGACCGCAACCATCAATGACCCTAGCCACAAACAACCTCAACCTCTAAGGTTCTCTCTCCCCAACCTCCAAAGGGCCCCTCACTCCAACTTTTTGGGCCCATCCCCCCATTTTTATACTTTTTTGAAGTTTATTTTTTTAACATAATAATTTTATTTCTACTTTTTTTTACATGTCTTAGAATGAACAAGTACACAATATGAGATTAGTGAGACGGTTATGGATTTGACTCAACCTCCAAGGCCCCATCTCCCCAACCTCCAAGGGGCCCCCTCCTTCCAACTTGTTGGGTCTATCCCCCATTATCTTCATACTTTTTGAAGTTTATTTTTTAACGTGATAATTTTATTTCAACTTTTTTTTACATGTCTTAGAATGACATAGAACATACTTAAAGCATAAAAAAAATGACATTTTAGAGGATTATTTGGGATGAAACAGTTTTAGACATTTGACTTGACATAGCTTTACTTCTCGGCTTTGGTCACTATAATAGACAAGTACACAATATGGGATTAGTGAGATGGTTATGGATTTGAACCATCAAGGACCGCAACCACCAATGAACCTAGCCACCAAGGACCTCAATCTCCAAGTTCCCCTCTCCTCAACCTCCAAGGAGCCCCCTCGCTCCAACTTTTTGGGCCCATCCCACCTTTTCTTAATACTTTTTGAAGTTTATTTTTTTAACATGATAATTTTATTTCCACTTTTTTTACATGTCTTAGAACCCCTTTCCCTACAGATGGATCTTTTGAAAATTGAAAAGTGGTCTGATGCGTGGATGATCAACTTCAATGCATCGAAAACAAAGGAGCTTCTAATTACCTAATCAAAGGTGCCACGTGAACACCCCAGTTTCATGAAAAATGAAGCTATAAAGAGAGTCGACGAGATTCGTCTACTAGGGATTCATTTCTCCACCGATCTCTCTTGGAACAACCACCCTGATCGGGTGAGAACCTCCTGCGCAAGAAAGCTGGGAGTGACTCTTCGCTGCAAAAACCTTCTTCCATCAAGCTCGATTATCCCACTCTACAAGTCTTGCATCAGACCCATAGCTGAATATGGATGCCCGCTATATGCTGGTGCTCCGAAAACGCTGTTGGCACCACTTCAGAAGATCCAGAATAGGGCAAATATGGTGGGCTGCGCCTCTGCACAAGAATCTCTCCAGCCTCTAAATGAAAGGTTTGATGTAGCGTCGGTGGCTGTTTTCAACAAGTACAAGAATTCGCTTCCCTCAGACGAGCTTTTTCGAATTGTGCCCCCCTTTGTCCAGCCGACAAGGCAGACACGAACGCACACAGCTCGGTCCAATTATCTAAAGGAGGATACGCTGAAAACAAAGTACTTGAGGAACAGCTTCATCCGGCGTTGCACTTCTATCTGGAACGATCTTCCTGGGAATATTATCCCTGCAAATCCCTCTGTTGACACCTTCAAAAGAAGGTTCAATAGATATTTAAAACCTCGAGGCCATTGAAAGAGGTAAATAAATAGCGGCATATCAGTAGAGAGGGGAGTGCTACTCCCGTAAGTACATAATTTATGCATGTTCTTATGGTTTTTGTCAGTGAGAATGAAAAAACAGGATTTTTCTCACTTGAAAAAACAGGATTTTTCTCAATTTTATGGGTGTTTCTTGGACGGTTATGTGTGTTGGTCAATTTATTTGATGTTTTTCATGGATGTTAACATCAATTTATGTCTGTTTTATGGTTTTTGTCAGTGAGAATGAAAAAAAAGGATTTTTCTCACTTTGATGGATGTTTTCTGGATTATTGAGTCTAATGGGGAACAGGGTCAATGACGCTTCGTTCAAGATCTTGTTTTGTCGTTGTTGTTGTTTTGGCCAAGTGCACGCTAGGGGCAATGTATTGATCTAGGACTCGAGGGGGAAGTGAATTTCTGAGAACTTGATTTACATAATCTGTAGGGAGAATGTATTGATTTGCAAAAGGGGAATTAAGAAAGAAATATAGCTTCTTTGTTGTTTTGGCCAAGTGCACGCTCGGGATGACTGTTAAGATCCAGGAATAGGAAACCGGAAGTACATGCATCCTTCTCAGCCAATCAAAGGCTCGGTTACATCCCCCTTCTCAGCCAATCACAGACTCGCTTACATATGATTTTCCCTATTACATAACAATTCGCCCTTGAGATTTCGTATATAATGGACATGCATTGTGATTAAATTATCAGAAAGTATTGTGACACAGTTGAAAGAACAAGAATGAATGTTATTGATGAGCTTGAAGCATTGGCAGCCACAATTAGCAATGTGAGTTCTGTTTTAGTACATTTTCATTTTTTATTTTCAAAATGAAATTACTTTCCTTGATCACCCTCCAGTATATTTAGGTAAGTCCCCCCTCCCCCACAATACAAACTCCACTATGCTATCTTTATACTCACTAGAAAACATAAAATATGTTCTTTTTACTACCTAAACCCTCCTCAAACCCCCCACTGTTTTTACAAGTATAATTCTTCCAATAGAACTAAATTTATTCTTTCTGTAAGCCTATCTAAAAGTGACGGTCAACTTTATGTCAATCCCTTAGCCATTAAGCCGCTAAATTGACAAAACATTTCCGCAAGATTATAATTGGTCACCCTCCAGTATATCTAAGTAAGTCCCCCCTCCCCCACAATACAAACCCCACCATGTTATCTTTATACTCACTAGAAAACATAAAATATGTTCTTTTTACTACCTAACCCCCCTCAAACCCCCCCACCCCACTGTTTTTACAAGTATAATTCTTCCAATAGAAATATTTCTCTTTCTTCGATAAATTTATTCTTTCTGTAAGCCTATCAAAAAGTGACATTCAACTTCTGTCTATCCCTAGCTATTAATATACCGTTTCCATTTAAGCCGCCGCCGCTTATTTGACTTAAAAACATTTCCGCAATGATTTAAACAGGTGACACCCCACAATTGCACTTCCTGCTTGTTAATCCTTTACGTTAGCGACTTAACCAAAAGGTTTCAATGAGAAAAAGGATTTTCTCTCTTTCTCAAATTAAAGCAGTTTTAAGCAAAAAGAGATTGCTGTTTATTAAGCTTGTGGATTCGCAACCTGTATTTTTGGAGGAGTGAAACGAGATTATTTCCAAAAATAATTACTAACAATATATTTAGGACATTGGTGAAAGGAGGGGGGGGAGGACATGCCTAAAGTTTATGGCTATTATTTTACAATGAAAGCAAGGTGTTTCATTGCATGAAAAGTAAGGGGCTGGGATTTCTAAGAATAAGCTTTTTTAATTAATTAAAATAGCATTTGATTTCTGAGTGTAGTAAATTTTTACTTTCTGCTTTACTGAAAATGCTGGGGAGGGGATTTCTTAGTGATAAATGCTTTTCTAGACAAAATTATGTGGATGGGGGTACTAATTTTCTCTCTGTAAAAAAGGGGGAAATTATTTCGATACTAACTTTTTTCTCTTCTTTTAAAGCAAATTGTGAAGAATGCCCGCCGCCACCCAGTAGGAGAGCAAGGGGTAATAATGCGGCCCCTACGAAGGCGACAGTTGTCCAATATGGTCGCTGGCCGAAGCCTCCTAAACATGTGTTGCCTGCCCAAGCCGCAGCCCAATCTGCGCAGGATTGTGACATCGCTTGTCCATCTGCTCTCCATGGACCTCTAATAGCTGCCCCACCAACGCTAGGTCAGGAGATTGCCCTCCAGCATGCTATGCCAGGACCATCTGGCACCCAAGTGCAACTGGAATTTGCAAATGTGAGCATTTTTTCTTACCTACCTTTTCTTCCAATCTTTTTAGGCCTTTTCTTTTCGCTTTTTTTTCAACACTGTAAAATTGTGTCAGAGATATTAAAAGATATTTTTTTCGATAAAGATGTTTTCTCCCCACTCAATTTGAGTTGGACAGAGATTATCCCATTTATCTATTGCACATATGGATTCTAATTTGCGTAATATTTTCGACAGCTTTCAACCTTACAACTTGCCAAGATTTTAGGGGATTTAACGGTCCCCATTTAATTGTAGTGTTTCCCTGCTGAACAGTCTTGGAACAGAACAGACGTGGCTTACAATAATTAAGCTAATGAGTCCTAGACAACCTGTAGGAAATCAGAGAGAAAAACAACTTATGGTCTAACAATATTTTTTTTTATGACGTTATGTAAACGGCCAGCGACCGCGGTGGGAAGGGCCGGTGGGCCTGGGAAGCGCTGCGGGAAGCGCCGCGGGCCGTGGAAGCGCCGCGGGATGCGCCACGATGGCCCGCTGGGCCGGCTTGGAGGGGGAGCATTAAATAGTGGAAATTGAGGGGGGGGAGTTGTTTGAACAAAATCAAATTGTCAATTCTATGTAAAGCGTTTTAGATTGTAAATATCTTATATTAAGTTGGAAATTGGAAATTTCAGAATATCGATAGAGTAGGGAACAATGAATTAACCAAATGCTACTGTGTTCATACTGCTACTACTACCACTACTACTACCACTAATAAGCGCGTTTTAAATAATATGTGAATAATAATCAAAATTTTAAACAGTAGGGGTGATTTGAACACTTTGAAAATAAGCTATTTTTCATTTATAGGAAAATGGGCCATTGGTACCATATTCCATGTCGCTGTCCTCATCAGTTGGAGAAGGAGAGGAAGAACTCGCGTCTACAGAATTTCATGTCATTCAGGACAATTCACATATCAATGAATGGGATGGTATTGTTAATTCCGATGAAATACCTTTTAATATTAATAATTTTCTAAGTAATTATTTCAATGTAGAACCTAGCACAGTTGAGCAAGGTAATGTTCATAGTTCAGAGGGGGACTTGCCATTGCTAAGTCCAAATACCATGCTAATTTTAGACGATTTTACCCGGGATTTAACAGGGAATCCTCCTCTAGCCCCCACTGATTACCTACTTCCACTTCAAACAACTGAAGTGGATTCACATACCCCAAATATTGAACAATGTGGGGGAGGGAGTGTTGATAATATACAAGAGGGGGAGGGGGGTAATGTCCAATTTACGACTTTTCCCGATTTTCAATTATCTAATACAATTTTAAATGCAATAGTTGTATACACTGCGACTTTTGGGGACCCGTTTAATTCACTTATGGGGGGAAATTTTGTGTTTGACCCCGTAGAACTGCTGGAGAACCAAATTCAATTATGGGGAGGGGGAGGGAATCAATTAAGGTTTCAATTGTTTTAAAGGTGTTCTATTTAAATGAGGGGAAAAGTGAAGTTTATTACCATTATATACACTCCGAGATGCGTTTGATCTATCCAAATTTAGAAAATTTTGAGGGTGTTTTTTCGGAGTGGTAAAACTCTTAACTAAAATAAATAAAAATTGTGATAAAATGTTTGTGGAAAAGCCGAAAAAAATCTATTATTGTTACAGTATTTTGTAGGGTTCCTATGATCAAATCAAAGCAATTGGCCCTACAGAATTGGCGCAGATATAATTAATAAAGGAACTTGATACTTTCAATAGTATCGAACCTAACTCTTGGTTGATCATTCAGGATCTGGCTGAATCTTTTTAACAATTGTCCCCAAACATGCTGCAATTGTTCACTGTTTGCTCTCATCATGAACAGATTTCAATTACTCTGGTTCTATACAATCTCTTTTATCAGAGCAAATGTATGCGAACACTTGCATTGAACTGCACCAACTATATCATCTACAGAGTTGTTCGTGATTCTAGCTCGCTAATAACTCTCAATAAACAAATCTATCCAGGCGCCCCCAAATTTCTGCTTTCAGCGTTCAATCAGGCAACTAGAAAACCCTACGGCTACATCCTATTTGATCTTAATCAAAATACACCTGAGGATCTGCGTGTAGTAACAGATATTTTTGACAGTTAATTTACAGTATATCTCCCTTTGAATACTAAAAATACCTATAAGTCGCTATCATGACACTGAATAAACTAAATGACAACAGACATTCATTTTCCGTTCTAAGTGCTTCAAAACCCCCACTTAGGAAAGCCTTGCTTAAACATGGAATTGACAATGCTTTCATTAATCTAATATCTGAACTGTTTTCAAATTTGACCAAGGGCAATGTTCAATTGACAGAATTAGTTAAGCAGCAGGAAAAGCAACAAAGTTCCATTGTGCGCACATTGGCCTTTAAAAACAAAGTAAAGAAATTTAAAAGGAAACGACTTCTTCAGGCAGGCGGTAGCTTTTTCACACTTTTACTGCCAATAATTGCAGGACTTGTAAACAGTTTTCTCTAGAGAATGGCAAAACCCTACAAATTGACTCCAATAGAACTCGCTCTCTCACCCGTGGAACACTTTGAGAACAATCTGAGTAAATTCACTGAAAACGATAATATTGAGGATGATAAAAAACTGCTTTTACTTCAAGATGCACTTCGCCGAGTGGACAAACATAAGCCCTATCCTGTGAAGGCCAGTGGTATTGATAAAAAAAAAGACTCATCTCCTCAGGAGTCTGCTGCTGCTGGAACACAATTAAAGAAAAAAGAATTGTATTCAATTTTAATGAAATTTGGAAATATATGGCCCAAAACATTTGTTGAAAAAATAAAACAACTCCTAACTTATCTCAAAAAGAGCGGTCAAAATTATATTCAAGTTGATGGTAATGAGAAAGGTATTGTAATTCAGGGCAAGAGCTATAATCTATTCGATTTAATCTATGATATAATTACAAATTGTAAAGAACTATTATCATTTAACGCTCATCTATACAAATTTTTAAATACATTAAACTTTCTCAAAAGCCTTATTAGCAATAAAAAAATTCTACAAAAATTAAATGAACATGCACCATTGTCAACACCATTAAAATATGAAGAAGAGAAAGAAGATTTTAAATAAATTTTGAAAAATACTACCACATCTAGTAGAAACTTGACAATAAGGAGCAGCAGCACACCATTGATACCTAGACAAAAGCGAAGACGTATCAAGTCAACGTCACCACAACCACCGCCAACCACCAGTATACAAAGGGGTAGCGGACGTTACACTACACGTTTACCTTCAAAATGGTTAAAGTCCTGAAACGTGTTTATCAAAATATTGGTGAAGTGGGGAGTTTAAGTTCCCCCACCACTCTTTCCAAATTCACTGGTGTTCACGCTAAAAGAGTAAAAAACTATCTACAAAACGAATCAAGTTACACTCTGCATAGAAATCATAGACTTCGTGCTAATCATTATCGAAAAACTAAAGCCTTTTACCCATTGCATATAATGCAAGCAGATCTCCTAACTCTAGATGAGATTCAAAGACGTCACAATACACCGTACAAGTACATTCTACTTGCAATCAGTGTTTTTAGTCGCTATGCATATGCCATTCCATTGCGATTAAAGAGAGGTGTTGAAGTTGCTCAGGCCATTGAAAGTATTCTCGAACAGGATTCATATAAAAAAATTCAATCGGATCGTGGTAGTGAATTTGTTAATCCCCATGTTGTAAAAGTACTAGCGAAATAAAATACACTGCTCTATGATAGTCATAGTCCTATAAAGGCTGCATCAACCGAACGATTGATAAGAACTATTCGACTTTTAATTTCAAGATATTGTACATTGAAAAATACTTCTGCTTTTATTCATGATTTACATAAAATCATGTTGATATATAATCAACGCTCTCATCGAACATTGTCCAATTCAACCCCAATGGAAGTTCATCATTCTGATCATGATACAATTGACACTTTTCTTAAACAATATTCCAATGAAACGAGTGTAAAGACGAAAAAATTCAATTTTGGTGATACTGTTCAAATTAATAGAACAACTAATGTTTTTGAAAAGGGGAATTACTTGTGGTCCACAGAACTTTTTGAAGTGGCAAAAATCCTAGACACTAAACCCATAACTTATCGTTTGCGCGATACCGAAGATGAAGAAATTTTCGGCCGCTCTTAGGACTATGAACTACAAAAAGTTAAAAATAATAATGAAATCTATCACATTGAAAACATATTAAAGACTCATACTCGCAGGGGTATGAAACAGTTACTTGTTCGGTGGCTAGGATACAACTCTGATTCTGATTCTTTGATCAGTGTTGAAGATATTGACAATGCCCAATGATTTCTATGTAACTTTTATGTCCAATGTTTCCGATCCTCTCTACAACGACTTGAATAAGACAAGTGATTTTGGAACGAAACTCTCCCCTGCCAGCAAATTTGATGGCGCGTATGCAGTGGCTCTTGTCGATTGTATTCTCAAAAATACCTATGACATCCTGAGAAAGGATCGTGTGTATGATATAAAAGTTATACCATTCGATTGGTCACTCTTTGTCGACTATGAATGGGTTGAAGCACTTAAATCTAACGAATATCCACATGTCAAATTGAAATATATTGAATATGATTGTATGAAAGATTTGTGTCGTACAATCAATAGAAAAATCTCATATCGTAGGAATGGTACATTCCATTTTAATTATTAAATGGAACACGATAGGATTTACATTACCTCACCTGTTGACAGTGAAATAATTATTCTCAATGGTAATCTGAGAGACATTCTTGGCTTTAAACGGAATTTGATCAACGGGAAAAACGCTGGCACCGTTTACGGGATGGATCAAGATACGTTTGCTGATTATCCACCAGGTTTCACCTCGGACTCTTGCATATTTCTCTATGCATCTTTTGTGGAAACATCGAGAGTCGATAATTCAAATGTCCCCCTCCTACGTGTTCTTGAACGAAAAACAACCCATGATCTTGTTCATCACTATAATATAAAGCATCTTCAATATGTTCCTGTAAGTACTTCGTATTTGGAACTCTGCCAGTTTACACTAAGAAGTGAATTGGGTGATCTTCTAGTAATAACAAAAGGTTTAGCAGTGATTACATGTCATTTTCGACCCATTGTCGGCGACAGCACCATTACCTAAAATGAACAATAGAAGAATTCCATTTGTGTGTCAAGATATTGATTATTATGCTGGTGCTCTAGGATCCCGCCAATTTATCAATGGATCGAACAGCCACGTGTAGGGTACTGCAGTGCATGGCTTTCATATTGGTATTTGGTTTGCGAGGCTATTTCACTCTGTACTACCCCTTATCAGCAAAAATCTTTCACCTATTACGTCATATTTTGCTGCCTCAACACTACAGGAGTGGGGGTCGGGCAAGAATTTCCAGGAGAGTGTTAAGGAAAATATTAGATCTTCAGCAAGAGCCATTGGCGATCAATTAAAATCTCGACAAAATGGGGAGGGATTGAAAAGGATGCGTGCACGTCATTCACTCATCAGTGTCCAACCAGGCGGGAAGCGAAGGACATCAACAAGGACTTTGAGGAATAAAACAAGGAAGACAAATAAGCAGAAGAAGAAAAAGAAAAAGATTGTTGGATCAAAGAAGGATTTCTTCTCTTAAGATGACCTATCTCCCCCACAAGGAATCATATCCATCAATCAGTTCCTCATTAAATCTATTCAATGCTGAAAATGTTGATTTCAGTGTCAAGTATGGTTATTATGAACAATTTCATCCCCAACAACCCCTCTCGGAAAATATACACTTTCAAATATTTTCCAATAAAGACTATTTTATTGATTTGTTATCAACATTTATTGATTGAAATGCTGTGGGGAAGAAAATGCCAGATAAACCAGATCAAACTGCTGCCAATAGTCTCTTTTATGAAAACTATATTCAACTCTGCATGTTCAAAATAAGAACTGTATTTATTAAGGGTCAGTGTGGGAGCTTTAGCAATAATTTATCAAACTATGCAAGCTACACACAATTTATGATGATGACACCAAAGGCGTACAAGGAGTTGAGAGGACAATCATTGGGCTGTGAATATCCAATCAATCAGTTAAGGAATCATATCCATCGATCAGTTCCTCATTGAATCTATTCAATGCTGAAAATGGTGATGTCAGTGTCAAGGATGGCTACTATGAACAATTTCACCCCCAACAATCCCTCTCGGAAAATATACACTTTCAGATATTTTCCAATGAAGACTATTTCATTGATTTGTCATCAATATTTATTGATTTAAATGTTGTGGTGAAGAAAAATTTAGATAATACAACACCAAATGCTGACGAGGGTCTCTCCTATGAGAACTGGGTTCTACATAATCTGTTCAAACAAATTAATGTATTTATTAATGGAACATTGGAGAGCACTAGCAATAATTTATCCAACTATGCAAGCTATATACAATTTATGATGATGACATCAAAGGCGTACAAGAAGTTGAGAGGACAATCATTGGGCAATGAATATTGATCAGGTGTTGATACTGATGGTGAGTTGACTACTGCAGTGAGCCAGGAGTATCATCTGGTTGGAAAATTAAATCATGAGATATTCAATATATCTCAATGGTTACCCCCCAATGTCAAGATTGACATAAAGTTGCAACTGGCCCCATCGAATTTCATTCTGAGAAAAACACTTCCTGCAGCACCCGATGCAAATGTCATTATCACATCGGCAATTCTCCACATCCGAAAACAACAAGTTATGAGCTCTGTTGCATTGGCAGTGGAAAAGCTAAGATCATTTTCAAAAAATCCTATAGAACTCTGTACGAGTTGACCATGCAATCCCTAGATCATGACTCTCAACTATTTGAAACTGGAATAACCGATTCAATGTTTTCAAAAAATTATGGGGTTATTGTTTTGGACTTGTTGGGGAACCAGAATGTGAACATATTACGAACAGAGACTGTACTTTTAGAGTGTACATTTGCCGATGCTCTGACTGAGAGTATCATGCTAATATCATTGAGGAAATTTCAGACTTATTGGGAAATCACACCCATCGACATTGTTCTACTAGACCTAGCACCAGGAACACAAACCAAATAAACAAGATATTTAGTATGGATCCATACATGTCCCAGTACAAGTCCTATTGTATACCATCGGACTTCATTGAAAAAATTCTAAGTGTTAACAATACCCTAATCATTGTTAATAGCAGTCCATCGACATTGAAGACTGGCCATTGGCTATGCATCTTTCAAACAGCGAAGAATATTGAATTTTTTGATCCGCTCGGCTTATCGTATAAATTCTACACTCCATACATCAGCAACTTTATTGAAAGCAGTGGGACAAATATTATTCAACATCAACGAAGAGTACAGGATTTAACGACTAAGACATGTTGCTTTCATGCACTACTCTTTTTCATGTTCAGATGTCGTGGCTCTACCTACAAGCAGTTTCTCGACATGTACGTTGACTTACCTCGATTGAACGGCTTTCTAGTGGAAAATATACTTACAAGCGTGTTTAATATTGATTTTAGTGCCCTAAGAATAAAATATTCTAGAAATGTATGTGAGATTGTTTATTAATAAATGAAAAATGTATGTACATAATAAAAACGACTTTTTTACTCTTTAGATTTCATCTTCTACTAGGTATTTGTCGATAACAACTAATGCAGGTAGATTATCCGAATTCACAGTATACTGATCCTGATGTACTGCAATGTCAGGGTCGCATTTTCTACAGTAGAGTGTAACTTCACTCTTGTCATATCTCTTTGTATAGTCAATGATACTATTCTCATTCATTCTATAGAATTCACATGTTTCAATTTGTTTATTTGAAGTAATGTCACAAACAGTGTCCTCAAGTGGCGAATCACATTCCGTCACAGCCTAATAAAAATCAGTGGGCTTATAATCCTAGTAGTCATTGTCTTCACAACGATGACATAGAAACCAAATTCTTTTGTTGTTCCAACAGTTGAATCGCTAACCCGGTTCCTCCTCCCAGAACAATCTAAAACCACGATGATACCAATCTCTTAGCAATTAACTAAAATCACGCTTAGGATTCTTTCCAATCATACAGGGATATGTATTCTCCAATTGATTACATTACTCATAGTGGCAATTGGAGGATATGTACCCTCTAGGATGAGAGTTACACACCTCCTCATGACTGGAATTACAACCTTTAATTTGTACAGCTTATCCTCTATGCAATTTACACGGGTTGCATAATCTACACTTTTCATCATACTCATCAATCATTGTGCAATTCACACATGATGACCAGCTGCCCAGTGTGTACATACATAGTGGACATGTATGGAACATTTTGTCATGTGTTGACACTCTCACTGCTACAATGAAACTGAGCTAGCAGCAACAACAAATTGAGTAGGATAGAGAGAGAGAGGAGTAAATACCTCCGCTGTCTCTGATTGGCCCCTAAAAACGGATGTTGGCTCAAAAAATAGTCTGGTTGAAAAATTTGGAGTTGAAACAAACTTGTGTAGGGAATCCCCGCTCATACTGCTATATTTTTTGCAATGTTTAGGAACCGGTGGGGAATCCCCGCTAGTTTGGCAAGGTACCAATGAAAGGCAAGCAAAACGTGTTTAATCACGTGTAGATGTCCCATAGAATAACATTGGAAGGACCACAGCGCTAGAAAATAGCTTGGGAGAGAACATAAGCCCTTATAATAGCATAGGAAGGAACATAGTGCTATAAAATAGCATGGGAGGGAACATAAGTCCTTAGAATTGCTTAGGAGGGACCATAAGCCCTTAGAATAGCATGGGAGGGAACATAAACCCTTAGAATAGCATAGGACGGAACATATACCACCCAAATCCATAAGTAAATGCTCTGGAAAGGTGCCAAGGAACATAAGGCAAGCAAATCCATAAGTACATGCTCTGGAAATGTGCCAAGGAACGTAAAGTAAGCAAATAGCACAAGAAGGAACATAAAGTACCCAAATTCATTATTAGCATTCTACTACTGTAGCCAAAGTATCATCGCAGGGCCCCCTGTTTTAAGTAGCTCTGAATTGTAATGGGATCGATTCTCAAACAATATACATCAAAATTCCCCAATTAAAGTTACCCCAATAAAGTAACATCACCCAAGAATATGAATCCGAAAATTCTAGTAACCTACAAATCAAACAAATATCAAGCGTTCAATTTAAAAATACTGAAATAAACGTAGTTAATTAAACAAAAAATCTTTCCCACAGAAAATGTAATAAGTAAATCCGACTCCCCGTCTCCAAAGTATCCAATAAATATTAGCTTGACCTAATCTTATACGACAGGTGACTAACACCTGTGTTGGAATAATAAGAGCTCGAAAATACCAAACAGTCAAGAAAGTAAGATTTACAATACAAAAAAGTAGTCACTCAAGATGCAAAATATATTTTGCTTGAGCTAATTAAATTTTTCTGTAGAATAAGTTTGAAACTCGCTATATCAGTGAATTCAATCGTTATTATCATTTACAAATTTAAACATAAATAAGATATGATTATAATTAAAATTAAGCAACCCCCTGCTGGGAATATGCTATAATGTAAAAATTAGTTATTTCAAAAAATCCTTAAAAGATAGATTAAAAAGTCATAAATTAAGCGACACCCGCTAGCAGAATATTGCAGTGTAGAATTTTTAGTTGCTAGAAAAATTCCAGAGTGACATCTTAAAAGTCATAAACTTGAATTAAACCCAAGCAGCCCATTGGTGCAAGCCTGCCCAATAGTGATGTAGGGCAAATAATGCAACCAATAAGAGTTGCAAAATATACTTTTAGCAACGCCTAAATGTAACCTCCGGCATAGTTGCAGAGGATAGATAGTGAGAGCTTATCAAATTTGCGCCAGTCTTTTACAGTCTACTAGGAGTCTTAGTTTGAGTTCAATTTGAGTCTTACACCAGTCTTTTAGCAATTTTTTACCATGATTGTGTTGTAATGAACTTTTGAAGTAACATTCCACCAGTGTACAAACTTAGTGTTATATCGTCTCAGTACAATTTGTTGTTGGAGACCTGTGTTTCTATTTTGTTAATTCAACCGAGAACTCTGCGACTATTATGTAAGTAACAATAAATGCATTACTATTTTATTTTATTCTCTTGTGTTAATATTTCTCAAGCTCGTTAGTCCTTGTGGCTCCACTCGCTCCTAAGGGAAACTGAAACTCATCAATCTGATGTCGACTCAGTATGGTCGTTAATATAAGCTCCCTACACGCATTCCCAGATTAAGCTCCCCACTCTAGAAGTTTAGCCTCCACTCAGGTAAGCCACTCGCGAACCGCCAGCCAAGAGTTTAACTAAATTTCCTATTGAGTAAATTAATCGGAAATCCTCCATTGGGAAATCTCAGAAAGGGATATAAGAATTAGTCGTTTTGAAAACCCCCCCATTAGACTTGGCTTTAACTTACCCAGACATGCTATTGTAATTATTAAAAGAAAACCCCCCATTAGAATTGGCGCGGGGGGTTTAAAGGATCAAAACCACAATTAAAACATTGAAAAAAAAACGTTGAGAAAGAGTAACGACAATGAAATATTTTTTTTTCTTTTTCTCTTTGCATTCTTTGAAGTGTAATATTTTTTACATATTTTCAAGTGCAAAATTTTTTTTTAGGCCTAAATCCTCTGGAAGTAGTAGCAAAAGAGAGTACACGTAACAAAAAAAAAATTTTTTCAATTTTAAATGGTATAAAACAATTAAAAATCAGTACCGAATTTTACCCAATCAAAAAAAAACAAACAAAATGTCGTTGGACCAAAACGAACAATTATTAAAGCAAAAAATTATCGACAAAACAGTGAAAATATCGAAATCGCTTCCTTCATATAACGGCGATGCAGACGTAGATGAGTTTGTTATTCAATTAAACCAATTCGTAGAAGTAACCCAAACAGACTTAAAATCATTAGTAGGCATGTTGTTAATGAGACTTAAGGGACAGGCATTAACATTCCTGAAACAAATAGAACAAACAATAGGGGAAGATAACAACCTCCCAGTAAACTCAATCTAAAAATTGCTATAAGCGTTCCGAGAAAGATTTGTTGAAACCAGTTCAACACATAAATTGAAGAATGGTACGGTATGTTTTAACGAAACACAAAATATTAGGTAATACCTAGACAAGGTAATCGTATCCATTGAGGAAAAATATGGAAAAGAATCGGGCCCGGTATACGATAAAATTGTACTTACTGCTCTCATGCAAGGATTAGGCCCCAAACTGTACAGAATGTTGATATCAAAAAATATTCAAACGTTAGAACTTGCAGTCCAAGAAGTAAAAAGAATGATTGAAATTGACTCAATTGTGTTGAACAACAATAATTCAAGAATAAATAACGTAGAAAAATAAACTCCGGGACGATCACGAGCAATTTCCCCAAATTTCTTTCCAAGAGACAACTCGCACAAAGCAAACCAAAATAGATCTCCAACCCCTACGAGGCAAAAAATGGTACGTTTTGTACCCACGAACACGACAAACAACGCACAGAACCCTCCAATTATCTGCTATGCATTTAATAAACAAGGACATATTGCCCGGGAATGCCGTACTAGAAATAACTTCACACCAACAACCCCGAATTTTAATAACCGTTTGTTCGGGAGAACAAACTTAAATGCCAACGGGTCAGGAGACTATAGAAATGATCCCCCACGTCTCCCCTCGTACCGCAACTCGTACCAACAAGGATTTGTACACACGAATCCTTCCCACTATATAAATCCCCACACCTATACAAACCCTTCCCCCAACCGCCAAAGTAACTATCGGTTCCCCAACTCAAACACGCAACAAAACATGTACCAATATAATTCACGAACAGTGTATACAACTAGATTCAACAGGAATGCAACTGATAACAGAGTATATTTTTCCCGACGGGAACCGAAAGAAATTTTTCGTCAATACAAAATGAACAAATGCCACGAGCCGTAGGCACGAGAAACTTTAACCCACGCAATAATACGTGGCAAACAAGACAATCAAATGTCAATCAACTTGGAAATTCACTAGCATGTGAAATTCCCACCGAACCCCACTGTCAAACCCCAATTTATCAAATAAGCGCACAGGGAAACAAATGAGGCCCCCAAGAAAATTAACTGGGACCCTGGAGGCCAGTATTTTTTATAGGTCCCATCCAGTAATTGTACCTTCTTTTAGTGATAATAATGATATGCTACCTATATTGAATAATTTGAGTGTCGCGGTTATTAACTTCAAAGCGTTAATAGATTCGGGTGCATCGGTTAACATAATAAGTTCAAATGTATTTAATAGACTAACAGTATATATTAAACGGCAGAAAAATTTCAATATTCCCAACTTAACAAGTGTCACGGGGCATAGGCTGGAAGCTATAGGCTCCATATGCCTAGATGTGATAAAAGATAATAGGATCTTTCCTACAAACTTCATAATCTGTAAGAATTTCCCATATTAAGCTATATTTGGTGCTAATTTCTTTAAATATAATACATTTTTATTATATATAGCAGATAACTGACTCGTGTATCCACACGACCCTATTCTCCAACGCGTGGAGAGAGGTGAAGCAACAGTTAATAGAATCAAAACTTTTGTACCCCACGTCACGTCATTCCCTCCCATTTCTCGTCCCGTGGGAAATCAAACGAGCAAACGGATAGAAAATCAAAATCAATGGAGCAGACGAAAAAGAAAATCAAACAGCAAATGGATCGAGTCAGTAAAAGTAAAAATAGGAGAAATGCAGGAGTATAGACAAAAAGAGATAAAGAAAATAGCTGAATTGTGGAATGAAATAATAAACCCAAAAACTGTTGTAAGGGGAAAGGACTTGGAATCACCCTGACAATCAATCCCAAAAACGGAAGACTTGACGCAATCAAGCGCCAACCTCAATTTAATAGAAAATAACACGGACAGGAAATATTATGGGTTTGAGGTGCGTAAAATAAAAATCCCCCAAAATACTATGCAAAGAGTACAAATCTCTCAAATGGTCACCCCTGTAAATGACAATTCCGAAATTTGGTTTGCATCCCCGTGTAAAGAAATTCCAGAAAATCTGTTTTGTGAAGAACAGATCATTTCATACGAAAAAGGCGAAGGCTTTATTTGGTTAACTAACACGCATGAAAACGATATGATTACATTGAAAAAAGGATCATGTCTCGTTGAAATACAGGTTATTTCTGAGCATGAGCTAAACAAATGGAGAGACTCCAAGGAAAGCTTAGTTAATAACATTGGAACTAGCAATCCAAAGAATAGGTACCCCCTAACAAAACCCCAATTTTTCGAAAAATTTAAATTAGATCATATTCGAGATACGCAACTAAGGGGGAAATTATGTGATTTACTTTGGAACTTTAGAGATATTTTTTCTACATGTTAGGAAGATATTAGGTTAATATATTTTTATCATCATTCTATCCACACCAGAGGATTGTCCTTAGCTACACAACCCTATCACATTCCTCATCCCTATAAATGCTGGTTAAAAAATAAAGTCCGCGAGCTTGAAAAAAACAATTTCATACGGCCGAGCATAAACCCGTATTCAGCCCCCATTATACTAGTACCAAAAAAGAACAAGGACCTCAGGCTTGTAGTGGATTATAGAGCCTTAAATAAGCAAGTAGTAAGCGACAAATTTCCCCTGCCACGAATTGACAAAATCCTAGATTCCATCTCCACCAAAAACAAAATTTTTACGTCTCTTGACCTCACGCAAGGTTATCATCAGGTTAAGATAGCAGATGATGACGTTTATAAAACGGCTTTTTCAACGACGGAATGTGGTACTTATGAATATTTGAGAGTACCCTTTGGACTAAAAACTAGTTCAAGTGCATTATGTAGACCTCTGTTACATTTATTGTAATGTATAGAAAATATTATACATGTTTTGGATGATGTTATTTGTGTGGGAGAAAGACCAGAGGACCATTTAATTACATTAACCAAAGTTTTTGAAAAATTCGGAGAGGGCAATTTGAAATGTAGATCGGAAAAAGTAAATTTGTTTCAATCCGAAATAAAATTCTTGGGAATGATAGTGACCCAAGGTCAAATATCACCGGACCCTGAGAAGATAAAATGTGTAGAGAATCTTAAGCCGCCAAAAACTATGAAACAATTAAGAGGCATTATTGGTTTAACCAGTTATTTTAGAAAATTTATACGTAACTACGCCCAAATCGCAAAACCCCTAACAGACCTAACTAAAGGGAATTCTCAAACTATTACCTGGTCACAGGAAGCTCAAACTTCTTTAGACACTCTCAAGAAAGCTCTTACTTCTGAACCAATATTAGCATTACCAAACTTTGAAAAAGGAACATTCGTGGTTACTACTGATGCTTCAGCTCTAGGCATCGGCTCAATCCTTTTCCAAATAATCCCCGTGGAAAAAAACCCCGAATCCCAACAGGATCCCCCTCAATATATAGAGAAAGTCATATGCTATTCAAGCAGAACTCTAACTAAAGGCGAAAATAGTTATTCAGCAACGCAATTAGAGTTACTATCTATAATTTACCACTTAGACAAATTTAGACATTATTTAGTAGGTCGAAAATTTAGGTTGCGCTCGGACCATAAAAGCTTAAAGTACCTAAGCACATTTAAGAATCCAACCAGAATTTTAGCACGATGGATAATGAAAATCCAGGATCTGGATTACAAATTTGAACACGTGACCGGTAAACAGAATGCCCCTTGCGATTACCTAAGTAGATACCCTGAGAATAACTCTTCAGATGATGAAATTAAACAAATAAATGCCATTAATCCCAGTAAACAAAAACAAAAGAAGAATATACCAAAAATCCTTACAGAAGAAAAAGGGCCACGAGTAAGTCCCTTATCCCTTGACAATATTAAAAGAAAACAAGTTAAGCATGAGATATGTTTGACCCTGATTAACAAATTTTTGAATTCTTATAACATTCCCGATAATTTATAATAACGAAGACTTTAACTAGAAAGTTACTAATATGACCTTGACGAGAACATCCTTTTACGGACGGTGACAGGTGAGACAAATCGAAATCAAACGTTGGTAATTACAATGCTTTCCCACAATTTAATAATACCCGCCCTCGAATACTTCCATCCAGAAATAGGCGGACACTTAGGAATAACCAAGACATTTCACAAGATTAGACAATACTTCTAGGTTGTGTCGTCACTAATAAAACTCAAGGATTATATAAGTGCATGCGAATCGTCCAATTTAAGGAAAAAACCCCAAACGTACCCAACTCCCCCCTTGAGAAGTACCAGTAGCACGGTTCCCTTTCGACATCGCATCATTCGACCTATATGGTACGAGTGGAGGATTGCCTGTTTCTAATAGAGGTCATACTTGCATCCTCTCAGTAATAGATCATTTTACCGGCTTCACTTTTGCCAAAGCATTGAAAAATCAAGGCGCATATGCCACAAGCAAAGCCTTAGCAAAAATATTTTTAGAGTTTGGCGTTCCTCAACGGGTCATTAGTGACAATGGATCTAACTTCGTTTCTAAAGTAACTAAGGATCTAATGAGTTTCCTTAAAATAGAAAAACTAGTAACCTCTCCCTACCATCCCCAAGCTAATGGAAAAATTGAAAATAGGCACAAAATATTTTCCAATGTTTTGAGTATTTATTCGAAGGACAACCGAAACGATTGGGATTTGTATCTACCCTACCTGACCAATGTAATTAACACCACTTACTCAGAAGCGACCAAGGATAATCCATTTTTTCTTTTGTTCGGACGCGATTTTAAAATACCTTATCAAGAAATTATAGAATCAAGACAATATTACAATAGTACAGAGGAATATAAACAAGACCTTATAAATAAGATGAGAAAAACCTATAAAATAGTTCGACAAGAGTTAGAAAAATGTAAAATGAATCAAGAGTTGAGAAATGAGTCTAAAATCAAAGGGAATATAAATTTCAAGGTAGGCGACCGTGTCTATCTGAAAAATGAAGCTAAACTGGAAGGCAAAAAACTTTCCAATAAATATTCAGGACCCTACAGAATAATCAAAAAATATGACAACGATTTTACTTTTAAAATGATAAATCCAGAAAACGGAAGAACATACAAAGCACATGTAAGCCGTATGAAAGGTGCCAAATACCCCGTTAAGTGGGCACCCGAACCCTCACCTTCAGATTCATCAAACGCGGAAAATCAATTTCCTAAGCCCAGGCTATCCGAACTAAAGCCCTTTAATTTCAGACAAAACTATTTTGAAAACAATAGCGAAGAGGAAGATTTTGAAGAATTTTTGGCCATGAAAAACCTAGTCATCCCTAAAAGAAAACCCCTAATACCCATGCCTGCAAGAACCAAAAAGTCCAGAGAGTTCGTCCACAGAAAGCCCAGAGCAAGAATTGGATTATACATTGTCACCAAAAACCCAATTTTTCCCCGATAGAATTTCGACCCCATGTCCCCCCAAAAGATTTCCTGACGACATGGTGTCCCCAGCAACCCCGGTAGAAAGACCCCTGTCGCTACAAGAGGAATTAAACAGAGCCGTGGAGACCCCAGTTGCAAAAAGGAGGAAGACTCCTCCTAGAGATACAAATACAAAAAGCTTGAGAGAGGGCATGGACATTATAAATTATCCAATAAAAACAAGGCAAAGTACGTTGCCTTGGACACAGGAACACCTGGAAGACGAAAACTTGGGACAATACCACCGCATCGCGGTGTCTAAAGTAAAACCCAAAGAATCTTATTCCTGGAAACAGACACTACTACGTAATACACCACACCCCCCGACCGACATGGCATTCAAGCAGTGGACACAGTCTCCACAATTCTTTGACTCCTCCAAAAGATCTCACGAATCATTTAACTCCCCTGACACAGGATTTCAACGCAACGAAATGGAAAATAAACCATCTACCTCAAAAGGAGACGAAATATATGAAGCAAGGGCAGGAGATACCCTTCAATTGCAAAGGACCGCCCCCGAAAGACCAAATAATGAATCTTCAGATACTAGCTCTAATGAGTCCGATGATGAATCAGATCCTGACTACCCCCAGAACGCACTACAACAAAAACAGGATTCTGCCGCGGCCCATGCGAAAGCCTCAAAATTAAAAGGTCAAAAATACTTACTAAAACAGTATAAGAAATTTGATCTGATCTCTATGGGAAAATCAAAAAAGAATAAAAAACAAGAAGGCGAACAGTAAATTGCCACGAAATCTGGCATAATTAGCAAGAGGCCATAAAAATTGACATAAGTCTATTATAAAATACCCCAGAAAATTATATAGCAATTTTAAATATAAATGAAGAATTTAAAAAAAAAAAAAAACTTAAAACAAGGGTACATGAGTAGAATATTACAATGAAAAATACCCATGAAAGGTCAGAAGAAGTTAAAAATCAATTTTTCCAGACAAACTATATCCTGGCTTGGTAAAGAACCCCAAAGATAGAAGAAGAACAAGAATTGTTCAAACCATCCTCCAAAAAGAAAAATACCTAGTGCAACCATGTTACTGACAGAACAAATATGGATCAAATATTTCAAATACGATCAAAACTTCTCGACGACTCGGCAAAATTAGTAGCAGAAAAATTGAAAATCGACAATATGATAGAAGCCACACTTAAATCCCTTAGGGAAGTGAAGGCCTCCCAAGAAACAATGAACAAAAGAATAAATGAGATTTTAATAACTAAACAAATGGATAAGTTGGTTGAAACCCAGTTTATGGAAGTTAAAGAACAGACCGCCAAAATCCAAAATGAAATGGAATCAATAAGCGATGCCACGCTTTTCAAGGGATATAATTATCCCGATCAGATCCTAAAATTGCAAATATTATACGATAAAATGCAGGAAATTGGTAAGAAAGTACAAGATTATAGAAATAGTACTGTTCTGTCCGCGACAATGGCAGTACAAGAAGCCCTGGCTCCCCAACGAGCAAAAATCCTAGACTTACAGCATAAATACGATCACTTAAAAGCACAGAAAGAAATAATTAGCCTGCAACAGGACAGCTTAGAGAAACAACTAAAGGAGAACCACGCCAAAATTACCGAAGAACTTCAGAAACAGAGAGATTTCTGCTCAAACCTAGAAAAAGTGGTTGCAACATATTTTACTGTTGAAATTGACCTACCCCTCAGTCCCCATTTGGAAAATCTTCTCACTAACACCTACAACGAAGGAACATCCCAACCTGCATATTTTGCGATTCCAAATCAGGCTTGTCAGCACCACATAAAACCTCAAGTGGAAACTAATCAACGGAACCCTCCAACGGATAACAATGTAATTGCGAGGACCCAGTGCCCTGACGCCCAAGAGAATGTTACTACGGGCCAAAATTCCTCAGAAGTGCCTGCACCACAAGGAACACCCACAACCCAACCATTGCCAGAAGATACAGAAAACTAAGGAATACCAGACATGAGAATAAATCAAAAAAAGAGGTAAAAATTCTTCTTCGTTAGAGTCCCCTTCTAATACATTAAAAGTGACTACATTTTATAGAATGTGATGTATACCGACAAAAAGTAGTAAATAACCCAATATTCGAACGAAAACTCGTTAAACTAGATAATTATGTTTCTGCTAGACAGAACATAGTATTTCCTTAATAAGTAAATAGATAAATAAATGCAGATTACAAATTAAATAGCATCTCGGACACCCCCCAGAGTAGGTAAACCTGACGATCATAAGGGATCGTTTAGTGTGGCGATTTACTTCAGGGCGCGAGGATCAGATCCGTGTCCTGGGTTCGATCGTCTATCAATCCATGACCACAAATCATTACAACCCAAAATTTTTTTTTAGTTTTGATGAAGTATTCGGTTATGCGCTGAATTCTCAACTTGGAAACCGATCCGGGGAGCCTTCGGTGTGTCGAGCCTCCAAGGGCTTGATTGTATATGTTTGAATGTTCAATAGGCTTAGCTTTCATTAAGAAAAAATTCTCCTTTTTTCCTAAATAAATTTTGTGGTATATTTATTTTTGATCATCATGACAATGATACAATCAAATACGGAGTTCCAAAATATACTAAATCTAATCACAAAAAGGGAAGAACGGAAATAACTACCACCCAAACCTGCTATAAATAATATAAGAACGTCAAAAAAAAATCCAGTCAAAAAAATATATGTGCAAGTTACTATCGTGTTGATTACCAAGCTAAAACGCAATTAGGAAAACAAGTAATTAGTGGCAGCCTGATGATCAAGCAGTTGGGTTTGTAAGTGTGTGTATGTGCATATGCATGTGTGTGCATATGTGTACATATATGTGCGCGTATGTACATATGAGGACAGTAACATGCGAGGCAAAATTTACTTGCATATGAGGATGTGATGACTAACCTGGTCATGAGTATAGGGTTTTCCGTTAACTTAAATGACAGAAGCAAGCCTAGTTAATCTTCCAAAAAATTATAAATATGAACTGAAGACCTTGCAGAAGAATTAACTAATTGAAAATAACTATAAGTTAAATTGTATCTTTTCTGAGTACAATGGCGAATACCTTATCCGCATACATTAATCGCAGCCTTTATCTGAGCCCTAAAATAAATTCAACTACTTAAACAAACCCTACAAGTCGCTAAGAAAAAAAAAAATAAGTTACTAAACAAATACCACATCTATCAATGTTAAAATAATTATGCGATTCGAAAAACCCTCGTAAAGTGTTGATATGATAAGAGATGAACACCCATAATACCATGTGGAAGCCATTAAGATTTGTGATAGCATAGTCAAGGTATCTAAGAATAATATTCTCGAACTAAGAAACCTTCTCTTCTCATTTCGTGATTAACAAAAAATTGCTGACCCGTATACCGTGTGTACATCGAACTAATCGCATACCAATAATTGATAGTTCTGTCGCCTAAAAAACTCATAATTAGCATGCCATATTAAGATGTCTCTCCCCAAAATAAAAAAAAAAAATATATAAGGTGATTGGAAAATAAGGATTGACCTCAGCAATTGATATCGTCAATAAATCCTTAACAAGTTGTTTAATCATATGGTAATTAGAAATTTGAGGAACAAAAGCAAAAATGGATTCCATTCTTGAAACCTGAATGAACAAAGGAAATTAATTGCTAAATAATTAATGCAAAACACAATAGTAACCCTGAAAGGTAACAATAAGTTAAAATTGTAGAATTTAAAATGCCGATCTGGTGCATAAATTTTAACCTATAGATATGCGATAAATTGCTGAATAAGAGGCATATTATCAGACAAAAGAAAACATTGAGAATAGCGTAATAATTGAGTTGTAAAAATAGCCCCCTAAGCCAACACCTTGACACAAAGAAACAGACGAACACCAAACAGGGAGACTCGTTAAACTCTCAAACAATTTGTAAGTTTAATTTCTGTAGTGATGTAGTCGAACGCTAACTAGAATATCTTTAAGCCAGGTGCGATAAAAACCATAAATCAAAATATTTCGACAAATAATCCCTGTGATATAAAAATTAATCACATATCACCCGTGCAGATTACAAAATAAACCTTCCGTAGATCAAGAAAATACGTAAGGTAGTTAACGAAATTATGAGATATCGTACCTGCAAATCGCAAATAAGACAGATTAAAGCAAAAAAAAAAGAGACCTTGATTGATTTTTTTTTATTGTTACTTATGATGCCTCTCTATCGAGGAAGTGTCTCGCCATCAAAATTGTGGTACCATGAACTAAAATGGTATCCAATGTCTAAGCTAATTACACCATTAATTAAATAACCAACAACAAGAGTGACTTTATCGCTATTTAGCCGATATTTGTGGTATAAAATATTAAAAAAAAAAAAAAAAAAACAACGCCAATGGTTAAAATAATTGTAGCTGGAAAATTTATTATAAAAATCGGCAGCAGCGGAAAAGAGCCGAAAAACTATAAAATATAAAATATGGCGAGTCTGGCAATAAGACCATTCATCGTTAATCCAGGGATCAGGCATACGCTATACGCTAAACTTGTTCGCAGACCAAATAACTAAACTCGTTCACAGACCAAATAATGCAATGTTTTACATAATTTTCTTCTCTCTCTCAAAATTTGTTTCTCGCATATACCTGTAGAAAAATAATACTTAATAGATTTACTAACCTTATAAAAAGTCACAGCTTTTAGCCCCCGCAAATCCCTATCCCCCCAATAAGGACTATAATATAGTGAATCACCATATTTACAAAACCTAAGTTTTGTACACTAAGGAACAAGATTAACAAAACTGAAATTAACAGTTTGACAATGAGCTTATATACGAATAATTCAAGGGTAGTTGCTAAAACAATTAAGCGAAAGTCAAGCCATTAAGGAGAACAAATAAATAATCTTAACATCTACAAAATACTCTTGCCCTTTGACCTGAACATGTTTCAAAGACCCTGAATCAAAAGATAAAATAAAAATAAATTTTCAAGCTCTCACTTTCAATCAAACTCCCATAGGACGCTGACCTAGTAAAGAATATCAATAAAACCCCAAGGAAAAGGGACTACAGATGAAATGGGTAATATTCAAATCAAAATTACGAATCCCCCCCCCCTTTTTTTCTTAGTCGCGCGGCACACTTGTGCGGCACGTCCGAGGCCTAACGTATAGTGCCGCGAGTAAACAAAAAAAAAGAAAGAAAAAGGAGAGACTATTCAGCGATATTTCTTTTTAGGACCATCTTAAACATAAAACATATACCTGTGAAATTCTTGATAATACCATACCTGCGCCATGTGGCACAACCACTATCACTAAAAAAAAAGAATGCTGAAACGTAATGAATGCAAAAAAAAAACAGCTAAACGTAATTATTCGCACACTTTTGAGCAAAAATCGGGCCAACCCGCCAATTCCTAATTATTCGCCCCCAGAATAGGGATAAAATGCCTTACGATGACCCAGGAGGGCTGTGATTGAAAACAATCTATTTTGTGATATAACAAGACTGTCATATAAGACAATCCCTTGCGTGTAATGACCGCGTATTCAAAAAAAACTTAAATCAATCAAGCTTTAGACAACGCGTTTTGATTTGATTCCCATGTTTTTCTATAGCATTTCCAACGCCTTTATATAAAAAAAAAAATTGTATCTTGTGGTGAATTATTGCACCCAAATTGGACTAAATCGGTTTCAACCCTTCAGCGAATACGCTACAAAAAATAAATATATCTCAATTTTCATTAAAAAATAATAAAAAAATAATACAAGGAAGATTAAAAATATTACATCTTATCAAATCTTTCCTTAGGTAAACCCGTATTTAATAAAAAATGCCTCTGTGACGTGGTGTAACTCCGCCACGGGAACAGAATAAGTTGCCACCTGAGAAGTAAATAAATCTACCTTTAACTCGTTCAAGCGGAAATTTCACTTTGACTAACAAACCTTTGTATCCCACCAATTTAACATCATTTTAAAGTATGCTAAAATAGGGAATTTATACTTGCGTAATTTAAAAGGAATTAAGTAAATAGCAACGCGCGACTCTTCACACAATTCAACTTGAACCAAATAGCAATATTAAATAGTTACCAAAACAAGCAATTAGGAACCAGTCGCATTCAATATAAAATAAATTAATCCCTTTAATTAAGCATGTAGAAAGCTGCATAAGTAAATTAATAAATATTTTAATCAGAGTAGACGGAACTAAAAGTAATAGTGCTATATAAAGTAGTAGTAGTACTACATGCGCTCCGCATGGTGAAAAAAAAAATTTTTTTTCTTTGTTATAAAAAAAAAAAAAAAAAGAACACACTTAAAACAAGGTGAAGCACACTTTTAAATAAAAGTCAGTAGTAGTACCCTATACGCTTCCAAGGTGACAATAAATTTTTTTTTCTTCTCTCAAAAGTTAATAAAAGCACAGTATACATGGCAATTCTAGTTCGTAAGGGCGAAGTAAAATAACCGTCAGTGGACAACACCATAAAATACCTTAAAATGGTATAGGAAAAATGACTTAAATATCCACATAACGTATAATGGTGAGGGCGAATGGACCCCCAAGCATAGGAGGTTGGATCCAAGAATGCACGTGGTGTACAGTGTCTCAACATGCAATCACTTGACTCTCACCCTCCGTTGAGAAAAAGTCACGGAGATACGAGACTTGATTCCACAATAAGACGTTGCATGGGAAGTACTACAACGGTCTAGCCACCAAGCTCCATAAACAAATAGACCTTCAGTTTTGGGTAGCGGTGGCCACAGAGGAATGGCAATGGTGTCATTGTCTTTCCGTTGCCGTTCCCGTTTGGTCCTAGCTCTCTATTATTAAAAACTATGGAAGTTGTTAGCTCTCTTATTTGGAACGACAATAGAAAAAAAAAACTACGGTTGTGAAATTGAAAAAAGAAACTACCCTAAATCAAGGAGAGCCCTTGGTCAGCGATCGAGACGTGTGGTGCCTCGTATCCCCATTTGTAACAACAGGAGGATAAAATGACAACAAAGGTAACCGTACGTGAATCTGAAGCGAAAATGAAAAGGATTCCGATACGTAGGGAATTCCCTGACTCTGTATGCTTTTCCTGTTGATTGTTTGGGGGAAGTGTGCGGAGTCGAGGTATCTCTTACGAAATACAACCAGAACAGAAAGAACAATGCCATAGAGACTAGTAAAATTAACTATGCGACCCGCTAAAATTACCCTACCTAACCCTCACAATTTAAAATGTAATAACACAAGTGACCATACGAGAATATGGAATAAAAATGGACAAAAATCCCGATGCGTGGGAATGCGTTGACGCGGTGCTGGGACCCAAGTAGTTAAATTTCGTGTTAGGGCACCATGCCGAAGTATTTATTACGAAGATCAACTCAAGTAGGAAAGGAACCCAACGATACCAGTGAAAGCTAAATACCAAAAACTAGAGGAACCAACTAAAAACAGCTAAGATTAATAACAGCTATCACCAAGTTGAAGGCACCTAACTAATCTATTATTATGCCTTAACAATTTTTACATTAAGTTAATTTATTTCACAATTACTGATAAGTTTTACATAATAACACATTTCCAGATACGGTGTGTAACTAACCATCAGCCACTTGTTAAGAGAAACGCCGAAACATGCAACCATACGGTATGTTGCTTATATTAGCCTAAAATCTAGTAGAATAATCAAAAAAAACGTAAACATGATGAGATACCCAAGCAATCAACGATTAAATAATCGTAGACGAGAAAATGCAATCTTTTGGAATCTTATGATAAGACATAGCGTAGACAATATTAATGCTCCGTTAAAGGAATGTGGACTTGTTGACAGTTTAGTGGAAGAAGAGGAACTCATTAAAGCAGTAGAAAATCTTGATTGTCCAAAATTATATTGTCTTCTAAAAACTCGAAAGACAAGATTGGAACGAAGAATGGTCCTTAGACTAACAGCAAGCCTAGTGATTTATAACTGTAGCGCACATGCAATAATAAGAATACTGGAGCACACAAGACGACGTGCCAACCTGGCCTTCCGAGCTTTAGTACAATATATCCCATCAACAATGTATAGCTCGTTGTCTGAATATATCGCCAACAATATGTGGTACGATCAAGATGATAATAACATAACTACAATTTGGCCCATTAAATTTCTCTCCATACTAATAGACGAAGGACATCCGTTAAAAGGTGAAAATTTTCTTAAAATCTTGTACGTCAATTGTGTAAATAACACATACCTGAATCCAATAAACCCTTCGACGCCAGCCGCAATTTTTCAGGTTACCCCAAGAGAATACAAACACATAAAGGAAATAACCCTGAATTTCTTCCAAGACGATGAGAATCTTAGAAGAACAATAGTCCCTGGATTAGACATAATAGTACGCGAGCAACTATGCTGTTGCCAATCGCACGTGAATTTAAGTTTCTCCGTGGTAAAAATAATAAATGACCCATTGTCTTTGTCTTAGTTGTGCCGGAAAGTCATTCGTCACAATATGCGGAAGAAGGACATAACCACCCCTTCGGAAGGCCTGCACCTCCCAAACCAACTATTAGTGTATTTAATGGACCTAAATATACCTGAAAACGGTAAAAATGATATAATTTTCGAACTCCAATTCCTCAGCCCAAATGTTTCATCATGGGAAAATTACCGACTTCTAGACATGCTTAAATCTCCAAATTCAGAGGCGGCACTGCTGGACGATGCACCCATATTGAAATTAAAACCCAACCTCAGTGGAAGAAACTGTATATATAAATAATCTTGTGAATATGAATTATAAAGGAACCATATAATATTATCTTAACTTTTATAAATATTAAAATAGATGATTCTCAAAAAAAATGCATTATAAGACAGTATTTTGTTAATATTTAGATTACAATGAATCATAGTAAATATCACTAGATCTAAATGCTCTAGCAATATATTGGCAAAAAGGTAGTTTCTGGAAAATCTCTATACTTTTAAGACTATAACGCGACCGCAAAGTCGTTAAACTAGAGCACAGACCTTTAGGGATGATATTATGTTCGAACACACAAATAGCCAGGTGCAAGGTGGCACCGGTGAACAAGTAGTTCAACTTCAACTTAAAGCTGCCTTGTTTTTCCACACAAAGTAAATATTCATTATTGGTTAACATGGAGTTTTAAGTAAGTTATGGTTGAACGAATTAGTACCCGATGTATTGAGGAAATGCCGGTGAAAATGTAGTTTGACTTCGACCCAGAGTGTAACATAATCATAACCAATCTTGAAAAAAAATTATAAATTAAACACAGATCAATAGAGACTAACTTTTATTTCAGAATAATGGCCAAGGCAATTATTGACACAGAGTTCATATGTATAAAGAACGCAAAAGAAGATGTCATATACTTAGCGGCAATTATCATCATGAATAAATCAAGGGAATAAGTCTTTGCTAAAAAAGAAATGGAACGTCAAGTACGATTTAAGAAAACATGACAAAAAAAAATCGTATAGTTTCGGATTACGATTTTGAAATAAACCCAAATCTCGATCAGTAGCAGGAAAATTGTTAATAAAAGACACTGCGAGAAAGGATTCGTACCTTCACTATATTGAGCATCCATGTAGCTAACGATGTTCGCTGTACGCGTAATAATGCAATCTATATTCAAAACCCTAAAGAATAAAATCGAAAAATTAGGGATAGATTACATTGCAAGATAAATTAACACATTTAACGGAAAGTACGATTAACGGATGCCATCATAATTTTCATTGCTCATGCAGTGGCCCAAGACGTCATAAATCAGGAAATCATACCTAAGCATGGGAACTACCCCCAAAATAGTCATAATGCATGAGAAATATGAATTCTCCTATTCGCAAGGAGACCGGAGATTATCAAATACGAGAAACCAATGTGGAGCGTCTTCAGCTCATTTCAAGTGGAATATTTAGTCGTTTGCGATACTGGAGCTCATTGATTTCCCTAACCATGAGGATTTTGTTGATTCAAGTTATTGAAAAATTATGAGACCACGGAAACAAAACCCTAAGGATGATTGTATTGAGCCAAACGAGATTCAAAGCCTAAACCCTGACCTCCCTGATAACCCCTTAAAAAAAAAGTAAGGGAGGACGTAATCGAGCGACTGGGAGTAGAGGCCCTCATTCGTGCATTGTCCAATCACAAACTTTCTCCTAACTTTTTTGTGCAAGCCCATGCAGATGCACAGATATATTCCTTGGGCAGCGTAGAAGCGCAGGAACAATAAAGATTTGAAAATTTTATAGTAAATCGAGACCTCTAATAAAAACCATGTAATCTATCTCGCAAGTAGTAGCAGAATAGAAAATTAAATGCTAAAGTAGATGAGTGTTGAATAAAATTTAAAAATGCATTGAATATAGAACATGTGCCAAATGCACATGTGTACATGTATACATATAGTCACCAAGTCTTGAAAATCTTGTAGTGTTATTTTTTTGTAAACATAATAATTTGTCCTATAATAACTTTACTTATATCACAGTAATCTAGTGATTTCTGCAAAATACTTGTAAAATCATGAGAGTTGCCCTTAATTGCTCTATTGTCAATTTTGACTGTACACATGCTAAAATTGATATTATTCATATGTCTAATCACGACTACTATTTATAAAATAGTCCCCGCAGGGTATTATGTAAGTTGTATATTATTGCTGTATGTGTTATAACTTGTGTAATTATAAAGAGCATATGATTCTGCCCAGATATTTATATTCTAGGAAGTAACCAGTGCAAATTAATTATTGTCGTACCAGTAAGCAACACGGATATAACCCAGTAGCATCTACTTTCATCGTTCATCAACCACCGATAATTACTCACCAAGAAAGTCCCTGAAGACAATACCCCGATGACATTCCAAGTCACCCAAGCCTAGTACCAGGTAACCTTATACCAAGCAATATTGGCAAACCAAGAACCCCACGTATACATAAAGATACCTGAATTAATGATTACCTAAAGAACCGCCCCGACCGCAACGTTGTAAAACTACGTGGAGACCGTAGATAACTCTCCTCAGACGGCAACGGCCTTAAGATTTAATGTTTGAAACACCAAGAATGAAACTAGGGTCAATCCCTCAGGGATCATGTATCTTAAGTCCCAAATCAGAGACAATATGTTAAACCAGCATCAAAAGCTTAAGTTTAGACTCTATTCAATCACTATTAGAGGTCGTAAAACCAAACCATCCTCCATGAGAAGAAAAATCAAACATGATCAATTAAAGGGAAATATGGACTGTATGTGATAAATTTCTGTCCCAAGAATGAAGTGTTCAGAGAAGAGAACCAAACTGTTATTATTGTTTTAATCTCTATAATTAATCCCTAAATGACTGTGTATCATTTAACCGGGAATCAAAGACAATGCGTCGAGCCAAGGTCCTTAGATCAAGTTTTTGATCCTGACATAGATAACGTTAAGTGTCGTAACACAGCCCAAAGTCCAAATGAAAGATGGACTAAACGTAGACAATTTACGGGAAATACAGACTGTACGAGTATTAGATTTTCCGAGGATAAAAAGTGTCAAGAAGAGATACCCAGCTAGCGATCAAGAGACCCATTTGATGTAATTAATTCAAAAGGGTTATGTACCTAGGATACAATTCAACAAATCCATGACATCAACCCCTCTTATACGATGTTAAAAACCACGCACTTACAATTTTATGCGTGTAGTCGTAATTGTTAAAAACATAAACAATTATCCCTAGTAACAATTGCCAAAAAGCGACACGCCAAGAAGACAAACCATAAACAATTAGCCAACAAAGTAACTAACTGAATGGAAGCCTAAAGTAAGAGTGAAAACGTATGTGAGTATTATAGACACGTAGAATGATGAAGTAAGTGTGAAACCTTATGTATCTAACCTTTTACTTTAATGAATATTGAAAAGCTTATCACAAAACAGATGAAAACCAGTTCAAGCTACCTTATCTAAGTGTTGCGATCAGACATTAAAATTAAAATCTATTAATGTGTCAAACTTTTTCTTGCAAATTGTTTTGAATTCAGTGTGTTAAAAATTTAGATGTAGTTAGATGTTTTAGACGTAGTTAGATGTTTTTGAAGTCAGATACTTATCATACCAATATAGCGTTAGGTGGAAGTATAAACTAGCATTAGAAGTAGATAATATGTACCACGTTAAATAATAAAGTAATTACAAAATCAGAACTTAACTAGTTGAAGCCGTGTAGAAGTATTAGCATATCAGGTGAAGTAGTAAAAATATAATCGTGTTATTATAGCGTCAGGTGGAAGTATAGTCAAGTTTTAGAAAAGGCAAATATGTACCATTTTCAGTGATAATATAAACGTATCAGGTGAAGGTGAACTTAGTGTTAGGTGGAGGAAATAATAATTACTATATAATCACATAACCTAATGTAGAAACTCTTTGGCCCCTTCGCCAAATCGAGTGAGTAGGCCATAAACTTTAAAAGTTATTTTGTTACATGTATAGTCTAGTAGAGAAATCAGTTATATAAAAAAAAAATATATGAATATTATCAAAGTACTAATTCAAGTAATTAGTACAAAATAAATTATTTTGAAAAAAAAAATAAAAAATCAAATTTGAAAGTGTGGGGAGAGCATACAACGATGAGGACATCGTTAAAGATGGGATGGATGATATGTAATGGGACCGATTCTCAAAAAAATATACATCAAAATTCCCCAATTAAAGTTACCCAAATAAAGTAACATCACCCAAGAATATGAATCCGAAAATTCTAGTAACCTACAAATCAAACAAATATCAAGCGTTCAATTTAAAAATACTGAAATAAACGTAGTTAATTAAACAAAAAATTTTTCCCACAGAAAATATAATAAGTAAATCCGACTCCCCATCTCCAAAGTATCCAATAAATATTAGCTTGACCAAATCTTATACGACAGGTGACTAACACCTGTGTTGGAATAATAAGAGCTCGAAAATACCAAACTGTCAACAAAGTAAGATTTACAATACAAAAAAGTAGTCACTCGAGATGCAAAATATATTTGCTTAAGCTAATTGCATTGTTCTGGAGACTAAATTTAAAACCCGGTGTCTTAGTGAAATTAAATTTTATTATCCTTTACCAATTTTCAAATAAATAAAATATAAGTATTCTGAAAATTAAGCGACACCCTGCTGGGAAAATGTTACAATATAAAACTTTGATCGTTCGAAAACATTCCAAAGTGATATCTTAAAAGTCATAAATTAAGCAACACCTGCTAGCAGAATATTGCAGTGTAGAATTTTTAATTGTTAGAAAAATTCCAGAGTGACATCTTAAAAGTCATAAACTTGAATTAAACCCAAGCAGCCCATTGGTGCAAGCCTGCCCAATAGTGATGTAGGGCAAATAATGCAACCAATAAGAGTTGCAAAATATACTTTTGGCAACGCCTAAACGTAACCCCCGGCAAAATTGCAGAGGATAGATAGTTAGAACTTAACAATTTTGACCGAGTCTATTTTCAGTCTTTTTACAGTCGACTAGGAGTCTTAGTTTGGAGTTCAGTTTGAGTCTTACACCAGTCTTTTAGCAATTTTTTACCATGATTTTGTTGTAATGAACTTTTGAAGTAACATTCCACCAGTGTACAAACTTAGTGTTATATCGTCTCAGTACAATTTGTTGTTGGAGACCTGTGTTTCTATTTTGTTAATTCAACCGAGAACTCTGCGACTATTATGTAAGTAACAATAAATGCATTACTATTTTATTTCTGTGTCTTGTGTTAATATTTCTCAAGCTCGTTAGTCCTTGTGGCTCCACTCGCTCCTAAGGGAAACTGAAACTCATCAATCTGATTTCGACTCAGTATGGTCGTTAATATAAGCTACCTACACGTAGTCCCAGATTAAGCTCCCCACTCTAGAAGTTTAGCCTCCACTCAGGTAAGCCACTCGCGAACCGCCAGCCAAGAGCTTAACTAAATTCCCCATTGAGTAAATTAATCGGTAACCCTCCATTGGGAAACCTCAAAAAGGGATATACGAATTAGTCGTTTTCAAATCCCCCCCATGTGAATTAGCTTTAACTAACCCAGATATGCGCTGGTAAATATTAAAAAAGAAAACCCCCCCATTAGAGAATTGATGCCACAGGTGCTAGCTGCTTTGTTGTTTTAAATTTTGTTTTTAAGGCGGATCTAATCCTCTGGCAAAAATCCGGCGTCGTCAGGGGCAAGGATAGCCTCTGCACTGGCAGTGACGAGCCTTGTGTCAATGCCATGTGGCGGATCTGAATTTAGCAGCTTATCGAAGTGTTTCTCCCATAAACATAGACATTTTCACTGATCGTTTATTGTTTCTACGTTCGCTGCTTTCAAGCTTGCGGACACCATGGTCTTTTGGCCGGTCAGCTCATACAGAATCTTGAATGTTGTGCCAATGTCTTTCTTTTGGACAGCTAACTCGAGTTTATTGGCTTTATAAAGCCGTTCTTGTCCTTGTAGAGCATATAGTTACGTTGTTTGTTGAGCTGTCTGTATAGTGTTATATCTCCTCGTAGTCTCGTTCACTGTCTCTGCTCGATTAGTTCTAATTTCTGGCTGCTTATCCACATTTTTCTGCTGTTAAGAGCCCACAGCTTCTTTGGCTGCTGTGAGAACTTTGTCCTTAAAAGTTTTCCATGCTGACTCGCTTTCTGAACACTGTAAGAGAGCATCTAAGCGGTTGGAGACTTCAACTATAAACCGCTCGCGAACCAAGGGATCGTGCTACAATCGAGATGTATCTGTCTTCTTGGAGGAAGAGGAGTTACTCTTGTTGGCCCTCAGTCAAAGTTTGATCCTTGCAAAAACAAGACGGTGGTCCGCATTGCCGAGATCGGCCCTCTGTATGGGCAGCATTTCTAGACAGACGAGAGCCAGAGTCGTCTAATAATGATGAAATCTAGCACCTTTTCTGTTCTGCCATTGTTCCTGTACCATGTGCACTTTGCAATGTCCTTTCTCACGAACCATGTATTCAAGACTGATACAACAGTGAAAGTAGAATAACCCACCAATTTCAGGTCGTACCAAGCAAAAGTGTCAATTTATGTCATTTTGTGCTGTAAAAAATAAACTGTTGACCATAATAAGGGCAAAATACTTAGGAAAAAAAAATTCTGAGATGACCAATCAATTTAAAACTGTCAAAAAGTAAGATAAATTTTCATCTGATTTAAGGGTTAATCATGGGTGCCAATGTACGAAAACGTTGGAGGGGAGAAACAAGATGTATTCTTCATAGTCTGTGGGGGGGGGGGGTAGGATTGCAATTTGGTTGTTTTTTTTTTTCAATAAAAATACGGATAAAAGGCATTTTTCAATAAAAATAACAAAACAAGTTATTTAATGAAAATACCCAAAAAATCCATTCTTTAAACTCTAAAATGCAAGGAAAGGAAATTTAGAGAGGGTTAGGGAACTCAACGTATCCCTTGACAGATATTCAGTCCATACTGAACAAAAACACAGAGATAAATAACCTAGTTAAGCAGGATCCTATTGACTTTCGGAGTTTCTTTCCTTTTCTTGTTTAAAATAATGTTCATCTCCTTATGCATTGAATGTAAAGTCTGGGTATGTCAAAAGGTATATTTTTTTCTGATTTCTGTCTTTTACTATGCCATAATTGCTAAAACTATAGCCAAATTTAGCCTATCTGTGCAAATCCACGCTTCCATTATACATGAAAGAAAGAAAGCATAAAAAAAACAACAAAGAAACAGTAACGGAAGTTAAGAAAAATTGTGTTTCTTTAACCAAGACAACACAAAAGTTTTGAGCCTGGTGATTTAGTTTCTAAAACTGACGGTTCTTGTACTATTGCTTGGTAGTAATGGTTCAAAATAGGGTCACTGGTGCATTCATATCTAAGACAATCATGACCATATTTGGTATCCAAAGTATTCTGAGCCCATTCAGCCATTTTTGTTAGTGAAAAAGCTACTTTTTTTTATAGTGCAGCTTTTGTAATTTATGAAAATCGTTGTTCTGGCAGTGAATACAGGAACCTGAGACCCAATCCGTCGTTGGAGAAAGAGGAAAGGATATGAAACTTGACCCTTAAAGTCCAAAATGACGGTGCTGATCTCTGGTTCAAAGCCCTTCATCCAGGAAGGGCAAAAACAGAATGGGGACTAGCCATCCTGTGCTTTAACAGACCCTTCCTGCTTACTTTCCCCAGAGTTCTCCGGGGACCCATTCAGAGCTGGGTCAACTCTAGCTGAGCTTGCAGAGTCACGTCACTGACCCCCGGGCAAAACTAAATAACATACCACACCTGGAATTGAACCCCATCCTATGGACAAAGGATTCCAAATCCGGCGCGTCAACCACTCGGCTAGCACGACATCCGTCGGCTAGCCGTCACTGGTATACGAGATCTTCTCCCCACAAACAGAAAAATAAAAAATGTTGTAATTTATTTATACTTATTATAGGCAGCGCAATGGCACTGCCCAAGTAAAGAACGATGTTTGCACAATGTATTAATATTATTTTTTTGTTTGGTTTTACACCAGGGCACTTCGTATCGAAGGAGTTGTCTTAGAAACTTCGAAAAGGGCTCATTCGATTGGAACTTGGAAGTGCTTTTGCCCTTTTTAATTGTCGAAAGTGATTGAAAGGCAACTAACACCCTTTCCACGCCCACCATTTCCCTAAACACATCCAATCAAAATTTTGAGATAGCCATTTTGTTCAACGTAGTTTAAAGATCTGGAAATTATGTCTTAGAGGAGGGCACTCCCGCTACAGCCCTCAGGGCAAGGATTGTGAGCTATGCCAAGGGGGCATACCTTACACCTAGTTTCCAGAAATTAGACATAACTCCGACGTAGTTTCCAGAAATTCTTTTAAATGTTTTCATTTTTATAACCCCAGCATATGTATATTAAACTGACACTGCACACTTTTTTTCAGTAAATTCATTTGAATTTTTGCAGTAAAGTACAAATTATATTCTGGCTTTTAGAAAGCATAGGGTGTTAGAACCCTACTCAAATTAATTTCTGCGCGTTTTGAGATTGACTCTGTTATTTATTTTAATTTATGTTTATTTTGGGTTTCATTTGTTTATTGATACTGATTTGTGGTAGTTGAATGCTTTGTAGATTATTTGATGCTATTTTTGTTCATTTTTGGTTTAATGGTGTTCTTTTCTTTTTTTTGAAAAACTCTATTTGTGGGAAAAGTTTCTTTAATTAACTTAGAATAAAGAACCTTGAGAAACTCAAAAACAACACCTTTATCAGTTTATACAAAGTTTAGTATTTTGTAGATATTGGCTCTCCTTTGAGTTCTCCGATCTTTAATTTTTTTTTGTTAGCATTGTCTCAATTTAAACCCTTTTCAGGTGTTTAACCCCTTTTTTGCTTTGCCAATTCTTATGGTAATTGTTCTTCTTGGGGAAATTTGCTGGATTAGTCTTTATTTGCCTTTCGTGTTGCTAGTTTAGTTTTGTACCAGCTATTAGAGAGGGTATCCTTTAAGGGTGTAGCTTCAGCATTTTTATTGGGGGTCCACCTCCGAATAGTCAATGAGCATGGGTTATACTTCAGGAGAAAGCATTGGCGGTTCTGGACTCTTCAATTTGCTTATACTTACAGTAAGTATTCAGTATTGTTATATAAATATTATAGTAAGTGACTAACTTGCTGCCAACTATACCCTCTACTTTATTTTAATAAAGATAATTAAAATAAAATTAAAATATGATTATAAATGCTAGATTAAATATTTCAAATTTGTGCCCCTAATATTTTTGTACCCGGGGCGAGTGCCTCTTCAACCCCTTTCCTCTAAAACCACCTTTTGTAAAAGGGGTGTTAGACCACTTGAGAAAAATGCAAGTCTATATGTGTTTTAAAGATGTCTAAAAATTCTGAAGATTCTGTTCCGAATTTTCTCCAGTTAGTCTAAGGGAAAATCAAGTCTCTTTGTTGAAAGGGGCCATCACAAATATGAGCCAAGCTGAGGCTGAGCCATTCATAGGATCATATTTCTTTATTATTTTGGTCAAAGTTGCGCTGCTTTCACTGTTAAGATTGTCTCCATTTCTTGTCCTCATGTTACTATAAGAAGACGTAGATGGGAATCAAATCCCTTTTCAATACCTTTTTCTTCTTGTTCTACTTTCCGTTGCTTTATAAAGTTAGTTCTGAGCCAAAGAGAGTAAGCAAGGAGCTCTACCCTTTATTGATTTCATTAGCTTGTTAGAACCAGTTAAAATGGAAACAAATTATATTTTTAATAACGTTAAAAACCCCACCAAACTTGAGAGCTGGACAAAGCTGTTTTTTATGGAACTGGTTAAAGAACCGGAAGTTTGGATTTTTTACATCACTGAACCTAAGGATGCGTTTATTAAGAAATAATAATCTACAGAATACATAGTAGCCCAGCTGTCCCTATCTTGGGACCACATGAGAAATCTTACGCTTAATGGGGGGGGGGTGTACCAAGTGGTTAAAAACTAAGGATAGCCTGTTCCTTTCCTAAGTCTTACATAGGACATTTTTCTTGAAGCAATAACGAAGAAAAGTTAGTATTTAGCAAAGACGATACTCAGTTAAATTAAAACATATTGCAGAACACAGAAATAAACAGTGCAAACACATTAAACAAACACACATTAAGCAGTAGTAGAAAGGCCTTATTGACTCGTGACAGGACCACGTGGTTTATGGTTTTTGTCAGTGAGAATGAAAAAACAGGAATATTCTCACTTGAAAAAACAGGAATTTTCTCACATTTATGGATGTTTCTTGGACAGTTATGTGTCGGTCAATTTATTTGATGTTTTTCATGGATGTCAACAGTAATTCATGTCTGTTTTATGGTTTTTGTCAGTGAGAATGGAAAAACAGGAATTTTCTCACTTTGATGGATGTTTTCTGGATTATGTCTGACAGGTGATGTCAAGAATGATTGATTTGTCATGAAAAAGGAATGAGTGAAGTTCATTAATGTCTTTGATGTATTTCCAAGATAATTGTTTCCGAGGCAAAGTTTATTAATATCTTTGGAGTTCGACCAGAAGAATTGTTTCCGGGGTGAAGTTTTTTAATGTCTGACAGATGATGTCATGGTTGATTGATTTGTCACGAAAGGGGAATTAATTTGTTGTTTCTTAGGAGAATTATTGATTCACGAAAGGGGAATTAATTTGTTGTTTCCAAAGAGAATTGTTTCCGAGCGAATGTCTATTAATGTCTTTGGAGTTCTACCAAGAGAATTGTTTCCGGGCGAATGTTTTGATCTTAGCGATGAAGTGATTAGCACGCGAAAGGGTTTCTTAGTAATTTCAAATGTGACAGCACAGGGATGCCAAAAACAAAAGGAACTCGCTGAAATTACGTTTTTGGATTATTTGGGCGAAACCGTTTTAGACATTTTAGGGAATTATTTCGGCGAAACAGTTAGAGACATTTTAAAAGATGATTTTAGAAGATGTTTTAGAAGAGAATTTGAGGGTGAAACTCTGTGGTCGTTATAATACACAAGTTGTATTTGAAAAGTGTTGTGAGGTTCTCTACCCCAACCCCAAAGGGTTCCGATCCCCCTACCCCAACCCCCAACGAAGCCCCCGGTCCCCAAAGGTCCCCGGCTCCCAAAGGACCACCCGGCCCTCAACGCCCCCCAGACCCCAAAGGCCCTCTCCGGACCCCCAAAGAGTCCCCGCCCCATTTTTAATACTTTTTAAGGCTTTATTATATCTTTTCACAACAAGTTATTTTCTTAATGTCCATCCTAAACCCATTTTACAAGTTGAAGTACCAATCCTATCACCACAACTCTACTGTAAGGCTTTTCCAATACCCCAACATCAAGCAATAGTTTTCAAAAGACGTTTCAGAGCAACTTCTTTTCTTAATGTTCCCTTCTAAACCCATTTTACAAGTTGAAGCATCCTTCCTTTTCACCCACAACTTTACTTTACAGCTTTTTGGACACCAAGAAACACCTTTCATGTTTTGTCGTGGTTTACCATGTCACAGTTACATTCTCGTGATTTTTCAAAGTTCATTTTGAATTTATTTCATTGAAATGCAAGAGTTGGAATATTTCAGTAGTGTTTTGTTGTGGTTTATCGTGTCACAGTTACATTCTCTTGATTTTCAACGTTCATTGCGGATTTCTTTCATTAAAATACAAGAGTTGGAATATTTCAGTAGTGTTTTCTTGTAGTTTACCTTGTCGCAAGTTACATTCTCGTGATTTTTCAAAGTTCATTTTGAATTTCTTTCGTTGAAATGCAAGAGTTGGAATATTTCAGTAGTGTTTTGCTGTAGTTTACCTTGTCGCAGTTACATTTTCTTGATTTTTCAAAGTTCATTTTGGATTTCTTTCGTTGAAATGCAAGAGTTGGAATATTTCAGTAGTGTTTTGTTGCGGTTTACCTTGTCACAGTTACATTCTCTTAATTTTTCAAAGTTCATTTTGAATTTATTTCATTGAAATGCGAGAGTTGGAATATTTCAGTAGTGTTTTGTCATGGTTTACCTTGTCACAGTTACATTCTCTTGATTTTTCAAAGTTGATTTTGAATTTCTTTCATTCAAATGCAAGAGTTGTAATATTTCAGTAGTGTTTGTTGTGGTTTACCCTGTCACACTTTCATTCTCTTGATTTTTCAAAGTTCATTTTGATTTTCTTTTGTTGAAATGCGAGAGTTGGAATATTTCAGTAATGTTTTGTTATGGTTTACCTTCTCACAGTTACATTCTCGTGATTTTTCAAAGTTCATTTTGAATTTCTATCGTTGAAATGCAAGAGTCGGAATAATTCAGTAGTGTTTTGTCGTGGTTTACCTTAACACAGTTACATTCTCTTGATTTTTCAGAGTTCATTTTGATTTTCTTTCGTTGAAATGCACGAGAAGGAATATTTCAGTAGTGTTTTGTCGTGGTTTACCCTGTCACAGTTACATTCTCTTGATTTTTCAAAGCTCATTTTGAATTTCTTTCGTTGAAATGCAAGAGTTGGAATATTTCAGTAGTGTTTTGTTACGGTTTACCTTGTCACAGTTACATTCTCTTAATTTTTCAAAGTTCATTCTGAGTTTCTATCATTGAAATGCAAGAGTTGGGTTTTTTCAGTAGTGTTTTATCGTGGTTTACCTTGTCAAAGCTACATTCTCTTGATTTTTCAAAGTTCATTTTGGATTTCTTTCGTTGAAATGCAAGAGTTTTAAAAATTCAGTAGTGTTTTGTTGTGGTTTATCATTTCACAGTTACATTCTCTTGATTATTCAAAGTTCATTTTGAATTTCTTTCGTTGAAATGCAGGAGTTGGAATAATTCAGTAGTGTTTTGTCATGGTTTACGTTGTCACAGTTACATTCTCGTGATTTTTCAAAGTTGATTTTGAATTTCTTTCATTGAAATGCAAGAGTTGGAATATTTCAGAAGTTTTTTGTTGTGGTTTACCTTAACACAGTTACATTCTCTTGATTTTTCAAAGTTCATTTTGATTTTCTTTTGTTGAAATGCAAGAGTTAGAAAATTTCAGTAGTGTTTTGTTGTGGTTTACCTTAACACAGTTACATTCTCTTAATTTTTCAAAGTTCATTTTGAATTTCTTTCGTTGAAATGCGAGAGTTGGAATATTTCAGTAGTGTTTTGTTGTGATTTACCGTGTCACAGCTACATTTTCTTGATTTTTCAAAGTTCATTTTGAATTTCTATCGTTGAAATGCAAGAGTTGGATTATTTCAGTAGTGTTTTGTTGTGGTTTACATTTTCACAGTTACATTGTCTTGATTTTTAAAAGTTCATTTTGTATTTATTTCTTTGAAATGCAAGAGTTGGAATATTTCAGTAGTGTTTTGTCGTGGTTTACCTTGTCATAGTTACATTCTCCTGATTTTTCAAAGTTCATTTTGAATTTCTTTCACTGAAATGCACGAGTTGGAATATTTCAGTAGTGCTTTGTCGTGGTTTTGCTTGTCACAGTTACATTCTCTTGATTTTTCAAAGCTCATTGTGAATTTCTTTCGCTGAAATGCAAGAGTTGGAATATTTCAGTAGTGTTTTGTTGCAGTTTACCTTGTCACAGTTACATTCTCTTAATTTTTCAAAGTTCATTTGAATTTCTATCATTGAAATGCAAGGGTTGGGTTATTTCAATAGTGTTTTGTCGTGGTTTACCTTGTCACAATTGCATTCTCTTGTTTTTTCAAAGTTCATTTTGAATTTCTTTCGTTGAAATGCAAGAGTCGGAATATTTCAGTAGTGTTTTGTCGTGGTTTACCTTGTCACAGTTACATTCTCTTGATTTTTCAAAGTTCATTTTGAATTTATTTCACTGAAATGCAAGAGTTGGAATATTTCATTAGTGTTTTGTCGTGGTTTAGCTTGTCACAGTTACATTCTCTTGATTTTTCAAAGTTCATTTGAATTTCTATCATTGAAATGCAAGAGTTGGGTTATTTCGATAGTGTTTTGTCGTGGTTTACCTTGTCACAATTACGTTCTCTTGATTTTTCAAAGTTCATTTTGGATTTCTTTCGTTGAAATGCAAGAGTTGGAAAATTTCAGTAGTGTTTTGTTGTGATTTACCGTGTCACAGCTACATTCTCTTGATTTTTCAAAGTTCATTTTGAATTTCTTTCGTTGAAATGCAAGAGTTGGAATATATCAGTAGTGTTTTGTTGTTGTGTACCTCATCACAGTTACATTTTATTTATTCTCTTATTTTCAAATTTCTTTTTGAGTTTCTTTCATTGAAATGCAAGAGTTGGAATATTTCAGTAGTGTTTTGTTATGATTTACCATGTCACACTTACATTCTCCTGATTTTCCAAAGTTCATTTTGGATTTTTTTCACTGAAATGTACGAGTTGGAATATTTCAGTAGTGCTTTTTCGTGGTTTAGCTTGTCACAGTTACATTCTCTTGATCTTCCAAAGCTCATTTTGAATTTCTTTCGTTGAAATGCAAGGGTTGGAATGTTTCAGTAGTGTTTTGTTGCGGTTTACCTTGTCACAGTTACATTCTCTTAATTTTTCAAAGTTCATTTGAATTTCTATCATTGAAATGCAAGAGTTGGGTTATTTCAATAGTGTTTTGTCGTGATTTACCTTGTCACAATTGCATTCTCTTTATTTTTCAAAGTTCATTTTGGATTTCTTTCGTTGAAATGCAAGAGTCGGAATATTTCAGTAGTGTTTTGTCGTGGTTTACCTTGTCACAGTTACATTCTCTTGATTTTTCAAAGTTCATTTTGAATTTCTTTCACTGAAATGCACGATTTGGAATATTTCAATAGTGTTTTGTCGTGGTTTACCTTGTCACAGTTACATTCTCTTGATTTTTCAAAGTTCATTTTGAATTTCTTTCGTTGAAATGCAAGATTTGGAATATTTCAGTAGTGTTTTGTTGTGGTTTACCTTGTCACAATTACATTCTCTTAATTTTTCAAAGTTCATTTGAATTTTTATCATTGAAATGCAAGAGTTGGGTTATTTCAATAGTGTTTTGTCGTGGTTTACCTTGTCACAATTGCGTTCTCTTGATTTTTCAAAGTTCATTTTGAATTTCTTTCGTTGAAATGTAAGAGTTGGAATATTTCAGTAGTGTTTTGTCGTGGTTTACCTTGTCACAGTTACATTCTCTTAATTTTTCAAAGTTCATTTTGAATTTCTTTCGTTGAAATGTAAGAGTTGGAATATATCAGTAGTGTTTTGTTGTGGTTTACCTTGTCACAATTACGTTTTCTTGATTTTTCAAAGTTCATTTTGAATTTCTTTCGTTGAAATGCAAGAGTTGGAATATTTCAGTAGTGTTTTGTCGTGGTTTACCTTGTCACAGTTACATTCTCTTAATTTAGGTTAGGTTAAGTTAGCCTAACCTAACTTAACCTAACCTAACCTAACTTGTTCTAGCCTAACCTAACCTAATCCACAATGAACTTTGAAAAATCAAGAGAATGTAACTGTGACAAGGTAAACCACGACAAAATACTACTGAAATATTCCAACTCTTGCATTTAAACGAATGAAATTCAAAATGAACTTTGAAAAATTAAGAGAATGTAACTGTGACAAGGTAAACCATGCCAAAACACTACTGAAATATTCCATCTCTTGCATTTCAACGAAAGAAATCCAAAATGAACTTTGAAAAATTAAGAGAATGTAACTGTGACAAAGTAAACCACTACAAAACACCACTGATATATTCCAACTCTTGCATTTCATCGAAAAAATTAAAAAATGAACTTTGAAAAATCATGAGAATGTAACTGTGACAAACTAAACCACTACAAAACACTACTGAAATATTACAACTCTTCCATTTCATCGAAAAAATTCAAATGAACTTTGAAAAATCAAGAGAATGTAACTGTGACAAGGTAAACCACGACAAAACACTACTGAAATATTCCAACTCTTGCATTTCAATGAAAGAAATTCAAAATGAACTTTGAGAAATTAAGAGAATGTAACTGTGAAATGGTAAATCATGACAAAACACTACTGAAATATTCCAACTCTTGCATTTCATCGAAAGAAATCTAAAATGAACTTTGAAAAATTAAGAGAATGCAATTGTGACAAGGTAAACCACGACAAAACACTATTGAAATAACCCAAATCTTGCATTTCAATGATAGAAATTCAAATGAACTTTCAAAAATTGAGAGAATGTAACTGTGACAAGGTAAACCGCAACAAAACACTACTGAAATATTCCAACTCTTGCATTTCAACGAAAGAAATTCAAAATGAACTTTGAAAAATTGAGAGAATGTAACTGTGAAATGGTAAATCATGACAAAACACTACTGAAATATTCCAACTCTTGCATTTCATCGAAAGAAATCGAAAATGAACTTTGAAAAATCAAGAGAATGTAACTGTGAAATGGTAAATCATGACAAAACGCTACTGAAATATTCCAACTCTTGCATTTCAATGAAAGAAATCAAAATGAACTTTGAAAAATTAAGAGAATGTAACTGTGAAATGGTAAACCATGACAAAACACTACTGAAATATTCCAGCTCTTGCATTTCAACGAAAGAAATCGAAAATAAACTTTGAAAAATCAAGAGAATGAAAGTGTGACAGGGTAAACCACGACAAAACACTACTGAATTATTCCAACTCGTGCATTTCAATGAAAAAAATTCAAAATGAACTTTGAAAAATCAAGAGAATGTAACTGTGACAAGGTAAATCATGACAAAACATTACTGAAATAATCCAACTCTTGCATTTCAATGAAAAAATCAAAATGAACTTTGAAAAATCAAGAGAATGTAGCTGTGATACGATAAACCACAACAAAACACTACTGAAATATTCCAACTCTTGCATTTCAATGAAAGAAACTCAAAATGAACTTTGAAAAATCACGAGAATGTAACTGTGACAAGGTAAACCACGACAAAACACTAGTGAAATGTTCCAACTCTTGCATTTCAACGAAAGAAATCCAAAATGAACTTTGAAAAATTAAGAGAATGTAAGTGTGACAAGTTAAACCATGACAAAACACTACTGAAATATTCCAACTCTTGCATTTCAACGAAAGAAAATCAAAATGAACTTTGAAAAATAAAGAGAATGTAACTGTGTTAAGGTAAACCACAACAAAACACTACTGAAATATTCTAACTCTTGCATTGCAATGAAAGAAATTCAAATTCAAATTTGAAAAATCAAGAGAATATAACTGTGACAAGGTAAACCATGACAAAAAACTACTGAAATATTCCAACTCATGCATTTCAAAGAAAGAAATCCAAAATGAGCTTTGAAAAATCAAGAGAATGTAACTGTGACAAGGTAAACCACGACAAGACACAACTGAAATATTCCAACTCTTGCATTTCAAGGAAATAAATCTAAAATAAACTTTGAAAAATCAAGAGAATGTAACTGTGACAAGGTAAACCACAACAAAACACTACTGAAATATCCCAACTCTTGCATTTCAATGATAGAAATTCAAAATGAACTTTGAAAAATTAAGAGAATGTAACTGTGACAAGGTAAACCGCAACAAAACACTACTGAAATATTCCAACTCTTGCATTTCAACGAAAGAAATTCAAATGAACTTTGAAAAATCAAGAAAATGTAACTGTGACAAGGTAAATCGTGACAAAACACTACTGAAATATTCCAACTCGTGCATTTCAACGAAAGAAAATCAAAATGAACTCTGAAAAATCAAGAGAATGTAACTGTGTTAAGGTAAACCACGACAAAACACTACTGAAATATTCCAACTCTTGCATTTCAACGAAAGAAATTCAAAATGAACTTTGAAAAATCAAGAAATAAAACTGACAAGGTAAACCACAACAAAACACTACTGAAATATTCAAACTCTTCCATTTCAACGAAAGAAATTCAAAATGAACTTTGAAAAATTAAGAGAATGTAACTGTGACAAGGTAAACCACGACAAAACACTACTGAAATATTCCAACTCTTGCATTTCAACGAAAGAAATCCAAAATGAACTTTGAAAAATCAAGAGAATACAATTGTGACATGGTAAACCACGACAAAACTCTATTGAAATAACCCAACTCTTGCATTTCAATGATAGAAATTCAAATGAACTTTGAAAAATTAAGAGAATGTAACTGTGACAAGGTAAACCGCAACAAAACGCTACTGAAATATTCCAACTCTTGCATTTCAACGAAAGAAATTCAAAATTAACTTTGAAAAATCAAGTAAATGTAACTGCGACAAGCTAAACTACAACAAAACACTACTGAAATATTCCAACTCGTGCATTTCAGTGAAAGAAATTCAAAATGAACTTTAAAAAATTAAGAGAATGTAACTGTGACAAGGTAAACCACGACAAAACACTACTGAAATATTCCAACTCTTGCATTTCAACGAAAGAAATTCAATATGAACTTTGAAAAATCAAGAAAATGTAACTGTGACAAGTTAAACCACAACAAAACACTACTGAAATGATCCAACTCTTGCATTTCAACGATAGAAATTCAAAATGAACTTTGAAAAATCACGAGAATGTAGCTGTGACAAGGTGAGCCACATCAAAACACTACTGAAATATTCCAACTCTCGCATTTCAACGAAAGAAATTCAAAATGAACTTTGAAAAATTAAGAGAATGTAACTGTGTTAAGGTAAAACACAACAAAACACTACTGAAATATTCCAACTCTTGCATTTCAATGAAAGAAACTAAAACTGAACTTTGAAAAATTAAGAGAATGTAACTGTGACAAGGTAAACCACGAAAAAACACTACTTAAATATTCCAACTCTTGCTTTTCAACGAAAGAAATACAAAATGAACTTTGAAAAATTAATAGAATGTAACTGCGACAAGGTAAACCACGACAAAACAGTACTGAAATATTCCAACTCTTACATTTCAACGAAAGAAATCCAAAATGAACTTTAAAATATCAAGAGAACGCAACTGTGACAAGGTAAACTATGACAAAACACTATTGAAATAACCCAACCCTTGCATTTCAATGATAGAAATTCAAATGAACATTGAAAAATTAAGAAAAAGTAATTGTGACAAGGTAAATTGCAACAAAACGTTTCTGAAATATTCCAATTCTTGTATTTCAACGAAATAAATCCAAAATGAATTTTAAAAATCAAGAGAATGTATCTGTGACAAGCTAAACCACGACAAAGCACTAATGACCAACTCTTGCATTTCAGTGAAAGAAATTCAAAATGAACTTTTAAAAATCAAGAAAATGAAACTGTGACAAGGTAAACCACAACAAAACACTACTGAAATAATCCAACTCTTGCATTTCAACGATAGAAATTCAAAATGAACTTTGAAAAATCAAGAAAATGTAGCTGTGACAAGGTGAATCACATCAAAACACTACTGAAATATTCCAACTCTCGCATTTTAACGAAAGAAATTCAAAATGAACTTTGAAAAATCAAGAGAATGTAACTGTGTTAAGGTAAACCACAACAAAACACTATTGAAATATTCCAACTCTTGTATTTCAATGATAGAAACTCAAAATGAACTTTGAAAAATTAAGAGAATGTAACTATGACAACGTAAACCGTAACAAAACACTACCGAAATATTCCAACTCTTGCATTTCAACGAAAGAAATTCAAAATGAACTTTGAAAAATCACGAGAATGTAACTGTGACAGGGTAAACCACGACAAAACACTACTGAAATATTCCAACTCATGCATTTCAACGATAGAAATTCAAAATGAACTTTGAAAAATCAAGAGAATGTAACTGTGTTGAGGTAAACCACGACAAAACACTACTGAATTATTCCAACTCTTGCATTTCAACGATAGAAATTCAAAATGAACTTTGAAAAATCACGAGAATGTAACTGTGACCAGGTAAACCATAACAAAACATTACTGAAATATTCCAACTCTCGCATTTCAACGAAAGAAAATCAAAATGAACTTTGAAAAATCAAGAGAATGAAAGTGTGACAGGGTAAACCACAACAAACACTACTGAAATGTTCCAACTCTTGCATTTCAATGAAAGAAATTCAAAATCAACTTTGAAAAATCAAGAGAGTGTAACTGTGACAAGGTAAACCATGACAAAACACTACTGAAATATTCCAACTCTTGCATTTCAATGAAAGAAATTCAAAATGAACTTTGAAAAATTAAGTGAATGTAACTGTGACAAAGTAAACCGCAACAAAACACTACTGATATATTCCAACTCTTGCATTTCAACGAAAGAAATTCAAAATGAACGTTGAAAATCAAGAGAATGTAACTGTGACACGATAAACCACAACAAAACACTACTGAAATATTCCAACTCTTGCATTTCAACGAAATAAATTTAAAATAAACTTTAAAAAATCAAGAGAATGTAACTGCGACAGGGTAAACTACAACAAAACACTACTGAAATATTCCAACTCTTGCATTTCAACGAAAGAAATCCGCAATGAACGTTGAAAATCAAGAGAATGTAACTGTGACACGATAAACCACAACAAAACACTACTGAAATATTCCAACTCTTGCATTTCAATGAAAGAAGTTCAAAATGAACTTTGAAAAATCACGAGGATGTAACTGTGACATGGTAAACCACGACAAAACATGAAAGGTATTTCTTGGTATCCAAAAAGCTGTAAAGTAAAGTTGTGGGTGAAAAGGAAGGATGCTTCAACTTGTAAAATGGGTTTAGAAGGGAACATTAAGAAAAGAAGTTGCTCTGAAATGTCTTTTGAAAACTATTGCTTGATGTTGGGGTATTCGAAAAGCCTTACAGTAGAGTTGTGGTGAAAGGATTGGTACTTCAACTTGTAAAATGGGTTTAGGATGGACATTAAGAAAATAACTTGTTCTGAAAAGATATAATAAAGCCTTAAAAAGTATTAAAAATGAGGAGGAGACTCTTTGGGGGTCCGGAGAGGGCCTTTGGGGTCTGGGGGAGGCCTTGTGGGCCGGGTGGTCCTTTGGGAGCCCGGGACCTTTGGGGACCGGGGGCTGCCTTGGGGGTTGGGGTAGGGGGATCGGAACCCTTTGGGGTTGGGGTAGAGGACCTCACGACACTTTTCAAATAGAACTTGTTTACTATAACGACCACAGAGTTTCACCCTCAAATTCTCTTCTAAAACATCTTCTAAAAACATCTTTTAAAATGTCTCTAACTGTTTCGCCCAAATAACTCCCTAAAATGTCTAAAACGGTTTCGCCCAAATAATTCAAAAACGTAATTTCAGCGAGTTCCTTTTGTCTTTGGCATCCCTGTGCTGTCACATTTGAAATTACTAAGAAACCCTTTCGCGCGCTAATCTCTTCATCGCTAAGATTAAAACATTCGCCCAGAAACAATTCTCTTGGTAGAACTCCAAAGACATTAATTGACATTCGCTCAGAAACAATTCTCTTTGGAAACAACAAATTAATTCCCCTTTCGTGAATCAATAATTCTCCTAAGAAAAAACAAATTAATTCCCCTTTCGTGACAAATCAATCAACCATGACATCATCTGTCAGACATTAAAAAACTTCACCCCGGAAACAATATATTTGCATAACTCTTTTACTTCTCAAGATAGTAAGAATCCTGATATAACTTAGATAGGCCTAGTCAGTGAGTTACACATATTTATAAGTAGTAGGTTAAATATGTCACTGAGTTATATATTTCTGTATATAACTTATATGCCTAGTCAGTGAGTTACACATATTTATAAGCAGTAGGCTAAATAAGTCACTCAGTGATATATTTCTGTATATAACTTATTTAGTCCTAGTCAGAGAGTTACACATATTTTAAGTAGTAGGCTAAATAGGTCATTCAGTTACATATTTCTGTATATAACTTAAATAGGCCTAGTCAGTGAGTTACACATATTTATAAGTAGTAGGTTAAATATGTCACTGAGTTATATATTTCTGTATATAACTTATATACCTAGTCTGAGAGTTACACATATTTATAATCAGTAGGCTAAATATGTCACTCAGTTTTATATTTTTGTATATAACTTATATAGGCCTATTCAGTGAGTTAATCATATTTTAAGTAGTAGGCTAAATTTGTCACTCAGTTATATATTTCTGTATATAACTTAGATAGGCCTAGTCAGTGAGTTACACATATTTATAAGTAGTAGGTTAAATATGTCACTGAGTTATATATTTATGTATATAACTTATATGCCTAGTCATTGAGTTACACATATTTATAAGCAGTAGGCTAAATATGTCACTCAGTTATATATTTCTGTATATAACTTATATAGGCCTATTCAGTGAGTTACACATATTAATAATTAGTAGGCTAAATATGTCACTCATTTATATATTTCTGTATATAACTTAGATAGGACTAGTCAGTGAGTTACACATATTTATAAGTAGTATGCTAAATTTGTCACTGAGTTATATATTTCTGTATATAACTTATATAGGCCTAGTAAGTGAGTTACACATATTTTAAGTAGTAGGCTAAATATGTCACTGAGTTATATATTTCTGTATATAACTTATATGCCTAGTCAGTGAGTTACACATATTTGTAAGCAGTAGGCTAAATATGTCACTCAGTTATATATTTCTGTATATAAAATATATAGGCCTAGTCTGTGAGTTACACATATTTATAAGTAGTAGGTTTAATGTGTCACTGAGTTGTATATTTCTGTATAACTAATATAGGCCTAGTCAGTGAGTTATGTATATTTATAAGTAGTAGGGTAAATATGTCACTGAGTTATTGCCTTTGCAAAACAAAAGTGATCCGTTTATCTGGCCTCCCCCAGGCCATTCAGCATGTCCCCAGGTGGCGATAGGGGAACGCTCTACAGATATGTAGGGTACCTCCATAGGAGGCATGGACCAAGGGGGGGACCTTGTCCCTCGGGGTTCATAATAGAATCTGGGGCACCCTTGCCCGGGGTCATAAATACAGGCGGAGGAGGAAGAAGGCCCCTCAAATGTACACTCAAAAGGGCCCACTTGTTTATCCACCAGCTCCATGAGTTGCAAACCTTCTCCCAGCATTGGATTAAATTGCATGGTGATGCAGAACACCATCGCGGGAGGATCCTCTATAGGAGGACAACTGTGGCAGGGCGTACGATCCAGATCTAAGGACAATAGCCTCTGGAAAAGGCTGCTTTGACCTTGTTGGGGTACCCGCAAGACTGGGGACCAAACAGTCAACTCTATTCCCACTTGAGGAATGGCGCCCCTAGAGGAAATTATAGCCTAGTAAACGACACAGCATTCGCACGGGATTCTGACTAATGGACAATTCTTCTGGGATTGGTATGTTTTGATGGGCGTCTTTGGGCTGAAAAACCTCTTCCTAGCTAATTTATCTATTACGGGTTGCCTCCCCGTAGTAGCATAATATTTGTAGGCATGAATATATAATGAGTCGGAGGTAATAGGCTTGAGATTGTCTGTGCAGGATTTCGACTCTTGTTGATAGAAGAGCAGCGCCAAGTGCTGAAAACCATGCTGTGACCAAGATGGGCCCAGGATTGCACAAAGCCTCCATTCATGGAGGTCCCAGGGATTTCTTTCTGTCCGGTTCTAAGCCGGCTTAAGCACTTCGGTGTAGACTTGAGAAGATATGTGATCCCCGTCCTGCAATGGTATCCGGGATCATTGCTTTTCCTGAGGCGAAACAAATTTCAATGATTTAAAGAACATGAAAATTGGAACTTGGAATGTTACGACATTAAAAAATGACTATCGTATCGACATTTTGACTGACGAATTCAGACGATTCGAACTGGATCTATTAGGAGTTTCAGAAACTCATATCCCAGGGGTAGGAAGCATGAAATTAGGTGATATAGAATTTGTTTACTCAGGCAGGAAGGATGGGTTACATAGACAGGGAGTAGGGCTCATGATGAATAAGGAAGCTGCTAAGTCTTGTTTAGGCTAGGAAGGTATTAATAATAAAATACTAATTGCTCATTTTATGACTAGTAAGCTCAAGGTATCAGTTATAGTAGTATACGCCCCTGTAGAACCGACTGACGGAAATACAAGTGACTCAGATGAATTCTACTTACAGTTACAGGAGCAAATAGACTAGGTCCCAGGTAGAAATATGATGTTATTACTGGGAGATTTTAACGCCCAGGTTGGTAGAAATAAGGATAGATGGTATCCCAGCTTAGGTAAATTTGGTGTGGGAAAAGAAAACAGTAATAGATACAGACTTTTGCAATTTTGTAGGTATAACACTCTAGTTATAACCAATACGGTGTTTGGTCATAAAATGGCTCATAAGCTAACATGGTATTCACGTGATGGTAAGACAGCAAACCTTATTGATTATGTTATAGTAAATCGAAGACTGGTAGGATCAATACAAGATACTAGGGTATACAGGAGTGCTGTTATTGATGTTAAAAGTAAAGATCACCATCTAGTAGTGTCAAGGGTTAGTTTGAAGCTGAAATATCGGAAGGGTAATTAACTCCCGGGTAGTTATGATGTTAGTAGACTCCAGGATGAGAATTTGAGAGAAATTTTCCAGGAACAGTTGAATACCAAACTTGAGAGTTTAAAATTTGATAATGTGGAAGATGGTTGGAATAATTTTAGAAAAATAATTTTTGAAGTTGCTGAAGGTGTATTAGGGAAGAAAGCTAGAACTGCAGCTAAGAATATTAGTGAAAAAGCTTTATGTTTAATAGAAAGGAGAAAAGACTTGTATAAGAATTATCTGAGTGATAGATCACATGAAAACAAAAGAAATGTAAAGAAAGTGGAGAAAGCATTGAAATATGAACTAAGGAGGTGTGAAGTGGAGGCCATGAATAAAATTGCCGAGGATCTAGAAGGTGCAGCTAGACGGGATAATAGTAAAATATTGTACTGGCATGTTAATAAATTGAGAGGGAGTAGTCAATCCGGACTTGTCCCAGTTAAAGATAGGAATGGGGTGGCAATTAGCGATAAGACAAAAGCTAAAGCGAGATGGGCCGAATATTTTGAGAATTTGCTTAACCGAGATAGAGTTGCAGGAAAAAATATAGAGGAAAATGAAAAAGTTTGTGATACCTTAGATGTGAAGGAAAATTTGTTTTGTGAGGAGGAATTAGAAACAGTACTAAAAGGATTAAAGAATAATAAGGCTCCAGGTGCTGATAGGGTAGTAAATGAGTTTCTTAAATATGGTGGCTCTGAGGTTAGAAATAAGTTATTGGAGATTATGAATATGATTTTTGAAAAAGGGGAAGTACCTAACGATTTTAGGAAAACCTTAATTAAGCCACTTTATAAGAAAGGTGATAAAAGTGAGTGCGGTAATTATGGAGGCATTAGTCTGGTCTCTGTAGGTAGTAAATTGCTTAGTAATATGATACTTTTTAGACTGAGAGATGCCGTAGACAAAGTTTTAAGAGAAGAGCAGTGCGGTTTTAGAAAAGGTAGAGGATGTGTCGGCCATATTTTCACTCTCAGGCTAATAATTGAGAAGTTCCTAAGTTTTCAAACACCTTTGGTCCTGAGTTTTATAGATTGTGACCAAGCGTTCGATTCTATTGATAGAAGAGCTTCACTAAAGGTTTTATACTTGTATGGTATACCAGAATAACAAGTTGCAGGAATTAGTGATCTGTATTAGAATACCACAGCTGCGGTTAAAGCAGGAAATGAGGTTAGCAGCTGGTTTGGTCTTATATCAGAAATTAGTTAGGTCTGTGGTTTATCTCTCTTTATATGGAGTATTTTGATGGACTTTGTCTTAAGGAGCACAGGAAGGCGAATGGGAGATCACGGAATCAAATTGAGAGGAAAAACTCTCCTGGACTTGGCTTATGATGAGAACTTAAGCATCCTAGATGAAAGTGTGAGCAAAATGAATGAAGTTTTAGAGGTTTTGCGCGTTCAAGGTGCTAGTATTGGTTTGAAAATTAAGGTTAGGAAGACCAAGTCACTAAGGCTAGGAATAAGTGAAGATGAAAAGGTGACGTTGGGTAATGAAAAGATTGATCAGGTGGGCAGTTTCACTTACCTTGGTAGTATTATTAGTTAAGATGGTGGGAACAGTGAAGATGTTAAAAGTAGAATAGCCGAGGCTCAGGGTGTTTTTTCACAGTGAAAAAAAGTCTGGAAGAATAGGAAGATAAGTCTGCAAACCAAGATTAGAATCTTAGAAGCTACAGTGATGACAGTGGTCAAATATGGCTCTGAAGCATGGACGCTCCGAAAAGCGGATGAAGATTTGCTAGATGTTTTCCAGAGAAATTGCTTAAGGATTGTTCTGGGTACCCGGCTGACTGACCGTATTTCAAACAATAGGCTATACGAAAAATGTGGTTCAATACCGCTTTCTAGGTCTATAATGAAAGAAAGGTTGAGGTGGTTAGGGCATGTTGTTCGGATGAAGGATGACAGATTGCCGAAGATTGTTCTTTTCGGCCAACCATCTAGGGCTAAACGGAAAGCAGGTCGTCCCCGTCTAGGTTGGGAGGACGTCATAAAGAAAGATTTAAAGGAAATGGGAACTGCGTGGGCGGGTGTAAAAAGGGAGGCTTTGACTAGATTGGGGTGGAGGAGGAGCGTGCGTAGCTGTGTTGGCCTCAGGCGGCTTGGTGCTGCGATGAGTTGTTAGTAGTAGTAGTAGTTGCCTCGGAAACAATTCTCTTGGAAATACATCAAAGACATTAATGAACTTCACTCATTCCTTTTTCATGACAAATCAATCAATCTTGACATCACCTGTCAGACATAATCCAGAAAACATCCATCAAAGTGAGAAAATACCTGTTTTTCCATTCTTACTGACAAAAACCATAAAACAGACATGAATTACTGTTGACATCCATGAAAAACATCAAATAAATTGACCGACACATAACTGTCCAAGAAACATCCATAAATGTGAGAAAATTCCTGTTTTTTCAAGTGAGAAAATTCCTGTTTTTTCATTCTCACTGACAAAACCATAATCCACGTGGTCATGTCACGAGTCAATAAGGCCTTTCTACTAGCAGTGGACTCAGCTTTTACTAAGGATGTCAGCAACGAGTTGGTGTAGACGATGGTAGTGTACTATTAACACTTCGGGTGAGCGATGGTGAGTTTAATAAGCTCGGATTCTTTGCCAGATTTACTGTTAATATTAAAGTGCATAACCCCATTCCACTTCCTTCAACTCCTGTGCCCATCATAAGAAAAGACTCGCAGTTGAACTACGCACTATTCCGGCAACCCCATGCATTGCGTCATTCAGTTGCATATGATTGGAAAATGACATCTTAGCAAATCATAAAGTACACCCTATAACTTACCATTGTTGAAATCTTATACAGGAAAATTGCAAGATACACGATACTGATTGAACAACAACAAAACATCACTGTTTTTTACATGAGCTGCAGTGATATATCCTCTTATTTTTCTTTCCTCGCTGAGGCACTGGAACATCATACAGAGCTGTTTAAGGAGTCATAAGAAATAATCTTATCCTTTTTTGTATGCCTAGAGTTGATAAGACCGTCATAAACTCCCCCATGGTGCACTAAAAGTGCAACTTCTGTGACTTTTTTTGCAATGGATAAGCTAGGCCGGACACATGATCATCATAGAGAGCTAATTATGGGCTCGTTTACAAACTAATTTTTATGTTTAATTGCTCTTTATAAATTTGACTATATAAAGCAATAATAAAGAGTTTGCTGTTTTTTTTAATGAAATGTAACAAAAGAGGGTGTTGTCCAATAATAAACACTCGGCAGATAGATCCCCCACCTGCAAAAATTCTCCTCTATAAAGAATCCCCCTGGAACTTCCTTTATATTTGAAATAGCGACAATATTTTAAATTTAAAGTGTTAAAAAAAATCTGTGAATTATTAGCGTATTCGTTGAGCCTTGTTTAACTAAGAATATGCAGAAAATTTGACTTATTCTTGGCGCCATTGTGTTAGAAACCTTATATTAATTAAAAATTAACAGGGTTGACAAACGGATGGGAAAATTGACGCCTAGAGTTTTAAAATGACCGTTCCCTTTGTTTAAAAAAACAAACAAAAAATCTAGAAAAATAACAACAAAGTTTGTTTTGGTAAATCAGGGTATGGGGGTGTACATTCCCGTAAGGGAGAGAGGGGCCCTGAATGTTTTTTCTAAAATTTACTTCGTAGCTTAGTCTCCTAGTGCTATATATTAAAACTGATAACAATAGATAGAGAGCATGGCCCGGTACCGCTTACTTGTGAGCATGAAATTTCCAATTTGTGAGAAAAAATATACATATATTGTTCGGATCCACTTTATCTTACTTGTAGCAGACATTTTGTACAGCATGCTGATGCAGAGATAAATCTCACAGCAGTAGCACTGCGTTACGTGAAATACGACTAATAATACGAGGGCAATTCAGAAACTAACCTCCGGTTGATTGAAAAAAATACACCAAGTTAAGTAAAAATATTTTAATATATACATCTTACAACTACATCTTTGGACTATTTTTCGACATAGTCTCCATAACGATTGAGGCACTTATCGTATCTCTTCACAAGCTTTGAAATTGCTTCTGCATAAAAATCACCCGCTTGTGCCTTGAGCCAGCCTGTAACCGCATCTTTGAGCTCTTCGTCGTCATCAAACCGCTGGGACCCGAGCCATTTCTTCATATGCATGAAGAGGTGATAATCGCTTGGCGCCAGATCTGGGCTGTAACGTGGATGGTTGAAAACGTCCCACTTGAAGGACTCAAGAAGGGCTGTTGTTCTGCGAGCAGAGTGAGTAATAATCCTCGTAGTAATAATCCTCTGCACATTTATGTCAATTCTTTTTTTTGAGCTGGTTAAAAGAATTATTTAGACAAGCGAAGCGAGAAGTCAGCATGGTATTTTACATAGAGACAGCTCTACATTTATTCAAGGCCGTATCCAGGGGGGCTAGGGGGTCTGAACCCCCTCTCCCCGAAATGCTTGTCCGACTCGTAAAAAACGTAATAAAAATGAATACAAACAAATTTTTTATGCGTTTTTCAATTTTCTTTGTAACCTCCCCCCCCCACAAAAAAAAATTTGTAAGCCCCTCCCCTCCGAAAAAAAGTCCTGGATACGGTTCTGCATTTATGGGTTAGTTTGTGATTACAAAACGCAAGGAATGAGATGTTATCAGTGGTCACTAGTCGTTTCAGTTAAAATTAAGAGAATTTGGAGCTATATTGGAGTTTTTATTTAAATAGTAAAAGTAAAAAGTTAAAACAATTATATGATTCCTGGAGCTGATCCCTCCCTCCTACTAACTTTTAAGACTAAACTATGAATGATTTGACCTATTTAGCTACAGTGCGAAAATTATTATAAAATGTACTAATTCTTATTTACTTTTTCGATGATTTCTTTTCATGTTTTTCAATAAAAAAAATTCTTATTTTCAATGATTTCTTGTGTTTCAGTGATTCCATGTCTGTCCTATTTGAAGATGTAGAGGGTGTATTCATATCCCTTTTTGAAAGTTTTAAAACAAAAGAATTTTATATTGAACTGATAGGTTTTAGGAATTAAAAGACACTTACCTATCAGGTGCAACAATTTGACCTGAACAAACGTGGTGAAACAGGAAGTATAGCACGTTTTCGCTATTTTGCCATTAACTAGGCTCACCTATTTACTTGATGATAAGGTTTCGAGTGTAGTATATTTGCATAAATATTAATATGGAACATATTAGGAAGTGTAATGAACACCTATTTTTCATTTTTTTTATATTAAAAATGATGGATTAATAAAAAAAAAAAACTATTTGCTCAGAGTAAAGAACAAAGTTGAAAGTTAAAACAAGCAGTAGTTTCAAAGTTACTTAATACTTTTTTTCTCCAAATTATTGGGGGGGGGGGGGGTTTCCCCTCAACAACGACACTGGTATCATTGGACCTTTTGTCAAAGTAGGATAACTTTTCGCTGCATTTTCTTCAAAAAGTATGGAGAAAGGGGAAGGTTTACCCCATACCTTTTTTCTTTCAGGGAAATATGTTTTTAAAAAGCTGGCAATGCTGGCAATATATGAGAGAGCAGAACTATGAGAATTCAGCTGAGTTTTCTGTAACAGAGAAGGATGTATAGATGTTTCAAAAACTGAAATTCTAGACCAGATTTCCTTCTGGTTCAATTCAGAGGCGAGGAGAACTTGCAACCAAACATGCCATCAGCAAGAAGAAATATATATGTATAGGAGGTCTGGAACATGGGAACTAGGAGTGATATGCTCCACTCTAATGCGTAAATATTGTGAGTATAACCATTCATCAGAAAATGGTTTAACCGTAAATTTGATGTGTACAGTCACAAATTTAGTAAGGAGCTTCAATAAATTCAAAGACAAACTTTTTTTATTTTATTTTGATTAATTCAAAATTTTTCAACAAGATTATTTAAAATTTTACCAGAAAAATTTCCATGTCAGCTTCATGACAGTTTTATATCCTGCTGTTGACAAGTTGAGTTGCAATAATTCAATAATCTGATACTTTTTTTCAAATTAATTTGAGACTTAATAAAAATATGAAACAGTAAGAGGGGATATTCAAAGTTAATGTTTGCGTAGTTGGAAATATGAGCAAGGCTACGTGACGGCTCATATAATTTTACTGAATTTTTTTTGGGAGAAAAGTATAAGAATCATTTTCTCGTGAGATTCTAAATCATTTCTTAGTCATGACATAATGAAGACACTCCTGTGTGCCATCCGTACTATTTATCAATCTAGCTGGTAAGTATTTTCTATATTTTTTTTTTGTATCGGTCTAAATGTTTCAAAGAAATAGGAGAAAATAATAAGGAAATAAATAGACGTACCATGGGGACCAATAAACATTCTTTTGAATCTCTTAAATTTTCGCATATTATTTCTATTTTGTTAGTTGACTTTGGGGTGGCACCATCAAAAGGTATAGCAGCACAAAACAATGCAGAGTTTCATGATAAGGGGACAGAATAACTAGGCAATGCTATAGCGTTCCCTATAGTGAAGGGCCATTTCTCAACGTATTATATTTTATTTTTCACCAGAGACACTTCGTGTCTCTGGTGAAAAGGGGTGCTTGTATAAACTTCGGTGGGGCTCAGCTGATTATAAATAGAAACTTCAAGTGCCCTTTAATTTAAATTTTAAGAATACATATGGTCGGAGGGCAACTAGTTGACCCCCCTTCTTACGACTTTTCCCCCCAAATACCTCCATTAAAAACTTGAGATTGCCATTTTGTTCAATATGGTCCAAAGGTGAGGCAACTATGCCTCCAGGATTGAAAAGGTTAACAAGCCCTTGCTCCTAGAGCCTCCAGGGCAAGGGATGCAAGTTATGCTAGCTGCCCATTGTCAACATGTAAGGTTTTTGCATTGGAATGGCGGTATATTTGATTCTGGGTCTCTAAAAAAAGCTTAGGGTATTAAAGTGAAATTTTAAGGAAATGTCGAGAAGGATTCTGAACACAATCAGAACACACTATGTGCTTGCTGGTTTTGGAGAGGGAAAATCAGTAATATCTAAAGAATAGCTGAGGTTATTAATTTAATACTTTTTATGTTAAGTGGAGGAGATGTCAAAGAGAGATTAGAGGGCAACCAGCCCCTGTCCCTCTTTGCCCTTTATAGGTACACCCTCTGCTTAGCAAGGAATGAAATTTGAAATTGTTGTTTTGTTCATTTTGGACACTAAGTCTAACAGCCATGCCTCCAGTGATGCCTTGTCCCTAGGAGCCCCAGGGCAAGGATGATAAATTATGCAGTTTGCCCATTGTTTGCACATAGGATTTATCAGTAGTGAATGGAGAAATGTTCGGTTTTGGGTGTATCCGAAAAGACTAAGGGTGAAGTTTCAGAGAATTTGAGGCATATGTTATACCAAACCAAAAGGTACTATGTGCATCCAGTTTAAGAAAAAGGAAAATGTACAATATTTCACAACGGCTGAGTATATTAAGTAAAAATGTTCAGGAATTGTTAAAGTGGATGTTAGAAAGTGATTAGAGGGCTGTCAGTCCCCCCACCTATCCTGGCCTTTTTAGTTGCCCTCCTTGAAAAAATATTTAATCACAATTTTGAAATAGCCATCTTGTTTAAAATAGTCAAAAGGTCAAATGACTATACCTATTGTATTAATATAACCTCGTCCCACCCCACGGTTTTTGAAAGAGATATCAAAGACACTAAAACACACTGCGTGTATGCTGGTTGACAAAAGGGCGCATCAGGAATATCTCAGGAACGGCTGAGGGTATTAAGTTAAAACTTTCAGGGAATATTGAGAAGTATGTTGCAGAGATATCGAAGGGCAGCCCCCTTGACCTTTTTAGATGCTTGCTTTCCTCATCACTGATCAAAATGTTTAAATTTTACCATTAGGATGGGGGGGGGGTTGAGGTTTGATAATGGGTGTTTTCAGTAAGCCTAAAGGTATTAATGTGCAATTTCAGGGAGTATTGAGGAGCATGTTAAATAAATTCAAAAGATGTCATTTTGCATCGGTGTATTTGCAATATTTCAAGAACAACTGACGGTCTTAAGTTTAAGCTTTCAGATAATGTTGAGGGTGATGTTAAAAGGCGATCGGAGGGCAACCAGTTCCGGAGGGCAAAACAGGAGAAAGGGACATAGGCTGTTAAGTTTTTGGGAATAACTATATTTCTGTTGCTACCATAAAGTTTTCCATAGTTATATAATTTAATTCGTTGAAACACAGTTGCGGCAACATATTATATATTTATATCACATTCAGTTGATTCTGATTCTTCAGTTTCAATTACTTTTGTATTTCTCGTTTTGACTTTCTTGAGTCCTACAGTTTGCATTTTCAATCCCCACTTCGTAATAATTCACTTTTGGGATATTTACAAGTTGTTGGTAAGTTAGCGTTGGCAGCGGGTAGTATTCTCGTCTAGTTTGAACCTCTTCTATACCTTTGAAATTTTGTAGCTGAAAGGGTAGTGGTAAGCCTGCAAACCAAATGGGGGGCTGGTTTCGAAAAATTTCAAAGAAATATGAGGGTGAAATTATCCCTGGAACTACAGGAGGATAGTGTGACATGACTTGATGTCCTTGATCTTCTTTTGTTAAGGTTCTTGGCTTTCTACGTGGCCTGTACTTGTAGTCGGGATGTTCTTTCATGTGCACAGCCCTGAAAATAAGATGAAAAAAAATCAAAGGAATATAATTAAAACTTGTTCCTAAATTATTACGATAAATAAACATGATCTGTTTCGAAACAAAGAAACATAAAAATATAAATGCTTATAGAAAATCTTGACGTGTTGGGGAGTAGAAGCCAGGAGCCTGAAGGTCCCCTGCAATGTGTTTTCCTTGGTTTCAATATTACAAACTTAATTAAAACAACAGTTTTATTGTCGAACAACATTTACGCCAGCAACATTTTGACAATTATTGTGATGCTTGACAAAATAGTGTTTGATTTCAACCCCATTCGAATTGTTGACCTACGGCTTCTGGACCAATTCTAAATATGTGGATAATGTTTCAATAGAAGTCCTCTTAAAGAAGTTTGAGGATGGCCCCCTGGGGTTGCAATAATCTGCTCGGACCATGTTCGATTTAGAACCTATTAATCGCATAGGACCTATTAATGTACATGAATAACTAAATCTTAAAACGAGTGAAACTTAAATTTAATATGCAAATCAAGCTTGACACCACCAAAAATCACTACAAACAAGAGTTTGAGTATCTCCTCCTTCTCTCACTGTAAAAGTCTAAAACCTACTGTGTCATTGGCGCTTTAGCAAGTTTGTGTCAACCTTGGAGTTTTTATTATCTAATGCTTGAACTATTCTTAACAAAATGGCTATCTGAAAGTTTTATCAGATAGGTTTAGGGAAAAAGGGCGTGGTAGGGGGGGGGGGCAAATAGCCCTTCGATCACTTTTGAATCTTTAAAAGTGAACTAAAACTTTCCATTTTCAATCAAATGAGCCCTCTCTGGAGTTTATACGAGCATCTCTTCAATAAGAACCATACATTCCCCAGGGAATAACTTGCAACGCCTGTCCCCGGGCCCTGGGGTCTTGTGTTGACCCCCAACGGAGTTTTAATATCTGATGTTTGGACTATTTTTAACAAAATAGTCACCTAAATTTTTTATCGGATCGGTTTCGGGAAGAAAAAGGCATGGAGGGGTTGTCCTTCAATCTCTTTTGACTCTGAGAAAGTAAACTAGAACTTTTAATTTACAATCAAATGAGCCCTCTCTGAAGCTTATACGAGCATCTCTTTCATAAGAACCATAAACGGCCCCAGGACATGACTTACAATATACTTTGTGCAGACTGACTTTGTTTGCAGACCGCTTTGAAGGATATTAATGAGTCAATTTACCGATTTATCTTAGATGATAGTCTTAAGAGGATCCAATTTCCCTATCAACTTCTCATTCAGAAATCAGCCCTACCGGAGGGAGAAAAACAAATTCTATTAAATATTTATTGTGCAGAAATCATTCATGCACTGCGTTGTGCTGAATTTGTGGCAGTTTCTACTAGCAAGGCCCAAGTTGGCACTGAATTTCCTAAATAGTCTGGACATAGTGCACTATCCGAAGCTTGTAATCGGTCTAAATTCCGGCATAATCTTTGCACTGAGCCTGGCCGGCCTAAAAATTTGGCAGTCAACGAGGCACGACTATTCACTAAGCGTAAGTTCAGTAAGATGCTTCAAAAACATAAGCCTGATATAGTAAAGAAGTTTAGCCAGTCCGTTAGTAATGACTTTAGTGCTGCGTGGAAACTTGCAAAATCAAAAGGTGCAACTAGAAATAATATGATTACTTGTGATCTTCCCAGTGAACCTGAGTGGGTATCACATTCTGCAGCTGCATTTTCACAGCCCGATAGAAATCTTGAACTTTTATATCAAGAAGAGTTGGATGTAAATCTCTCTACTACACATGGTATCGGTTTTGCAGTGTCAATGCCTAAAATATGTTCTGCGATTTTACAGCTTAAGAAAAAGCATTCTCGTGGTGTCGATGGATTTATCTGGTATGCATTTAAAGCCAAGGAGTAGTATTCTATTAATACATCTAGACTTTTTTTTAGAATTTATGCCTGTATTAAAAAAGTTAAAGATCCCTCTGAATGATCCCTCTGAATCCCTCTGAATCGTCCAATTACCGTATTTTCTTCCTCATGTAAATTAATGGAGTTACTTGTGATTGAAGAAGTAAATTTATGTTGTCATTTCCTGGATTCGTAGTTCGGATTTAAAAAGGGTATAAGTAGGGATCATATCCCTAGCCTTATTGCAAATCTTTTAACTGAATAGAGAGAGCTTAGGGAGCCCCTAGGTTTTGGTAGTGATGATGCGCGACGAGCTACTTCAAGATCGGGCTCAAGGTCTTGATCATTCGATTGTTACGTGTTTTAGAACTATGTATAAAAAGCTCCATGTTAAGATTAAGGTACATGTTGATGGTGGTTTTGTTTTTTCTTAGAGTTTGATTCCTGTGCAAAAAGGGATTAGACAAGGTGCTATTCCCTCTCCTCCACTTTATGATAATAGGGTCCTTGAGGCACAGTCACGTACGTTCACTAGTTGTATTTATTGGGAACTTGATGTTTCAGTATTGAATTATGCTGATGATGTGTTAAACTTAAACCGCTCCGTGCTCCAATTGAGGAAAATTTTAACATCTTAAGTACTGATTATGCTAAAATTGTTCTATCAATTAATGCTAGTAAAAGTGTTCTGCTTGTTTTTGACCCAAGGGTAATGATGATGTTTCCTTTGAGGCGAAGTTCGGTGATCAGTTGATTACTTCTTCCAAATCAATGACTTACCTTGGGTTCCCTAATGGCCATAATATGAAGTCAACCCGCGATGGCCTGATCACGAATTTCGCTGAAAAGGTTTATGGTGCCTTAATATTTTGTAGAGCACGTTATAACCATATTCGCCTTCTTGGATTATTTTTACAGATAGTGATAAGAAGCGTATTATATCCCTCTTCCTTAAGTATGCGAAATATATTTTGGGTTTACCACCTTAGACACGTAATACTAGAATTTCAGCCAAGTATAATTTGCGTGACCCTTTAATGATTATTATGAAACGAAAGCGCCAGTTTGCTTCCTCATTGCTTCAGCTTCATCATCATCAAGTGGCATCGTCAGTGCCATTGGATGTATTGTTTATTTATTTTCTCTATTAATAGTTCTCTTTTAACTTGTTTGTGTGTCATTCGTATAGACCTTTCCTTTTCTTTTATGCTATCTTTTCATATACTTTATCGTGTGACATTCTATGTCTATTTTAATGGGCAATAAAATTATTTATTCATTTATATTTATATACATAAAAAATTTAGAAAATCAAAGGTTTATTGAAATTAAAATAAGACGGCACCAAAGAGTTTAAAAGTAAATTGATTTAAGATTATGTTTTGAATTTAGAACGATGAAGAAGTGGAAGAAAAAATCCAAAAATACTTTTTACTCAGTTGAAGACGTTGCTGTGATTCCGTTTGTTGATAGAACATACTGAAAGCAATTTATGTGCCCATAAACATAATAAACGAATGTATTAATGATAATTTTTGAAACACACTATCCTTGGAAGTAAAAAATAAACCGCTTCAGCCTTCTTTTAGCTATTTCTGGTGACTATTTTCATAAGTTTAAACATTTCATTAAACCAGGGTTCCCACCCGGTAAAAAATAAAATCACTAGATTTTAGTGATAGATTGGTTGGTTAACAATTTTCTTGAACAATCTAGTGATTTATGTGCTTTTTAGGTAATATAAAAGATCACTACAAATAGTGATAAATCACTAGGCTTGGCAACCGTGCATTAAAATCATAGCAATCAGGTGTGCATAAAAAATATAATAGGAGTTGGCATTCGTTTGGTAAACGCCCCTTTTAAAGTATTTAGGCGAAGGGATCACCCATCCTCTGCTAGCTGTCGTACATCACGGAGTACCACTTATACCCCCACAAGTGACTCAAGTCCGAAGTTCCCCTTGAAGCCAACACGGCACACATTTCCCCCCGGCCTTTTGTAAAGATTTCTGAGATTGGATCTCTTGATGCAGGAAAAAGATGGCAAATTGTGCCCTTTGTCAACAGTAGGAATGACGTAGATGGCAGTTTTGGTCGTAGCAAAAACTAAACATTGTTTTCTATTTCTAATAAAAAAGAATCTACTATACTTTGTCTTTTCCCAATATTACACAATATAAAAGGTAAGAAAGGGAAGATTATTATTAGATTTATGTTCTTTTCTTTGATCAAATTTCAATTCTATTAAACAAGGGGTGAAATCTAATACAATTGGAATGAAAATTAAAGAAAAATGAAACTTTTTCATCATTTGCAGCTAAGCAAATAATACGAGTCATAAATGTTTAGCTTTGTACATGTGTCAGAAAATTACAGGTGACAATGAATTTTGTTGATACTGATTTCGAGATCAAAGAAAATTTTTGCCATTCCAAAATGGTTTTATCTCTGGGATTTCTGGAGAATTTGATTGTCCTTTTTTTTTAGTAAATACAGCTCAAATTTCTACTATATTTTTATAATATTTTGACCAGTGGCGCCCCCCTAGTGTAGTCCAAACTAGTGTAATTTACTTAATTAAACTCAGGTTTGCGTTAATTAGACTTGCTCATAAAGCAAGTTTATCGGATCAACCTGTTTTGCGCCCCCCTAAAAAAAAAAAAATTCAGATCAACCTTTTTTGCCCCCCCCCCGAAGAAAATCCTGGGTCCGCCCCTGATTTTGACGTGGAAAACACTTTTAGTTATAGTCTTTAAAATAATATGTTCGAAAAATCAATGGTTCCTTCAAACAGATTTATGAGGGTATTGCGACAAATGGTGACATTTCAATTCTAAGAATCATCCTGTTTTAAAAAAACCATCTACTGAATGTTCTTCTGGAATGTCCCTACTTTAGCTGCATTCAAACTGAGATTTTGTCTTCTCCTCTTTAATTGCTAATTTCTTTTGAACCCTGGTAAGGGTCAAACAAAACTCCATTTTGGCTTCATCTATAGATTAATAATCACCCTTTTTAGAGTAGATGTTTCCGCGAGATGACGAATTTCCCCCTTGGGGTAAAAAAAAAAAATTTCGAGTTATTCTAATAAGAATTCTATGCTTCCTGAATATATTACCCATTTCTTACTTTATTTAGAATAAAGCGTCTGTGAGACATACCCAATTAAAGGTTAATATGGAAAATATGACATGAGGCATTATACTTTACAGAATGGGTGATTTCCCCGGGTAGTTCTGATTAGATCAATCAGTTGGTTTTGGGGACTCAAAATAATTTTGTTTGTCTTTCAAAGAAACATTTTGTATTTTTAATTTGTCAATATACCCTGTTATGTGTCATGACTTAGGTATCTAGTACGGAATATCCAGATTTTTTTTTCTTTCTGTTTTTGAGGGAGGGGGGAGGGTTAAGGAACTTAACCTTTTAGGGAAGGGATCAAATTCCTTTTGTATTGGTTCTCACGTAATGGTATGTGACTATTTTTATTGCTTATGGCTCTTGTCTGACGGGCTATTAGCCAATACAGTATTTTTTTTTACCTCTTGCAAATTATGTCTTATTTTAAAAAAGAATTATAATGGGCATATATGTTCAAAAAGAGTAACTGCACGGTTTTAAAAGGTTGCAATATGTTGAGAAAAGAGAAATACAAATTTAAGGTTTTGATTTTTTTTTTTGCCAGGCCACTCTGTATGGAGAGAGTTGTCGTGGAAACGTGGGAAGTGGCTGGAGTGGGAAGTTCACTCGGAAATTGAAAGTCGTAGCGACCCTTATTAAAATTAAAAGTGATTAGTGGGCAACCAGCCTCCACCCACGCCCTTCTTGTTTTCTGTCTCTCTCAGCCTCCAAAACGTCCAATCCCAAATCTGAGATGGCCATTTTGTTCAAAATTGCCGAAAGGTCCAATAACTGTTCCTCCATAGATGACTTGACCCCCCCCCCCCCGCCGCTGTGTCAAGGGCTCTAAATTATGCAAGTTGCCGTTGCTTATGTATAGGTTTTATCACTGGGAACTAAGAGCAAATTTGATCCTGGGTCTCCAAAAAAGCTACGGGTAATTAGATGAAACTTTCAGGTAATTTTGAAGGAGGTGTTGAACTAAATCATAAGACACGGTGTACATGCAGTTTGTCAAAAAGGTGTATCTGCAATATCTCTCGGAAAAGCTGACGGCAATAACTTAAAGCTTTTCGGACATATTGAGCAGGATGTTAAACTAAATCTAAAGACACTATTTGCATCTCCACTATCAAGAGGCTGTATCTGGCGTTTCATAGAATATCTATGACTAATGGTATCGAGTTGAAATTTTCATGACATATTGACTTGGATATAAAGTTTAATCAAAAGACACTATGGCCAACAAGATTCTCGAAAGGGCGTATGAAATACGGCTATGCATAATACATTAAGCCTTTCCGGGTATGTTGGAGGGATGTTAAACTAAATCAAAAGGCACTATGCGTGTCAGGGTTCTCAAAAGGGTGTGTCCACAATACTTCTTGACAAGGGCTATTTAGTTGAAACTTTTAGCAAATGTTGCAAGGGCGCCCGCAGAAAAGTTTAAAGGGGGGGCAGATACCAGAATAGCGGAGACAAAATAAAACTGAAATAAAATTATCAAAATTGGAAAGTGTTTTTTCCACGAGGGGTATTTTCCGCGGGAGGGGGTATTTTCCAAGGGGGTAATCGCCACGGGAGGAGGAGTAGACGCCGGCCACCAAACTGATCATAATACCCTTAGACTGATCATATTGCAAACAGTGGGTGGTACAAAAATGTTATTCTATACCGGTATAGAAAAATCAAGAGTTTTACTATAAAACAGAATGTTTACTATTTTACTAATATTTTTACTAATTACTATTAATTTTACTATTCCAATTAAGTCATTTATTTGTAATTTATTTAGAATTATTTGTTATTTAATTATTATTTATTTGTTGATTTATTAAAGGATCAACATTTTTAATTCATAAATTCTGGTATCTTGACTAAATTCCCGTTCAGGTTTAAGCTAAAAGTTAATTTTCATTATTATGAAAGAAAAACAAGCAAAATTCCTAATAGGATAGGACCTTATAGGATACAACCAATGGAATAGACACAGGATGACATTATAGACTTAAGCATAATTATAATCTTCCCCTTAACTAGGATTATATTTTAAAAATTAAGGAAAAGAATAAACAAAATTAGACTTACGTTTTTAGCTTGACAAAATATAAGCAAAAACCAGGACCAAACTGACTCATGGTAGGGCACGATGCTGTATATATATAAAACTTTCTTTGTTTATTAATTCCAAAGTGCGGTAAGCTTTATCAAGCTTGTCTTACTATTGCTTGGGCATAAGAATGCCCTTGAAAGTATTTACTCTACACCCTAAATCGGGTTCCGGTTTTGGTCTCCTTTAGATAGATAAATAATGACCTATATTGAGTTAATCTAAGATACAAGAATTGATTCTAAACAAGTTTCATAGCAGTTCTTAAAGACAAAACAAAAATAAGAAATTCTTTTTCTTTGATTAGTTGTTACATTCTATTTTCTTCCTACTCTGGTCTAAATTCCAGGGGGACCATGGCCCCCTGTCCCCCCCCCCCCTGCGGGCGCCCGTGAAATGTTGAGGGGTATGTTGGTCTAAAACAAATGCTATACGCATCATGGTTGTCAAAAGGGTGTATTTGCCTTATCTCAGAAACAGCTAAAAAAAAAAAACTTTGGATATTGAACTAAATCAAAAGACACTCAAATGGTCCACATTGTATATTTGCAATATCTAAAGAACGACGAAGCATGTTCAGTCGAAACTTTCAGGATGTGTTGAGGCGATAGTGAACTAAATCAAAAGACACTCTGCCTCAAAGTTGTCGAAAAGAGAGAGAGAGAAAGTGAGAGAATGAGAGATAGAGAGAGAGAGAAATAGCAAGAGAGGTAGAGAGAGAGCTTGTAGTAGAAACTAAAACACTAAACATTCTCAATCCAAGTTTCTTCCTTGGAATAGTATAGGACTTCAATTAACTTCATTAAGCACCTTTACCGAATCTAAATGGTCGCCATTTGTGGCTCAACATTGACGTATAGTGTCTTAAACTTTTGTGCCATTTCTTGAATACTTGGAAGTGCCACGATCCCCTCCTTAAAAAAAGTTTTTAAACTAGCAATTACCACTTTTATTACCTTAAACGCTTTGCTTCGTCAATGAAAGGTCGTTTTTCATTGTCTGTAAGAGTTTTCCACTCAATTCCTAATCGCTTAGAAATCTCTGAATTGTGCATTTTTGGAAAATCATGTGATAACTTTCGCCTTTGTCCTCGAGACCAAACCATAAAGGCATTCATTGGTCGTTTCACATGATCAGGCTCTGGTGATCTTCTTTGCTGTAAAGCCATAGATTAAAGTTCACCTGAAATGCAAGTAGAGCAAATTTGTCTAATTACATAAGAAAGTAGGGAATTTAAAAACCTATTAGATGGATGACTAGAAAAAGGTCTTATGCCTGGGCCAGGTCATTGTTTGTCAATCAATAGCCAAGATTTATGAATAATATATGTTTTTCCTTGATTTTACGGTCACCAATATTACATAAAAGGAGAATGGCCTTTTAATGAAATTCGTTGGACACAAATAGTGATTAAATAAAAAAGATAAATTTTTTTTTCAAAGGAGAATGGCCCTGAAATTCCTGTTGGACACAAATAGTGATTAAATAAAAAAGATAATTTTTTTTTTTCAAAGGAGAATGGCCCTGAAATTCCTGTTGGACACAAATAGTGATTAAATAAAAAAGATAATTTTTTTTCAAAGGAGAATGGCCCTGAAATTCCTGTTGGACACAAATAGTGATTAAATAAAAAAGATAATTCTTTTTTTCAACTTAATGTTAGGAGCAACATTAAAATTTATAACGAACAGAAAATATTACCTACATTGGGGGTGGCCCCCTCCTCAGTACCTTGCTCTTTACGCTACAGTTTGACTTTTTCTTCCAATTAATTAAAAGAACTTTTTCCACAACATAAGTTTTTCAAAGAAAAGTAAAGAACTCCACTAAACCAAAAATGAGCAAAAATCAAATCAAATAATCTACCAAGCGTGAAACTACCACAAATCAGCATCGATAAATAAATGAAACCCAAAGCGAACACAAATTACAAAAAATAACCGTGTCAAACTCAAGACGAGTAGAAATTAACATGAGTAGGGCTCAAAACCCCTATGCCTTCTCAAGGACAGAACAGAATTTACACTTTACTGAAAAAATATAAATGTTTTACTTTTATAACTTCAATAAATCAAATAATATTAGCATTTTGACTGCTAAATATAAGTATATGTATATTAAAATGACGATGCATATTCATTAGCACATTCACCAAAAGGTAGCTCTCAATAGGGACACTGGAGAAATTTTTCTTAGTCCCATTTATGACAAAATTATTAATTCTGATATTTTTTACATACATCCATAAAGTTATATTGTGCAATCGAATAGTCACCGATAATAGTAAAACTGGAAAGCGATCAGCCTTTAAGAGTACTTTACGCAAAATAAAAATCTGAATTGTCATTTAGACTTGTGTTTTTTATTCAGTTACCCTTTCACCGTTACTAGGAAAGGGTCGTCCAATTTTAGTTTGGTATTTTTATTTTAAGGTTTGGTTTTTATATTTTTATCAGTTTATTCTGCATTGAGGAAGGTCAAGCGGAGGTCTTGACCGAAATATTTGCATAATCTTTCAATTTTTTCACTGGCTGTTAATTGTCCTCGTTTTCTTCCTTTCTTCACCATTTTTTGCTTTATCATGATTAGCCAGCGTGTTCTCAGAAATCATTTACGACTAGCGTACAGGGAGCTTTTGACCAAGTCTGTTCTTAATTATTTTGATTTGTCTAAAAAACACGCCAACCTTATTAATCAACAAGAAATTTTACAGCATTGTAGAGTAAAGAGAATTCTTCCGAATTCTCTTCGTTTCCGCCTAAACCTAGGTACACATTCTGAAAGGCAATTTAGGGATAGGGCTGGTTTTCAGTCTTTGATTCACATTTTAAAAGACCAAAAAAAACGACGTTTTTTTCTTAGTAATACAATTTCAAAAACTCGACATTTTCTACAGCAAAACCTTTCACTGACGGATTTTCAGCAGATTTCTAGAATAGCTCAGAATACTTTCTGTCATGCCTTTTGTATGGCTAAGGCTCGTTTATCAGAAAAGTTTAAAAATTAGAATGCGAAAAATTTCAGAATTCCAGATGTTTTCTTCCGAGATTTTGTCCTGGTCCGGCCATTGAGAACCTATCTTCTGAAGTTCTTACTCCGGAAGAAACCCATTTTTTGTCTAAGGGACCTAAATTTTGCCTACCTCAAACACAAGTGAATTTCGCATAGATAGTCTCCAATGTGGAGGCGGGTATATTTGGTTCACGTGGTGCTGTGGAAAATCCAGATTTACTTCGAGGAGAGGTGGTTAAGAATATTCTTGATTTCATTCCATATTCCTCAAGGTCAAAAAATCAGGAAACACAAATTCTCAAAAATTTAAAAAAAGACCGACACATAATTATCACCAGGGCTGATAAAGGAAATAAAATTATTATCCTTGATAAAATTCATATAATACAAAAGTTACAGATATTTTATCCCACACCCAAACTTACAAGCCCATAGATTCAGACCCCACCCATAAGTTCACCCCTTTAGTACGAAAGGAGCTAGGAATTTTACAAACTGAAAGACTTATTACTCCACAAATGTATAAATTATTTTACCCTAAAGGTTGTTCAGCTCCTAAATTTTACGGGCTCCCAAAAATCCACAAAGATGGAGTCCCTCTAGGCCCAATTGTGGCTTCTTATAGCTCTCCAACTGCCAGATTGGGGAAATGGTTGTCAACACTTTTTTGTCCCCTTATGCAAACGCAAACTTCATACATAAGAAATTCATTTCACCTTGTTGAAAAATTAAAAGACATTGAAATAAAAAAAAATACAATTTTGGCCAGTTTCGATGACATTTCTATGTATACGTCTTGCGACATTAAAAAATGTGAATTAGCTCTTCAAATGAAATTAGAAGATAATATTGATCAAATTGACTACAAAACACTGGATATAGAAACTATTATGCGTCTCGTCCGTCTTTGCAATAGTTCCTCCTCATATTTCCGATATAATAATCAATTTTTCACCCAAATTAGGGGTTTACCCATGGGTACAAGTCTTTATATGGATTACAACTTTTTATATGGAATTCATTGAAATCTCTGCTCTGGAAAATTTTCCGATGAAACACCGGTTCTGGGGTCGGTTTGTGGATGATGTTATTTCTGTATGGGAGCATGGAGGAGAGTCACTTAACTGCTTCTTAACTCACCTAAACACTTTGGACTCTAACCTTCAGTTCAGTTTAGAACTAGAACATAACCACAAACTTCCTTTCCTAGATGTTTTAATTTTCAATAAGTCTCCTGGCCTTGAATTTTCTATTTATAGAAAGCCTACGCATAACGATAGGTATTTGGATTTTCCCTCCAACCACTCTCCCTGTATAAAAAGAGGAGTTGTTATTTCTTTGGTTGACCAAGTAATAAGAATATGCTCAGAGCCTCACATAGACTCAAAATTGAAATATATTAAGGACATTTTATTTTGCAATGGCTACCCTATAAAATTACTTGAGACTATTATAGACAAAAGGAGAAAAAAGGAGTGCATCAGGTCCACAAGCCCCAACAGATACCCTCCCATTGGTGGATGATAAGAAACTTTTCACTCTTCTACCCTACATTCCAAAATTGAGTGACAAATTGAAAAGAATCCTTAAAAAACATAAACTTAATGTCACCTTTAAGAATTCAAATATTACACAGAACTTTTTTAACAACAGCAAAGATAAAACCAGCACCATTCCGGGTAGTGGTGTTTATAGAATTCCTTGTTCTTGTGGCTTTTTTTATGTTGGTAGAGCTCAGCTGCAATTGGGCGAGAGGCTGTCTGAACGTAGGTCCTCAATTGAAAAAACCATGGGGTTATGCCAAAGGCCGAAGGTTTTTTATTCCGCATTGGCACAACATATGTATGAGAGTCCATAACATTTCATTTTGTTTGACGAGGCCTCCGTTGTTGCCCCGTTAAGGGTCTCACGCAGGTTTTCAAGGAGGCAGTTGAAATAAAAAAGCACATTCACCAAAAGGTAGCTCTCAATAGGGACACTGGAGAAATTTTTCTTAGTCCCATTTATGACAAAATTATTAATTCTGATCGTTTTTACATACGTCCATAAAGTTATATTGTGCAATCGAATAGTCTCCGATAATAGTCAAACTGGAAAGCGATCAGCCTTTAAGAGTATTTTACGCAAAATAAAATTTTGAATTGCCATTTAGACTTGTGCTTTTTATTCAGTTACCCTTTCACCGTTACTAAGAAAGGGTCGTCCAATTTTAGTTTGGTGTTCTTATTTTAAGGCTTGGTTTTTATATTTTTATCAGTTTATTCTGCACTGAGGACGGTCAAGCGGAGGTCTTGACCGAAATATTTGCATAATTTTTCAATTTTTTCACTGGCTGTTAATTGTCCTCGTTTTCTTCCTTTTTCGCGATTTTTTGTTTTATCATGATTAGCCAGTGTGGTCTCAGGAATTATTTAGCGTTATTTTTCTGCCTATAATTATTTAAGAATGACTCCTGATACTCAAGGACCGTTTAATTACAATAATAAGCTTTTTACCGATTCAAAACCATTTTAGCGTAAAGAGCGAGGTACTCAGGAGGGGACAGCCCCTCATATTTGTAAAAATTTCTGTTCGTTTCTGTTGTTTCAATGTTGCTCCTTACTTTCAGTTGAAAAAACTTGTTTTTTTATTTAATTTCTGATAGTTTTTAATTAATGCTGGAAATTACAGCTCCCCCTCCTTATGGAAAATTTCCAACACCAACAAAAACTCCTCAATGGAAAGATACTCCCATGTAAGCATCCCCGCCAGAAAATACCCCCCCCCCCCCCCGAAATATCCTTATACTGTCCAATAACCGATAGTATATGTAAACAATGGGCAAAGTTCATAACTTGCAGCCCTTATCCTGGGGACTGTGGGTGGTTAAGTCATCCTCAAAGACAAAGTTTTGTCATCCTCAAAGACTTTAGTCTATGCTGAAGAAAATGGTTATCTTAAAATTTTGATCGGACAGTTTTGGGTAAAAAGAGGGGGCGGAAGAAGGGCTAGCTACCCTCAAATATTTTTGATCACTTAAAAAGAGCACTAGAACTTATAATTTCAGATCAAACAAGCCCTCTTCCGATCTTTTACGATCACTGGGGTTCGATACGATCACCCCTGGGAAGCAAAAAAAAAAAATTAACAAGAAAAAACAAATAAATAAAGACGCATCCGTGATCTTGCATCGTGCAAAAACTTAAAAATTCCACATTTTTTATATAGGAGCTTGAAACTCTACAGTAGGGTTTACTGATATTCTGAATCTCATCGTGTGGTTTTCATTAAGATCACTTGATTTCTTAGGGTTGTTTTACCCCTTTTTCTAAAATTAGGCGAATTTTCTCAGGCTCAAGTAGAGATGCCATAATATCTCCGATCAGGGCTCCTTATATGGGCATAGAGTCATTAGGGAGAATGGGGTCAATGACCTCTTTCTCCAGGTGTGTTTTTGGCACGCTCTCAGCGAATGTTATGCCGTCCAGGAATTTGGAACACCTGTGCTGACAGTCATTAATCAAATTATTTCCAGGGAATGTCTGACAGATGACGTCAAGCTAATTAATGTCTTTGATACATTTCCAAAGAGAATTGTCTCCGAGACAAAGTTTAAAGTCTGACAGATGACGTCATGATTGATTGATTGACACGAAAGGGGAATTAATTTATTGTTCTAAAGAGAATTGATTCAAGAAAGGGAAATTAATTTGGACTTCTAACAAGAGAATCGTTTCCGAGCAAATGTTTTGATCTTAGCGCGCGAAAAGGTTTCCAAATAATTGAAATAAGCCAGCGCAGGGATGCCAAACAAAAGGTACATGCCGAAATTCCGTTTAGGGATAATTTTGGCGAAACCGTTTTAGCTATTTTATGGAACTATTTCGGCGAAACAGTTAGAGACATTTGAAAGAAGATTTTAGGAAAGGTTTTAGAACAGAATTTGAGGGTGGTCGTTATAATACACAAGTTTCATTTGAACAGTGTTGTGAGGTCCTCTACCCCAACCCCAAAGGGTTCCAATCCCCCTACCCCAACCCCGAAGGAAGCCCCCGGTACTCAAAGGTCCCCAAGCTCCCAAAGGGCCCCCCGACCCCCCAAACGCCCTCCCCAGACCCCCAAAGGCCCTCCCCGGTCCCCAAAAGCCCTACCCGAGCCCCCAAAGACCCTCCCGTGTCCCCAAAGGTCCAACGGGCGCACAAAGGACCATTTGGCCCTCAAAGGCCCCCCAGACCCCCACAGGCCCTCCCCCGTCCCCACAGGGCCCACGGGCTCACACAGGACCCTTCGGCCCTCCAAGGCCCCCCCGAGCCCCAAAGGCCCGCCCCCGGGCCGCCAAGGTCCCCCGGGCCCGAGACGTGCCGCGGGCCAGGAAAGCGCCGCATGGGGATGCGCCGCAGGGAGATGTGCCGCGGGTCAGAGGAAGCGCCGCAGGGGATGCGCCGCAGGGCTGCGCCGCAGGGATGCGCCGCAGGGGTGCCCCGCAAAAAGTAAACTAAAAAGTAAAATTTCGAAATGTTATCCCCCAAACGCCCTCCCGGGCCCCCCAAAGAGCCCCCTCTCCATTCTTTAATACTTTTTTATGGCTTTATTATATCTTTTCTCAACAAGTTCTATTCATAATGTCATTCCTAAACCCATTTTCCAGCCTCAAAGAGTCCCCTCCCCAATTCGCAAATACTTTCTTGAATTTTTTAACATGATATTTTTTTAACTTTTTACATATCTTAAAATGAGATGAAATATGCTTACGGCTCTACCAATCGTACTCTGTGCTTGTTCATGGACACGACGCGGCTTTTCCACTGGTACTCTATGGCAGGTTATCGACACTACCGAGTTTATTGCATGCATTAAATCAGTATTTCTTACGCAGTGGAAGGATCAACACACAATTCATATCTGTAAAAACTGAAGATGAATTATTCGACGAAAGTGTGTGCACATGAAAAAATCATTGTCGTGTTGAACGCTGACAAGGAGAAATACCTGAACTATGAACCGAGTGCAAGTGGAGATCTTATTGGCAATGTATGCATACGTTGTCATAACAGTGAGGAGTTAAATTCCTTTGGTGTACCCAAGAATTTCAATCGTGCAAACGGCGGATATGCAAGAGTAACATTACCAGAGAAATTAGTGCTCAAAGAGAATGCAAACTTAAAAATAATTGTCGATGATCGGGGACAACTCCTTGCTACGTCTTCTGGTAACACATTACCTGTTGATAAATCCTATCATCCTCTTTCCGGTATTAGCATTTTAAAGAGAACAAGAAGAAGACAAGCATACTCCTGCACCAAGATCATAAATCATATCATGTCAATGTGTCAAAACTGCCATCTATGTAAAAATAATGTGACAATAGACAGTGAAATCGCAGGCAGAATAAAAAGGACATTAGCAGACAATATCATCAATGAATATAAAGATGAATTGACGGAAAGTGAAGCGCAAGTGTACTAATAATGTGTAATAATGTATTTAACGTATTTTTATATTTATATTCTACATGTCATTATTTCATTAAAAATATTTTATGCATTATTTTGTTAAGTGTTCATTATTTTTTGGGGTTGTCAGAACGTTAACGTTCAGAATATCTATTAAAAAGGTCAGAGATGAAAGAAAAAGAATTTTTAGAGATAGAGATGCTACTAGCAGACTCAATTTTCTCAACGAAGCCAAGGAAAGTTCAAGTTCTCTTCTGAATTTTACCAAAGAACACGCTACAATTCTAATTGCTCCAGAGAAAACAAAAATCTTCCACTTAAGTTCTTTATTTCACAAAGACATAAAGAAATTTAAAGTTCAATTCTAAATTTTTCGCTGGCAGATAGGAAAAGCAATACCGTACTTGTGAATATTTTCATGGAAGATAAAAAGTTCTAGTTCAATTTAAAATTTTCTCAACGAAGTCAAGGAAAGTTCAAGCTCTCTTCTGAATTTTACCAAAGAACACGCTACAATTCTAATTTCGCCAGAGAAAATAAAAATCTTCCACTTCAGTTCTTTATTTCACAAAGACATGAAAAATTTAAAGTTCAATTCTAATTTTTCGATGGCAGATAGGAAAAGTTATACTATGATTTTGATTATTTTCTATGAAGATAAAAAGTTCTAGTTCAATTTAAAATTTTCTCAACGAAGTGAAGAAAAGTTCAAGTTCTCTTCTGAATTTTACCAAAGAACACGCTACAATTCTAATTGCTCCAGAGAAAACAAAAATCTTCCACTTCAGTTCTTTATTTCACAAAGACATAAAGAAATTTAAAGTTAAATTATAATTTTTCGATGTCAGATAGGAAAAGTTATACTATGATTTTGGTTATTTTCATGGAAGATAAAAAGTTCTAGTTCAATTTAAAATTTTCTCAACGAAGTGAAGAAAAATTCAAGTTCTCTTCTGAATTTTACCAAAGAACACGCTACAATTCTAATTGCTCCAGAGAAAACAAAAATCTTCCAATTCAGTTCTTTATTTCACAAAGACATGAAAAATTTAAAGTTCAATTCTAAATTTTTCGGTGGTAGATAGGAAAGGCAATACCGTACTTGTGAATATTTTCATGGAAGATAAAAAGTTCTAGTTCAATTTAAAATTTTCTCAACGAAGTGAAGAAAAATTCAAGTTCTCTTCTGAATTTTACCAAAGAACACGCTACAATTCAAATTTCTCCAGAGACAACAAAAATCTTCCAATTCAGTTCTTTATTTCACAAAGACATTAAAAATTTAAAGTTCAATTCGAATTTTTCGTTGGCAGATAGGAAACGTTATACTATGATTTTGATTATTTTCTATGAAGTTAAAAAGTTCTAGTTCATTTTAAAATTTTCTCAACGAAGCGAAGAAAAGTTCAAGTTCTCTTCTGAACTTTACCAAAGAACAAGCTACAATTCTAATTGCTCCAGAGAAAACAAAAATCTTCCACTTCAGATCTTTATTTCACAAAGACATAAAGAAATTTAAAGTTCAATTCTAAATTTTTCGGTGGTAGATAGGAAAAGCAATACCGTACTTGTGAATATTTTCATTGAAGATAAAAAGTTCTAGTTCAATTTAAAATTTTCTCAACGAAGTCAAGGAAAGTTCAAGTTCTCTTCTGAATTTTACCAAAGAACACGCTACAATTCTAATTTCGCCAGAGAAAATAAAAATCTTCCAATTCAGTTCTTTATTTCACAAAGACATGAAAAATTTAAAGTTCAATTCGAATTTTTCGATGGCAGATATGAAACGTTATACTATGATTTTGATTATTTTCTATGAAGGTAAAAAGTTCTAGTTCATTTTTAAATTTTCTCAACGAAGTGAAGAAAAGTTCAAGTTCTCTTCTGCACTTTACCAAAGAACACGCTACAATTCTAATTGCTCCAGAGAAAACAAAAATCTTCCACTTCAGTTCTTTATTTCACAAAGACATAAAGAAATTTAAAGTTCAATTCTAATTTTTCGATGTCAGATAGGAAAAGTTATACTATGATTTTGATTATTTTCATGGAAGATAAAAAGTTCTAGTTCAATTTAAAATTTTCTCAATGAAGTGAAGAAAAATTCAAGTTCTCTTCTGAATTTTACCAAAGAACACGCTACAATTCTAATTGCTCCAGAGAAAACAAAAATCTTCCACTTCAGTTCTTTATTTCACAAAGACATGAAAAATTTAAAGTTCAATTCTAAATTTTTCGGTGGTAGATAGGAAAGGCAATACCGTACTTGTGAAATATTTTCACGGAAGATAAAAAGTTCTAGTTCAATTTAAAATTTTCTCAACGAAGCGAAGAAAAGTTCAAGTTCTCTTCTGAACTTTACCAAAGAACACGCTACAATTCTAATTTCGCCAGAGAAAATAAAAATCTTCCAATTCAGTTCTTTATTTCACAAAGACATGAAAAATTTAAAGTTCAATTCTAATTTTTCGATGGCAGATAAGAAACGTTATACTATGATTTTGATTATTTTCTATGAAGGTAAAAAGTTCTAGTTCATTTTTAAATTTTCTCAACGAAGCGAAGAAAAGTTCAAGTTCTCTTCTGAACTTTACCAAAGAACAAGCTACAATTCTAATTGCTCCAGAGAAAACAAAAATCTTCCACTTCAGTTCTTTATTTCACAAAGACATAAAGAAATTTAAAGTTCAATTCTAATTTTTCGTTGAGAGATAGAAAAATTAATACCGTACTTGTGAAATACTTTCACGGAAGATAAAAAGTTCTAGTTAATTTTTAAATTTTCTCAACGAAGCCAAGTAAAGTTCAAGTTCTCTTCTGAATTTTACCAAAGAACACGCTACAATTCTAATTGCTCCACAGAAAACAAAAATCTTCCACTTCAGTTCTTTATTTCACAAAGACATAAAGAAATTTAAAGTTCAATTCCAATTTTTCGATGTCAGATAGGAAAAGTAATACCTTACTTGTGAAATATTTTCACGGAAGGTGAAAAGTTCTAGTTCAATTTTAAATTTTCTCAACGAAGCCAAGGAAAGTTCAAGTTGTCTTCTGAATTTTACCAAAGAACACGCTACAATTCTAATTGCTCCACAGAAAACAAAAATCTTCCACTTCAGTTCTTTATTTCACAAAGACATGAAAAATTTTAAGTTCAATTCTAAATTTTTCGGTGGTAGAGAGGAAAGGCAATACCGTACTTGTGAAATATTTTCACGGAAGATAAAAAGTTCTAGTTCAATTTAAAATTTTCTTAACGAAGTCAAGGAAAGTTCAAGTTCTCTTCTGAATTTTACCAAAGAACACACTTTAATTCTAATTTCTCCAGAGAAAACAAAAATCTTCCACGTCAGTTTTAAGTTCACCAAGACATGAAAAATTTAAAGTTCAATTCTAATTTTTCGATGTCAGATAGGAAAAGCAATACCGTACTTGTGAAATATTTTCACGGAAGGTAAAAAGTTCTAGTTCAATTTAAAATTTTCTCAACGAAGCCAAGGAAAGTTCAAGTTCTCTTCTGAATTTTACCAAAGAACACGCTACAATTCTAATTTCTCCAGAGAAAACAAAAATCTTCCACGTCAGTTCTTTATTTCACAAAGACATAAAGAAATTTAAAGTTCAATTCTAATTTTTCGATGTCAGATAGGAAAAGTTATACTATGATTTTGATTATTTTCACGGAAGATAAAAAGTTCTAGATCAATTTAAAATTTTCTCAACGAAGCCAAGGAAAGTTCAAGTTCTCTTCTGAATTTTACCAAAGAACACGATACAATTCTAATTTCTCCAGAGAAAACAAAAATCTTCCACTTCAGTTCTTTATTTCACAAAGACATAAAGAAATTTAAAGTTCAATTCTAATTTTTCGATGTCAGATAGGAAAAGTAATACCATACTTGTGAATATTTTCATGGAAGATAAAAAGTTCTAGTTCAATTTAAAATTTTCTCAACGAAGCCAAGGAAAGTTCAAGTTCTCTTCTGAATTTTACCAAAGAACACGCTACAATTCTAATTTCTCCAGAGAAAACAAAAATCTTCCACTTCAGTTCTTTATTTCACAAAGACATAAAGAAATTTAAAGTTCAATTCTAATTTTTCGGTGGCAGATAGGAAAAGTAATACCATACTTGTGAATATTTTCAATGAAGATAAAAAGTTCTAGTTCAATTTAAAATTTTCTCAACGAAGTCAAGGAAAGTTCAAGTTCTCTTCTGAACTTTACCAAAGAACACGCTTCAATTCTAATTTCTCCAGAGAAAACATAAATCTTCCACGTCAGTTTTAAGTTCACCAAGACATGAAAAATTTAAAGTTCAATTCTAAATTTTTCGTTGAGAGATAGAAAAATTAATACCATACTTGTGAATATTTTCACAGAAGATAAATACAATACATTTGAATATTTTCCCGGAAGATAAAAAGTTCTAGTTCAATTTAAAATTTTCTCAACGAAGTCAAGGAAAGTTCAAGTTCTCTACTGAACTTTACCAAAGAACACGCTTCAATTCTAATTTCTCCAGAGAAAACAAAAATCTTCCACTTCAGTTCTTTATTTCACAAAGACATAAAGAAATTTAAAGTTCAATTCTAATTTTTCGGTGGAAGATAGAAAAAGTAATACCATACTTGTGAATATTTTCACAGAAGATAAATACCATACATGTAAATATTTTCCCAAAAGATAAAAAGTTCTAGTTCAATTTTAAATTTTCACAACGAAGTGAAGAAAAGCTCAAGTTCTCTTCTGAATGTTCTTAAAGAAGTGAAAAAAGTTTGCTCAATTCTGAATTTTACCAATGAAAATGAAAAAGCTCCCACTTCAGTTCTTAATTTCTCAAAGACATAAAACATTCAAAGTTCTCTTCTAATTTTTCCAAGAAAATAAAAAGGTTCCATTTCAGTTCAGGTTTTTCCTCAAAGAGTAAAAAAATTTAAAGTCCTATTCTAATTTTAAATTAAATTTTACCTGCTTTGTCTTATGGATTTACCCCTCAAATTTTTAAACTAGAAAATGAGGGACTTGTTCTATTATTAAAGACAATCGTTCAAACTCGTTCATCTAACCTCCAAAACAATAGGTTCGGTTAGGAATAAATAAATATTAATAAATAAATAGAAACATTTCTACATGTTTAAGTTAGGTTAGATTAACTTGTCATGAGCTCTCATGATAAGTTAACCTAACCTTTTCCGGCGAGTATGGTTAGGTTAGGTTAGGCTAGATTAAATTAGGTTAGATTAGATTAGGTTAAGTTAGCTTAGGTTAGCCCACGTACGCGTCACTGAGGTTAGCTTAGGTTAGGTGAGAGACAGGCAAAAAGTTAGGTGTATGATTAGGTTAGGTTAGGTTAGATTAAGTTAGCTTAGATTAAGTTAGGTTAGGTTAGGTTAGGCTAGGTTAGCCTACGTACGTGCGCGTACGTAGGCTAACCTAGCTTAACCTAACTTAACCTAACTTAATCTAAGCTAACTTAATCTAACCTAACCTAACCTAATCATACACCTAACTTTTGCCTGTCTCTCACCTAACCTAAGCTAACCTAAGTGACGCGTACGTGGGCTAACCTAACCTAACTTAACCTAACCTAATCTAACCTAACTTAATCTTGCCTAACCTGACCTAACCATACTCGCCGGAAAAGGTTAGGTTAACTTATCATGAGAGCTCATGACAAGTTAATCTAACCTAACTTAAACATGTAGAAATGTTTCTATTTATTTATTAATATTTATTTATTCCTAACCGAACCTATTGTTTTGGAGGTTAGATGAACGAGTTTGAACGATTGTCTTTAATAATAGAACAAGTCCCTCATTTTCTAATTTAAAAATTTGAGGGGTAAATCCATAAGACAAAGCAGGTAAAATTTAATTTAAAATTAGAATAGGACTTTAAATTTTTTACTCTTTGAGAAAAAACCTGAACTGAAATGGAACCTTTTTATTTTCTTGGAAAAATTAGAAGAGAACTTTGAATGTTTTATGTCTTTGAGAAATTAAGAACTGAAGTGGGAGCTTTTTTCATTTTCATTGGTAAAATTCAGAATTGGGCAAACTTTGTTCACTTCTTTAAGAACATTCAGAAGAGAACTTGAGCTTTTCTTCACTTCGTTGTGAAAATTTAAAATTGAACTAGAACTTTTTATCTTTCGGGAAAATATTTACATGTATGGTATTTATCTTCTGTGAAAATATTCACAAGTATGGTATTACTTTTTCTATCTTCCACCGAAAAATTAGAAATGAACTTAAAATTTCTTTATGTCTTTGTGAAATAAAGAACTGAAGTGGAAGGTTTTGTTTTCTCTGGGGAAATTAGAATTGAAGCGTGTTCTTTGGTAAAATTCAGTAGAGAACTTGAACTTTCCTTGACTTCGTTGAGAAAATTTTAAATTGAACTAGAACTTTTTATCTTCCGGGAAAATATTCAAATGTATTGTATTTATCTTCTGTGAAAATATTCACAAGTATGGTATTAATTTTTCTATCTCTCAACGAAAAATTTAGAATTGAACTTTAAATTTTTCATGTCTTTGTGAACTTAAAACTAAAGTGGAAGATTTTTGTTTTCTCTGGAGAAATTAGAATTGAAGCGTGTTCTTTGGTAAAGTTCAGAAGAGAACTTGAACTTTCCTTGACTTCGTTGAGGAAATTTTAAATTGAACTAGAACTTTTTATCTTCCAGGAAAATATTCACAAGTATGGTATTACTTTTCCTATCTGCCACCGAAAAATTAGAATTGAACTTTAAATTTCTTTATGTCTTTGTGAAATAAAGAACTGAAGTGAAAGATTTTTGTTTTCTCTGGAGCAATTAGAATTGTAGCGTGTTCTTTTTTTGGTAAAGTTCAGAAGAGAACTTGAACTTTCCTTGACTTCGTTGAGAAAATTTTAAATTGAACTAGAAATTTTTATCTTCCGTGAAAATATTCACAAGTATGGTATTACTTTTCCTATCTGACATCGAAAAATTAGAATTGAACTTTAAATTTCTTTATGTCTTTGTGAAATAAAGAACTGAAGTGGAAGATTTTTGTTTTCTCTGGAGCAATTAGAATTGTAGCGTGTTCTTTGGTAAAATTCAGAAGAGAACTTGAACTTTCCTTGGCTTCGTTGAGAAAATTTTAAATTGAACTAGAACTTTTTATCTTCCATGAAAATAATCAAAATCATGGTATAACTTTTCCTATCTGACATCGAAAAATTAGAATTGAACTTTAAATTTCTTTATGTCTTTGTGAAATAAAGAACTGACGTGGAAGATTTTTGTTTTCTCTGGAGAAATTAGAATTGTAGCGTGTTCTTTGGTAAAATTCAGAAGAGAATTTGAACTTTCCTTGGCTTCGTTGAGAAAATTTAAAATTGATCTAGAACTTTTCACCTTACGTGAAAATATTCACAAGTACGGTATTACTTTTCCTATCTGACATCGAAAAATTAGAATTGAACTTTAAATTTTTCATGTCTTGGTGAACTTAAAACTGACGTGGAAGATTTTTGTTTTCTCTGGAGAAATTAGAATTAAAGTGTGTTCTTTGGTAAAATTCAGAAGAGAACTTGAACTTTCCTTGACTTCGTTAAGAAAATTTTAAATTGAACTAGAACTTTTTATCTTCCATGAAAATATTCACAAGTACGGTATTGCCTTTCCTCTCTACCACCGAAAAATTTAGAATTGAACTTAAAATTTTTCATGTCTTTGTGAAATAAAGAACTGAAGTGGAAGATTTTTGTTTTCTCTGGAGAAATTAGAATTGTAGCGTGTTCTTTGGTAAAATTCAGAAGAGAACTTGAACTTTCCTTGGCTTAGTTGAGGAAATTTTAAATTGAACTAGAACTTTTCACCTTCCGTGAAAATATTTCACAAGTACGGTATTGCTTTTCCTATCTCACATCGAAAAATTGGAATTGAACTTTAAATTTATATATGTCTTTGTGAAATATATAACTGTAGTGGAAGATTTTTGTTTTATCTGGAGCAATTAGAATTGTAGCGTGTTCTTTGGTAAAATTCAGAAGAGAACTTGAACTTTCCTTGGCTTCGTTGAGAAAATTTAAAAATGAACTAGAACTTTTTATCTTCCGTGAAAATATTTCACAAGTACGGTATTAATTTTTCTATCTCTCAACGAAAAATTAGAATTGAACTTTAAATTTCTTTATGTCTTTGTGAAATAAAGAACTGAAGTGGAAGATTTTTGTTTTCTCTGGAGCAATTAGAATTGTAGCGTGTTCTTTGGTAAATTGCAGAAGAGAACTTGAACTTTTCTTCGCTTCGTTGAGAAAATTTTAAAATGAACTAGAACTTTTTACCTTCATAGAAAATAGTCAAAATCATAGTATAACGTTTCCTATCTGCCATCGAAAAATTAGAATTGAACTTTAAATTTTTCATGTCTTTGTGAAATAAAGAACTGAATTGGAAGATTTTTATTTTCTCTGGCGAAATTAGAATTGTAGCGTGTTCTTTGGTAAAATTCAGAAGAGAACTTGAACTTTTTCTTCACTTCGTTGAGAAAATTTTAAATTGAACTAGAACTTTTTATCTTCCGTGAAAATATTTCACAAGTACGGTATTGCTTTTCCTATCTACCACCGAAAAATTTAGAATTGAACTTTAAATTTTTCATGTCTTTGTGAAATAAAGAACTGAAGTGGAAGATTTTTGTTTTCTCTGGAGCAATTAGAATTGTAGCGTGTTCTTTGGTAAAATTCAGAAGAGAACTTGAATTTTTCTTCACTTCATTGAGAAAATTTTAAATTGAACTAGAACTTTTTATCTTCCATGAAAATAATCAAAATCATAGTATAACTTTTCCTATCTGACATCGAAAAATTATAATTGAACTTTAAATTTCTTTATGTCTTTGTGAAATAAAGAACTGAATTGGAAGATTTTTGTTTTCTCTGGAGCAATTAGAATTGTAGCGTGTTCTTTGGTAAAGTTCAGAAGAGAACTTGAACTTTTCTTCGCTTCGTTGAGAAAATTTAAAAATGAACTAGAACTTTTTACCTTCATAAAAAATAATCAAAATCATAGTATAACGTTTCCTATCTGCCATCGAAAAATTAGAATTGAACTTTAAATTTTTCATGTCTTTGTGAAATAAAGAACTGAATTGGAAGATTTTTATTTTCTCTGGAGAAATTAGAATTGTAGTGTGTTCTTTGGTAAAATTCAGAAGAGAGCTTGAACTTTCCTTGACTTCGTTGAGAAAATTTTAAATTGAACTAGAACTTTTTATCTTCCATGAAAATATTCACAAGTACGGTATTGCTTTTCCTATCTACCAGCGAAAAATTTAGAATTGAACTTTAAATTTCTTTATGTCTTTGTGAAATAAAGAACTGAAGTGGAAGATTTTTGTTTTCTCTGGAGCAATTAGAATTGTAGCGTGTTCTTTGGTAAAGTGCAGAAGAGAACTTGAACTTTTCTTCACTTCGTTGAGAAAATTTAAAAATGAACTAGAACTTTTTACCTTCATAGAAAATAATCAAAATCATAGTATAACTTTTCTTATCTGCCATCGAAAAATTAGAATTGAACTTTAAATTTTTCATGTCTTTGTGAAATAAAGAACTGAAGTGGAAGATTTTTGTTTTCTCTGGAGAAATTAGAATTGTAGCGTGTTCTTTGGTAAAATTCAGAAGAGAACTTGAACTTTTCTTCACTTCGTTGAGAAAATTTTAAATTGAACTAGAACTTTTTATCTTCCATGAAAATATTCACAAGTACGGTATTGCCTTTCCTATTTACCACCGAAAAATTTAGAATTGAACTTTAAATTTTTCATGTCTTTGTGAAATAAAGAACTGTAGTGGAAGATTTTTGTTTTCTCTGGTGAAATTAGAATTGAAGCGTGTTCTTTGGTAAAATTCAGAGGAGAACTTGAATTTTTCTTCACTTTGTTGAGAAAATTTTAAATTGAACTAGAACTTTTTATCTTCCATGAAAATATTCAAAATCATAGTATAACTTTTCCTATCTGACATCGAAAAATTAGAATTGAACTTTAAATTTCTTTATGTCTTTGTGAAATAAAGAACTGAAGTGGAAGATTTTTGTTTTCTCTGGAGAAATTAGAATTGTAGCGTGTTCTTTGGTAAATTGCAGAAGAGAACTTGAACTTTTCTTCGCTTCGTTGAGAAAATTTAAAAATGATCTATAACTTTTTAACTTCATAGAAAATAATCAAAATCATAGTATAACGTTTCCTATCTGCCACCGAAAAATTAGAATTGAACTTTAAATTTTTAATGTCTTTGTGAAATAAAGAACTGAAGTGGAAGATTTTTATTTTCTCTGGCGAAATTAGAATTGTAGCGTGTTCTTTGGTAAAATTCAGAAGAGAACTTGAACTTTCCTTGACTTCGTTGAGAAAATTTTAAATTGAACTAGAACTTTTTATCTTCCATGAAAATATTCACAAGTACGGTATTGCTTTTCCTATCTACCAGCGAAAAATTTAGAATTGAACTTTAAATTTCTTTATGTCTTTGTGAAATAAAGAACTGAAGTGGAAGATTTTTGTTTTCTCTGGAGCAATTAGAATTGTAGCGTGTTCTTTGGTAAAATTCAGAAGAGAACTTGAACTTTCCTTGGCTTCGTTGAGAAAATTGAGTCTGCTAGTAGCATCTCTATCTCTAAAAATTCTTTTTCTTTCATCTCTGACCTTTTTAATAGATATTCTGAACGTTAACGTTCTGACAACCCCAAAAAATAATGAACACTTAACAAAATAATGCATAAAATATTTTTAATGAAATAATGACATGTAGAATATTAATATAAAAATACGTTAAATACATTATTACACATTATTAGTACACTTGCGCTTCACTTTCCGTCAATTCATCTTTATATTCATTGATGATATTGTCTGCTAATGTCCTTTTTATTCTGCCTGCGATTTCACTGTCTATTGTCACATTATTTTTACATAGATGGCAGTTTTGACACATTGACATGATATGATTTATGATGTTGGTGCAGGAGTATGCTTGTCTTCTTCTTGTTCTCTTTAAAATGCTAATACCGGAAAGAGGATGATAGGATTTATCAACAGGTAATGTGTTACCGGAAGCCGTAGCAAGGAGTTGTCCCCGATCATCGACAATTATTTTTAAGTTTGCATTCTCTTTGAGCACTAATTTCTCTGGTAATGTTACTCTTGCATATCCGCCGTTTGCACGATTGAAATTCTTGGGTACACCAAAGGAATTTAACTCCTCACTGTTATGACAACGTATGCATACATTGCCAATAAGATCTCCACTTGCACTCGTTTCATAGTTCAGGTATTTTTCCTTGTCAGCGTTCAACACGACAATGATTTTTTCATGTGCACACACTTTCGTCGAATAATTCATCTTCACTTTTTACAGATATGAATTGTGTGTTGATCCTTCCACTGCGTAAGAAATACTGATTTAATGCATGCAATAAACTCGGTAGTGTCGATAACCTGCCATAGAGTACCAGTGGAAAAGCCGCGTCGTGTCCATGAACAAGCACAGAGTACGATTGGTAGAGCCGTAAGCATATTTCATCTCATTTTAAGATATGTAAAAAGTTAAAAAAAATACCATGTTAAAAAATTAAAGAAAATATTTACGAATTGGGGAGGGGACTCTTTGAGGTTGGAAAATGGGTTTAGTAATGACATTATGAATGGAACTTGTTCAGAAAAGATATAATAAAGCCATAAAAAAGTAGTAAAAAATGGCGAGGGGGCTCGTGGGGGGGCCCGGGAGGGCGTTTGGGGGATAACCTTTCGAAATTTTACTTTTTAGTTTACTTTTTGTGGCGCATCCCTGCGGCGCCTCCCTGCGGCGCAGCCCTGCGGCGCCTCCCCTGCGACACTTCCTCTGACCCGCGGCGCATCCCCCTGCGGCGCATCCCCATGCGGCGCTTTCCTGGCCCGCGGCACTTCTCGGGCCCGGGGGACCTTTGGGGACCGGGGGAGGGCCTTTTGGGCTCTGGGGGGCCTTTGAGGGCCGAATGGTCCTTTGTGAGCCCGTTGGACCTTTGAGGACCGGGGAGGGCCTTTGGGGGTCTGGGGGGCCTTTGAGGGCCGAATGGTCCTTTGTGAGCCCTTTGGGGACCGGGGAGGGTCTTTGGGGGCTTGGGTAGGGCTTTTGGGGACCGGGGAGGGCCTTTGGGGGTCTGGGGAGGGCGTTTGGGGGGTCGGGGGGCCCTTTAGGAGCTTGGGGACCTTTGAGTACCGGGGGCTTCCTTCGGGGTTGGGGTAGGGGGATTGGAACCCTTTGGGGTTGGGGTAGAGGACCTCACAACACTGTTCAAATGAAACTTGTGTATTATAACGACCACCCTCAAATTCTGTTCTAAAACCTTTCCTAAAATCTTCTTTCAAATGTCTCTAACTGTTTCGCCGAAATAGTTCCATAAAATAGCTAAAACGGTTTCGCCAAAATTATCCCAAAACGGAATTTCGGCATGTTCCTTTTGTTTGGCATCCCTGCGCTGGCTTATTTCAATTATTTGGAAACCTTTTCGCGCGCTAAGATCAATACATTTGCTCGGAAACGGTTCTCTTGTTAGAAGTCCAAATTAATTTCCCTTTCGTGAATCAATTCTCTCTAGAACAACAAATTAATTCCCCTTTCGTGTCAATCAATCAATCATGACGTCATCTGTCAGACTTTAAACTTTGTCTCGGAGACAATTCTCTTTGGAAATGTATCAAAGACATTAATTAGCTTGACGTCATCTGTCAGACATTCCCTGGAAATAATTTGATTAATGACTGTCAGCACAGGTGTTCCAAATTCCTGGACGGCATAACATTCGCTGAGAGCGTGCCAAAAACACACCTGGAGAAAGAGGTCATTGACCCCATTCTCCCTAATGACTCTATGCCCATATAAGGAGCCCTGATCGGAGATATTATGGCATCTCTACTGGCTCATTTGATGGGTAACATTAAACTTCATAAATTTTTGTATATTTTGAATAAGTATTAAAATTCAATTCTTTTGATGGATCTCTTATTATCAAGACTCTGTTTCTTATAGTTTCGGGTACTATTGAGCCACATCGCTCCTTACTTAAAGTTCGTCACCACGAACCTTTTGAGCGGAATAGTTATGCTATTTTTTGTTATTTTCTGCATCAATTCATAAGTTTACTTTTTCCAAGAACGATAAGCCCATTAATCTACAAATTTAGTATCAACCCTCCATTTTTTCACTGCCTGTACGGTTTATCAAGCTTGAAGTTCCAACTAAGGTAAAGTTGCAACCAACAAGATAAACAAACATCTCATCAACATAAATATGATTTAATATATAAAAAACATTGGCCATATATCGTTCTATCTGCTACAGTCATTGTTACCATGATTGTCAGTCTCATAGGAAGTATTTTTGAAGCAGTCAGAACGGTACTCTTGCATTATGCGGGCCTATCTAAATAATCAAGTTTGGTTAATGTTAATGAAATAAAATACAATAGTAGGAATATATAATAGTTTAGCAACTAATTTGGGCTATATATTTGAAAATTAGGGGGGGAAGGTGTTGGTAAAGCATAGCATATATTAAATACGTAGCCTAACCTAATTTAACCTTTATACCCCCCTACCCCTATACCCCCAAAAAACAACAGTTTAATATCGTGTACGCAATGAAAACCACGCTATCATTGCCTACTCTATAGCGGTTAACACGTCAAAAACGGGTTTTATCGTTGCCTACTCTTAGCGGTTAACCCGAAAGGCCCGCATAATCCAAGAGTACCGACCGACAGAACAATCGATGTTGTCTCAGTTGTTATAGTTGGTGAGCTGATCATGCAGATCAACTCATTGGGGAATCAACTCCTGGGGAATATCAACGCTCTCCCCTTTTCCACCTTTGTGCAAGTGAGCAAGCAATATAAAGTTTATCACAGAAAAGCCAAAGGGCTATTCCAACCAACAAGATATTAAAAATATATTAATACCCACACATTTTAACAACATAAATAAATAGGGAAAATTTGGCCATAAATTATTCTATCTGCGATAGTCAATTTTATCCTGATTTTCAATCTCGAAGGATGTATTTTTGAAGGATACAGAGCAAGTTGTTATAATTGGTGAGTTGATCGGGCAGGCTAAATCAATTTGAGTAGCTTTTTTCATTGTTTTAGAAGAAAGAAGTGGATTACTAAAAATAATATTTCCCGTACAAAAAAGAAGAATAAAACAGAAAAAAAAAACAGTAGGCTACCCTTGGACAATGTAGAATTCCAGAACAATGGCTCAGAATATTTCTGGACTAAAGTTTAAATAAGAAAAAAAAAAAAAAAAAAAAAAAAAAACGTGAATTAAGTCTATGTAAATTTTAGTAAACGATAAGCCATTCCATAATATATCTAGGGACTCTTTAGTTTTATATAGGTATCTTTAGAGGTGCTGAAATTTTTATTTTGGGTTTGGTTCTGTTTTGTCGTTTGTAAAAACCCATAGAATCTATTATAAGCAACCAAAAATCAGAATAAGATCGCCCAAGCTTCCACTTCCCAGACGTACCAATAGGAGGAGGAGAATTGACTCCTAGAGATTCAAAAAGACCTTTCTCTTTTCTATCTTTGTTTTAGTGAAACTAAATCGGAGAAAAATTACTTAAATTTTTTTTTCGTGTGGATCAGGGATGGGGGGGGGCAATGTGCTTCTACGGGGGAATTTTCCTAGGAGAGGTGTGGGGGTATATGCGCGACACATTTTTATGTCTAAAATTTCCTTCACCCAGCGAAGTTTGGTCCTCTGGTACTTTGGTAAAATTAAAAAGGTAAATAGGAGGCCGCAAGTGCCGCTGAACCTTATAATATAGTTTAACTTTTACATAACAATGCTTAGAAATTTAATATCGTCCTTGGAAAAGATAACCCTTAAGGGTTTTGCAAGGGGGGGAGCGGAATTTCAAAAGCAATTTTTCAAGAGTTAATAATTATAATCTTAGAAAGGATTTGGTTAAATACTGTTCCTCCTGGGGAATGCCCACATTGCCCCTTTTTCTATCTTTGCGTGGGTGAGCATACGATATAAAGTTTATAACAAAAAACAAGAGTGTCATTTAAAGCAACAAGATAATTAAAATATAGTAATAAAGAAACATATTAACAACCTGAATAAATTTACTTAAACGTTAGCCTACACTGCAAAACACATTTCAAAGTACTTGATCTTCCCAGCCTCTTAATGGAAATATGTACTGGCTATGTAACCAATTGTATTTATGCATTTATGCCGTTTGAAAAAGCATTAATGCCGTTTGTTCTTGTGCCGCAGTGAAACATTATTAAGTAGAAAACTGCAGACTCCCTTTGCTCCTTGTAACTTCTTATCTAACCCAAGTTCTTGGATGAATTTTTATCGTGCACCCAATAATACCCAAGAAATTATCTAAATGCTTACCTTTCTGCTTAGCCAGCAACTACTCCAATCCTAATCTAATTTATGCAGAAGTACTAAAAAACATCTTCAATGTAAATAATTCACACCTCTGAATTCAGAAGGTGAATGATGAGCATACACATTGAATTCAACTTTTAGGAATAGGCATTCAATTGCTCTGCGCAATATCCCTGAACACCTATTACGCTGATGGGCTGACTTCAAATTCAAAGAAAAGTTTACTAGAGAGAACGTCTTATCTTCTACCGAAATATCTTGCGTTTTACTGGGAGTTAATTGGCCTATTGTTCTTTGTAGGAATGTCTCTTTCACCTTTTGACTTTCATTGGAGAGTATCCATTCTCATGGAGTTGCGTTAAGAGCCAGACGAGCTTGTGGTCTTGATCAGCCACTCAGAATCAAAACGTTTTCAGTAAAAAGTCTAAGTCCCGTTCCCCAGCTACAGGTTTGCACACCTGATGATAATAAAGCTAAGGTTTATCAATAGTTTGTGCCTTTTCCTGATTAAAATTAAAACGAGCCTAAAAGATTTTGAACATAAAGGGGCTGCCCCTTTCTCTACCCCAAATCTTTGAAAAGACTCCTGAAACACAAGGGACAAACAAATAAACATTCAAATGGGGATAAGTTCATTTATTAGACAATAAAAACAGGTATAAAAGTATTGATATTTCGACAACACATATACATTGATCTTCATGAGCAGAAAAACTAAGCATTAAAAATTAAACTAGCATATTTATACAGAGCGAAATAATAACTTCCTGTCCATTTAAAATTTGTCTGAGAGAGTTCAATAACTGGGTTCATCCATAGTCTTCAGTTGCAAATTTGTTTTCTTTAATATTGCCTAATTGTCAAATCTTCTTCTTCTTCTAATTGCAAAAGGAATATTTTTTGAATTTATAGTTATATACTTGATTGATCATATCTTCCCGTTTTTGCGACTTATTTTCGATGAGATATCTTAATTTAGGTGAAACACAAGGGTCGTTCAATTGAAATAAGAAGCTTTTTAACAACACTAAAAGACCTTAGCATATCGAGTGAGGAATTGAGGAGGGGGCAGTCCCCCTCGCATACGAAATAGGTTTTGTTAAGAACCAGGCTAGTGCGTGGTCTGGATCGGCCACTTGAAATCCCAACATTTTAAGGTAGTCCCCCCAGTTACACAAATCTCACATCTTATGGTAATATAGCCAAGATCTATCAATAGTATGTGCCTTTCCCCGATTTCATTTCCTTGCTTGATCGGAAAAACTGCGATCTTTGGCGATCCTAACTGGTCAATCATAAAATTATTCCTGTCTCACGTTTTTTGCCAATCAGGTTGGACATGTTCTAAGAAGACAATTATAGTAATCAGATACGACTTTCTTTTGTTTTCATTTGTTTATGCTTTATCATCCAGACTTCAATGTCTAGGCAAAGACCGTTCACAAGTAAAATTCGGTGTTTAGCTAAAACTACAAAATTAAAAAATTTAGTTTCAAATAGATTACAGTTGTCATTTCTAGCCAATCAAGAGAGCTTATGCGGGCGAAACTTTCAAAATTGTAATCCCCATTTTTACTGTCACGAGATAATGGATGAGATAAGCCAAACAAATGCCTTAGTGGGCTTCACTATTATGTCTGGTGTTGCATATTGGCCCAAAATGAAAAGAAAAACCATTAATGAGAAAACAAAAGTTAAATTCCAGTTTAAAAATGTAAACATAGTTGATGAAAATAGTGGAACTTGACACATTCTGATTGGCTGTAATTGAAAATCCTAGACACTGAGTTCTAGAGTCTAGAACTCAAAGTCTAGCCAAGCGCATTGTCTAGCGTGTCCAGCTAAGCACCAAATTTTACTTCTGAACGGTCGGTGCTTAGACATTGAAGTCTGGCTAGACACGTGTCTAGACATGGGATTCTAGTTAGACACGCATGTGAACGCCGCTTTACAACACGTATATGCTTTACTTGCGAATAGTTTACTATAATAATTCCATTTTGCATATATACTTGTGAATAGAGTATAGTATATGTCCACTTTAATTAGTAAATCATCTTCCTGAAGATAATTGGGTGGAAGTTTCTAAGACATCATGAAACAGAACGCTCAACTAAGGATGGGAAACACGTTTTTCAATTTACGGTATCCTGTCAATTTATATTATACGGCATTTTATGCCTCCCTCTTTACACCCTCCTAAGAAGTTTCCATTTCCATCAAATTTTTCCTTAGGACATCCGCCTACCCTATTCAGGGACGACCTAGGATTGGCCTTTGAAGGTTGGCTAATAAGGACCATCTTTGGCAAACTTTCATCCAGCTTTTGACAACACTTTATTACCTGTTGTTGAAAGTACCAAATAATTTTACAGTGTACTTTCCTTTCTTCAAACAAAACGAAGTCGCTTTGTTAAGACTTATATTTATATTCTCCCCTTGACTGGGATAGATAAAAGGCTAATTATGTTGTTTATAGTCTCTGTCGCCTTTTGTGAATGGGGCCCTCATTTTGAGACTTCTATGCCTATTGTAGTCTTCTGTGTGAAGACAAGCTGATTATCTAATTGATTTGATAAGGTGAATAGGGGATTTGGCTATTGTGCAGATTGTAAATTTAAAACAGGGGATATGGTTGAATTAGAGCATATTGGCTGTGGTAGCCCATTGGGGCTTGTGTGACAATTTTTGTCAAACTAAGATTTATAATTCATCCCTGAAACTTGTGGCGCTCTATCAATTGGTTCAGTTCGTTTTCTTTAATCTTAATTTGTGGTTCGATTATGTTGAACGTTCTGCTTTGTTTAGTTTTGCAAATTTAAACAAATAAAAACATAGAAGAAAGGGGAATAATATTTTAAGAAAGACAGCGGACAAAAGCAATAGAAAAACAAAATTTTAATAATAGAAAAAAGGAATATTTCGGCTTCACATCCGGATGCCTTTATCAACAGAAAAAAATAAATAGAAAAAACTAGCCTAAGAAAAAAAAAGCAGAAATAACAACAGAAACGCAATGATAAGAAGAGAAAGACGAAAAGAAAACTCACATTCCTATTAAAATCAAAAACACATCCTAAGGCACAAAACCATGATTATGGGGTTTCTGTTGTCATCTTTGCCTGTTTTTCCCGTTTTGCTTAGGCTAGTTTCTTCCATTTATTTATTTTTATATATTTTCTCCCGCTGGGATCTCCCACCCGTAATATTCCATATTTTTTAATTATTACAAATTTGTTTTTAATTATTTTCGCCCATTATCTTTGTTTAAAATATTATACTATTTTTTTTATATTTTTATTTGTTTAAATTTAGAAATAAAAAGGCAGTGTGGTCTAATAACTTATTTTGGTTTAGTTTTTCTTTCTAAGTACGCTATATTCTTCCTTTTTACTTACACAAATATTGGGAAATGGATTTAATATCAAATTTGCTTCTTCCCAAATATTTGGAAAGCTATTGGAAATCCATTTCTGAGACAATTACTATGAACAATTCTGTATATTTACCAAAACGAATACCATACTATATGTGAACAATATGGGTAAATTATGAAACTTACAATTATTTCTCCAGGGACTGTGGAGGGTCATATTATCACCAAAAGAATAGTTATTGGATCTTTCAACTGTGCTGAATTAAATAGCAATCTCAAATTATTGGTCGGATGTCTTTGGGGAAAAATGGGCGTGGGAGGGGGGCTAGATGCACTCCAATCCTTTTGGTCATTTAAAAACGCCACTAGAACTTTTGATTTCCGTTCAATTGAGCTATGTTCCAATATTCAAGAACCATGGGTTCGATACGATCATACCTGAAAAAAAAACTACAAATAAACACACGTACGTGATCTTTCTTCTGCAAAATAATACAAAATTCCACATTTTTGCAAATAGGAGAATAACATCTCTGCAATAGGCTTCTCTGATATGCTGAATCTTATGGTTTGATTTCGGTAAGGTCACTTAACTTTTTGGGGATGTTTTCCCCCTTTTCCGAGAACCAGGCAAATTTTCTCAGGCCCGTAGTTTATGATGGGTACCATTGAACCTAGGGAACTTGGTATATTTGTAATCAACATAAAAAGGAAATTCTTCTGGTGTATCTATTGTATTCTTATAACTGAATGGAAGACAGATATTAGTTTATACTTCCTCCCTCCCCAGATCATCTTCTATAATTACCTGAATGTTAACAAAAATTTAAAAAAATGATAGGGTAAAAATATACTTTATGATACATTGGGCCCTTGTCCCCTCCCTACTATAAAACAAATCACTGAAAGTTCTCCATAATTGCTGATGCTTAATTTCATCCGGAAAATTCTATCTTTTCTTGAATTCCCCCCTCCCTGGATATTCTGCCTGAAAATTTCTCCTTAGCATGCTGTCATAAAAAAAAACGTTGTTTTTTATTTAATTTCTGATCCCTTTTAAGTTCATGTCAGAAATCCCCCCCATACTGAAAATTTTTCTGGAGACCATCCTACCCCCCCCCCCCCAATAGAAAGTTTCCCTCGTGCAAAGTGTTCCCATTCAGAATTTATCCTGGCGATAATTCCCCCGTGGGATATTTCTCCCAGTGATGATTCTCCCATGGATAATATCTCCTGTGAATAACCCCCACCTTCACCGAAAAATCTACCAGAGAATTCCAACCCCGCCGAAATTTTCCATGAACAATTCTCCCAGAACATCTTCACACAAAAAATAAGGGTCGACAAAGAGAGAGTACCACAACTAAAACGAATTTTGTATAGGAATTCTGGAAAATGTCCTCTCAGCGTAAAATTTCTTCTGCAAAGTTCACCCCCAGAGACTTCTCTTCCAACGGAAAATTTTCCCCGTATAAAATGCTCCTCCCCCTACAGAAAATACCCCTCCCCCGACTCTGTTGAGCAAAATGGCTATCTCAAAATTTTTGATTTATCAACTTTGGGGAAAAGGGGGCATGGGAGGGGGCTAGCTGTCCTCAAATATTTTTGATTACTCAAAAAGACCACTAGAATTTTTGATTTCCGATCAAATGAGTCATCTCCCTATCTTCTAGGATTACTGGTTTGACACGATCACCCTGAAAAAAAAACCACGCATCCGTGATTTTGCTTCTGGCAAAAAAAAAGATGTAAAATTGCACATTTTTGTACTTGGGAGCTTGAAACCTCTACAGTAAGGTCCTCTGATATTCTGAATCTGATTGTGCGATTTTCATTAAGAATACTTGATGTTTTTTGGTGTTTCCTCTTTTTCTCAAAAATAAGACAAATTTTCTCGGGCTCGTTACTTTTGATGGGTAACATTAAACTTGATAAATGATATAGATTTTGAATGAGCATCGAAATTCAATTTTTGTGATGCGTCTTTTGTTATCCAGACTCTGTTTCTTAGAGTTTTGGTTACGACTGAGCTACATCGCTTCTTACTTACAGATTGTTACCACGAAGTGTTCGATGAGTGTTGTAATGAAGCAACCTACTGTTCAAGTAAGAAAAAGTTGTGTTTGAAAGCCTTCGTAAATTTATCCTGTTCCAGATAAGTGCTGCCACGTGAGCAGGTTCACGTTTCCTCATTATCATCACTGGCTACCTCCATTTCGTAATTAAATCTTATAACATGTTAAGTATGTATCTTTATAAAGCAAAATTTCTTGAACTAGAAGCTAAAAATAAGTGAAACTGCACAAATGTCCTTCCTCCCCTAAAATCTTGCCATTTTGTGCATAATTTATTATGATATCAGGTTTTTTTTTATTATATATTATCACGTGGGCTTTATCTTTGTTAAAATTATGCAAGGATTTTCAATTTGCATGAAAAGTGGATCAAACGACTAGTGACCTCTTTGAGAAAACCCCCAAAAATGAGACAGATCATTCTAACAAACTCTAAATACGGAGTGTCTCCGGCTAAAAGTAACTATAACCCTAAAAAAGGGAATTTAGATAGCAATTGATACAAAAAATAATTGGCATTTTATGTGGATTCCAAATCTATAAAATTCACTACGTTATATGTTACCCATCAAAAGTTAAGAGCCCAAAGTTACCTGATTTTTAAAAAAGGGGTAAATACCTACAAAAAGTCAAGCGATCTTGATAATAGATTCAGCAAATCAGAGAGCTCTACTATAGAGGCTTAAAGGATGGGCAGACACAGTTTCAAACAGGAGCGACCCGTAAGAAAGGAGCGACCCGGCTCAATGGTAACCGAAACTCTAAAAAACGGGTTTTGGATACCAATAGATACATCAAAAGAATCAGATTTTAATGCGGATTTTAAATATATAAGTTTCATCAAGTTTAGTCATACCCATCAAAAGGTACGCGAGAAAATTTGACTGATTTACAAAAAAGGGGGAAAGACCCCCTAAAAGTTATAGAACCTTAATGAAAATCACACCATCATATTCAGTGTATCAAAGAATCCTACTGTAGAGATTTCAAGCCCATATCTACAAAAATGTAGAATTTTGCATTTTTTTGCCAGAAGAAAGATCACGGAGGCTTGTTTATTTGTTTTATTTTGTTTGTTTGTTTTTTTCCCAGGGGTGAAATCAAAATTTTGATCCGGTGACCACTGGGTCGCATCGACCCAGTGGTCCTAGAATATCGTGGGAGGGCTCATTGGAACGGAAATTAAAAGTTCTAGTGCCCTTTTTAAGTTACTAAAAAAAGGACGGTAACTAGGCCCCCTCCCATGCTCATTTTTTTCCCAAAGTCATCCGATCAAAATTTTGAGATAGCCATTTTGATCAGCATGGTCGACAATATGATAACTATGTCCTTTAGTATGACTTTATCCCTCGAAGTCCCTGGGAGGAGGGCTGAAAGTTATGAACTTTACCCAATGTTAACATATAGAATTGGTTATTGGGAAATATACAGACATTTTCAAGGGGGATTTATTCCAGTAGGAGGGGGGGGGGATGAGTCAGGGGTTATGTGGGAGGATCTTTCCATGAAGGAAGTTTTCATAGGAGAAGGAACATTGCTATGAAGGGGGCAGCGGATTTCCCAGCATTATTTAAAAAAGGATCAGAAATTAAACATAAAAGAAACAAGTTTTTCAACTAAAAGTAAGGAGTAACATCAAAACTTAAAACGAACAGAAAATATTACATATATGATTGGGCTCACCCCCTAGTCAATGCCTCGCTATTTAAGCCAAATTTTTTTTAGTACTTTCATAAGAGCTATTTATTCTAAATAACGGCCTTCGTGATTAAGGGATCATTTTTAAAGAATTGGAATAAAGTTTCAAACTTTAGCTTAAAGAGCAAAAGTTTGACTTTCTCACAACTCTATTTTTTTTTAAACAATTTTAAGTTTAAAAACAATTCAAACTATTTTTTTAAGAAATGCTAAACGAAAAATCTAGAGAGGCAGGGAAATTTAATTTCTGGAGAGACAAAGAACTCCGCTTTTTCAAAACCTCATTGGTTCTTTTGTGAGAAATATTGAACAAGTAAAATAAATTTTGTATGAAATTCCAATCTCTATCAAATAGGAAAACGAAAAGTCTTGTCCTAAATAAAAAATTTGTACTAAAGTCAGTTACATGGTTTCAAGCAATGGGTCACTTTCTCAACTGAATTTTGTTTTTCTGAGCCTCCTTACTTATATTACATTTCAGTTGGTATTGTGCTATTTGACTAAGCACATTAGGCTGCAGCCTAAGCTAGTCTATCGGATTTTGTGGCTTATGCCATAGTGACAGAAGAACTAGATTATTCAATAAACCTAGCCCCGTTCTTTTGGAACTTACATAGTGCCTCCTTTAACGAGCTTACCAATTACACCTTTTGTATTTCACGCTTTTGTCAGGCAAAGGCATTAATTAATTAAACAGGACTTGGAGTTATCAAGGGGAGGATGAAGTTGACTAAGTTGAAGTTGATTAATCTTAGTTGAAGTTGACAAAGTTAGAATTCACGAGATCAAACCCCAAATTGAGAAAGACGGTTTTTTCATCTTTGTTTGGTTCAGGTAGACTGGCGGTCAGTGGTGTCTGGGGGGGGGGGAAAGAGAGGGGACAGTTGCCCCAGAATATTCTGAAGAAAAAATTTATTGTTCCACTAGGAAAATGTCTTTTTTCCACTAAGAAAAAAAAATTCCACTAGGAAAATGTCTTGCGGACGATTCCGTCTGAAAAATTCTCCTTAGCACACTTTCCTTTGAAAAAAGACTCGTTTTTTATTTAATTTCTGATAATGCTTCAAATCGTACTGGAAATACCCATCCCCCATGGAAATTTTTCCCAGACCCTCCCCCCACCCGCGATGAAATTAAATTTTGTCCAGTGGTAAATTTCCTCATGGAGAAATTCTCCCGTGGAAAATTTCCCCATGGACAATTCCTACCACGCAATATCCCCCCCCCGGAAAACCCCCCAGACAATTCCAATCTTGCTAAAAATTCCCCCGGACATCCCCCGAAACAACTCCACTTTGAATTGGGTCTAAAAAAAGTAAGACAAATAAAAAGAATTGCTTATAGGATTCTGGAAAATTCTCACCGGGAAAAATCCCCCCTAAAATGTCTATAGCCTACTTCCCAATAAAAACAATATATGTGGACAATAGGCAAATTTCTTAACTTACAGAACTTTTCCCGGGGGCTGTAGGGGTCATGTCTTCCTCAAAGGTATAGTTATTGGACCTTTCAACTATGCTGAACAAAACCGGTCTCAAAATTTTGGTCGGGAGGGAAAAAGAGGAGTGAAAGGGATGCTAGTTGCTGTTCAATCTTTTTGCTCCCCTAAAAACGGCAGTAGAACTTTTAATTTCCACTCAAATAAGCCCTCTCCCGATCTGCTAAGACCAATGGTTTGATTCGATAACCCCTGGGAAAAAAACAAAAGAGAAAACAATAAACAAAAAAGCAAATAAACACGGATCCGTAATCTTTCTTCTGGCAAATAATATAAAATTTCTCGTTTTTGAAGACAGGAGCTTGAAACCTCTGCAGTAGGGTGATGGATACGTTTAAAGATACGTTGAACCTGATTGTTTCATTTACTTGAAGATTCCTTAACTTTTTTGGGATGTTTCCCGATTTTTCGAAAATTAAGCAAATTTTCAAAGACTCGTAACTTTTGATTTGTACTTTACTGAAAAATATAACTGTTCTTAGTTTTTTAACTTTAATAAATCAAATAATGTTAACATTTTGATTACTAAATATCAGTATGTGTATATTAAACGGACGATGAAAATCCATTTGCATTTTTTTCAGTAAAGTACAAATTATGTTCTGGCCATGAAAAGGCATAGGGGTTTTGCGCCCAACTTATGTTAGTTTCTGCTCGTTTTGAGTTTGACTCGGTTAATTATTGTAATTTCTGTTCGTTTTGGATTTCATTTATTTATCGATGCTGATTTGTGGTAGTTTCACGCTTGGTAGATTATTTGATTTTATTTTTGCTCAATTTTTGGTTTAATGGAGTTCTTTACTTTTCTTTTAAAAATTATTTTGTGAAAAAAGTTTTTTAATTAATTTCTGTTCGTTTTATATTGACATAGTCTTTTCAGGGAAAAATAAATAATTCTTTAAATCTTTTCGTTTTTTAAGACTTTATATGCTATTTGTATGCTGGAAAAAAATTTTCAGCAATTTTTAACAAAATACACCCTTTTAAAAATCTGGACACAACTAGTACGTTTAATTTAGTTTCATACCTTCTCTAGTTGACCTGAAATGGAAAACTTGACACCATTTGCAAAAAAAATCTTTTTACTTTCTTTGATAACTTGGATACACTTACGATATTTTGATTTGGTTGAATTTTAAGAGCAGAAATAGTAGGTTTAGCGTGGGAGGGTGGGCTTCGGAGGGTGAGAGTGGAAGGGGGATTAGTTGCCCTTAAATCAGTTTCGACTATTAAAAATGGCATCAGCCCTTTCTATTTTCAATCGAATGAGCTCTTTTCGAAGATCCCACGACAACTCCTTCGATACGAAGTGTCCTGGTCTAAACAACAGCAACATATATATATATATATATATATATATATATATATATATATATATATATATATATATATATATATATATATATATATATATATATATATATATATATATATATATATATATATAAACACCTTATATGCCCCCAGGGCATAAATTACAACCATTACCTTAAGGTCTGTTAGGGTGGTTGTCCTCTAAGACCGAATTTCCAGAATTTTCAACTACATTAAACAACATGGCTATCTCAAAATTTTGGATTGGATGTGTTTGGGGAAAGGGCAGGCGCGAGAGGGGTGTTAGTCGCCTTCCAATAACTTTCGACTATTAAAAAGGACACAAGCCGGTCCAATTTCCAATTGAATGAGCCCTTTTTGAAGTTTCTGCGACAACTTCTTCGATACGAAGTGCCCTGCTCGAAAGGAAAAAATTAATAAATAATACATAGTGCCAACATCGGTATTATATACCCCCAGGGCATAACTTAAAACCATTGCCCAGAGGGTTGTAGGGGAGTGTCCTCCTCTTTACTTAGTCCCCGTTTCTTGTCTCGTTCTCGAGTGTCCCCGTTCTTTACTTAGGCAGCGCGATCCTGCTGCCTATGATTTATAAAACAACTTTCTATATAAACCTTAAATGCCCCCAGGGCATAACTTACAACCCTTGCACTGAGAGCTCTGAGGGGGTTATCATCCTAAAAGACCTAATTTACAGAACGTTCAACTACATTGAACAAAATGGATCTCAAAATTTTGATTGGATGTGTTTTGGAAAATGGTGGGCGTGAGAGGGGCGTTAATCGCTATCCAATGACTTTCAACTATTAAAAAAGGCACTAGCCCTTTTAATTTCCAATGTAATGAGCCCCTTTGAAGTTTCTACGACAACGCTTTCAATAAAAACTTTATACACCCCAGGGCATAACTTACAACCCTTACCCAGAGGGCTGTGGGGGGAGGGGTTGTCCTCTTTAAGGACCTAATTTCCAAAACTTTCAACTACGTTGAATAAAGTAGCTATCTAAAATTTTTGATTGGATTTGTTTGGGGAAAAGGTGGGCGTGACGGGGGGATTAGTTGCCCTCCAATCACTTTCGACTATTAAAAAGGGCACTAGCCCTTTGAATTTCCAATCGAATGAGCTTTTTTTGAAGTTTTTACGACAACCCCTTCTTTCAAACTCTTATATACCCCCAGGGCATATTTTAAAACCCTTGCCGTGAGGGCTCTGGGGTAGTGTCCTCCTCAAAAACATATTTTCTATCTGGAAATCAACTACGCTGAACAAAATGGCTATCTCAAAATTTTGATTGGATGTATTTGGGGAATTATGGGCGTGGGGGGGGGGCTTGTTGCCCTCCAATTACTTTCGAATAGTAAAAGGGCGCTAGCCCTTTGAATTTCTGATCAAATGAGCCTTTTTTGAAGTTGTTACGACAACGACTTCTATAAAAACCTTATATGCTCCCAGGGCATAACTTAAAATCCTTGCTTTGAGAGTTATGGGGCAGTGTCCTCCTCAAAAAATATTTTCTATCTGAAAATCAACAACGCTGAACAAAATGGCTATCTCAAAATTTTGATTGGATGTGTTTGGGGGAATGATGCGTATGGGGGGGAGGGGTTGCTAGTTACCCTCCAATCGCTTTCGACTATTAAAAAGGGCCCTAGAACACTCAATTTTCAATCGAACGAGCCTCTTTTGAAGTTTTTACGACTACCCCTTCCATATGAAGTGCCCTGCTCTAAAGGAAAAAAATAATACATAGTACATTGTGCCAACATCGTTCTTATAGACCCTCAGGGCATAACTTATAACCCTTGCCCTGAGGGCTGTGTCCTCCTCAAAAAAATATTTTCTGTGTGGAAATCAACTACGCTGAACAAAATAGCCATTTTGTTCAGCGTAGTTGATTTCCAGATAGAAATTATGTTTTTGAGGAGGACACTCCCCCACAGCTCTCAGGGCAAGGGTTGTAAGTTATGCCTTGGGGGCATGCAATGTTTTTATAGAAAGCTCTGTCGTAGAAACTTCGAAAAAGGCTCATTCGACTGGAAATTCGAAGGGCTAGTGCCCTTTTTAAAAGTCGAAAGTGATCGGAGGGCAAATAAACCCCCTCTCACGCCCACCTTTTCCCCAAACATATCCAATCAAATTTTTGAAATAGCCATTTTGTTGAACGTAGTTGAAAGTTCTGGAAACTAGGTCTTTCAGAATGACAACCAACGAACAGCCCTAGGGGCAAGGGTTATAAGCCATGGCCTGGGAGCATATAAGGTTTTCATAGAAAGCGTTGTCGTAGAAACTTCAAAAAAGGCTCATTCGATTGGAAATTGAAATGACTAGTGCCCTTGTTAATAGTTGAAAGCTTTTGGAAGGTAACTAACACCCCTTCCACTCCCACCATTTATCCAAAAACATCCAATCAAAATTTTGAAATAGCCACTTTGTTCAACGTAGTTGAAAATTCTGAAAATTAGGTATTTGAGGATTATAGCCCCCTTAGAGCCCTTAAGGCAAGCGTTACAAGTTGAGCCCTGGGGACATAAAAGGTTTTTATTGAAATCTTTGTTTTAGGGACTTGAAAAAGGGTGCATTTGATTGGAAATTCAAAGGGCTAGTGCCCTATTCAATAGTCAAAAGTGACTGGAGGGCAACTTACCCCCCTCTCACGCCAAAATTTTCCCCAAACACATCCAATCAAAATTTTTAGATAGCTGTTTTGTTCCATATAGTTAAAAGTTTTGATAATTAGGTCTTTGAGGATGACATCCCCACAGCCCTCAGGGCCTCAGCTGTCTCACGCCTACCATTTCCCAAACACATCCAGTCAAAATTTTGATATATTCAATTTGTTCAGCGTAGTTGAAGGTTCTGTAAATTAGGTCTTTGAGGATAACAACCCTCCCCCCACTACCCTCAGGGAAAAGGTTGTAAGTTATGCCCTGGGGCCATGTAAGGTTTTATAGAAAAAGTTGTCATAGAAACTTCAAAAGGGCTCATTCGATTGGAAATTTAAAAGTTAAAAATTTCGATTCAATAGTAAAAAGCGATTGGAGGAAAACTAACACCCCTCCCACGCCCACCATTTTCCCAAAAACATCAAATAAAAATTTTGAGATAGGCATTTTGTTCAACATAGTTGAAAAGTCCGGAAATTATGTCTTTGAGGATGACATACAGCCCTCAGCGCAAGGCATATAAGGTTTTATAGAAAGCGCTGTCGTAGAAACTTCAAAAAGGGATCATTCGTTTGGAAATTAAAAGCGCTAGTTCCATATTTAATAGTCGAAAGTAATTGAAGGACAACTAACTTCCCTCTAACACCCACCATTTCCCAAAACACACCCAATCAAAATTTTGAGATAGACATTTTGTTCAACGTAGTTGAAAGTTCTGGAAATTAGGTCTTTGCCAGCGTTTTCGTAGAAACGTCAAAAAGGACTCATTCAGTTGAGAATTGAGAGGGTTAAAGCCCTTATTAATAGTCAAAAGCGATCGGAGGACAAATACCCCCCATACCCATCATTTTCCCAAACAGTTCCGATCAACATTGTGATACAGCAATTTTGTTGAGCTTAGTTGAAGGGTCCGAAAATTATGTTTTCGAGCGTGACAACCCCCCACAGCCCTCAGGGCTAAGGTTGTAATTTATACCATGGGGGTATTTAATGTCATATAGAAAGTGTTGTCGTAAAAACTTCAAAAAGGGCTCTTTGAATTGGAAATTGAGAGGGCTATTGCAATTTTTAATAGTCGAAAGCAATCAGAGGGAGAATCGCCTCTTCCCCATCATTTCCCCAAACATTTCCGATCAACATTTTGATACAGCCATTTTATTCAACGTAGTTAAAAGGTCTGGAAATTATGTCTTTGAGAGTAGAATAGATCCATGCAGTTCTACAAGGCCCCCGTACAAACAGGATTCTGGACCTTGTATACGCTGTTTCAAAGAGATTCCTTTCTGTGCTATTCTGGACCTTGTATACACCCTTTCAAAGAGAGTGAGTATCCTCTCACATAGCCTTATGCTTCTACAATGCTCGCGTACAAACAGGTCTATAGGTCTTAACACTCTATGGATGACGCAATTTCAAAGTTAAATGTATTTTTTTTTTAGTTAAAAAATCCTGTGTATCGTAATTTTGACTAACCCTTTATCTTTCGAATCTACACCGGGTAAATAATGTTGTCTCTCGAAGTTTCGAGTAGTGTATTTTATAGTTAGAATTTTTTGTAAGTAAATAGAAAAAATTGATAATTATAGACAGTTTATTTTGAGTAAAAAATATTCCTATTATTAAAAAGAAATTGTCATTAAGTTAAGGAAGAAATTCTTTCCTTACACTAGAACTAAGGGATACTTATACACTTAGAAGCCTGCTGTTTTTAGGAGCTGAAAAAACCTCTAATTCTCTTATAGGTTGAAATTTACGGTGTGATTTTTATCAAGATCAGTGGTCTTTTATATGTTTTTTTTTGAAAAAAATTTCTTATCTTTTCGATCTGTAATTTGGTATTAGAATAAAATTTTGAATTTTTAATTTTTTAATTTTTAAAAAATCTTAATTTTTTTTAAATTTATTTGGTTTTTTTTTTTTCTAGGTATTTTTTTGTAAATACTAAACATTTTCTTGTTATTAAAAAAAATTCGCATTATTAAAAAGAAATTGTCATTAATTTAAGGAAGAAATTCTTTCCTTACACTAGAACTAAGGTATACTTATACACTTAGAATCCTGTTGTTTTTAGGAGCTGAAAAAACCTCTAATTCTCTTATAGGTTGAAATTTACGGTGTGATTTTTTTATCAAGATCAGTGGTATTTTATATTTTTTTTTGAAAAAAAGTGCTTTTATTTTTTATCATTTATTTTTTATTTTAATAAAATTTTTAATTTTTAATTTATTTATTTTTAAATATTAGAAATTTTTTTAAATTTAAAGTGGTTTTTTTTTTTTTTCTAGGAATTGTATTTGAATAAATTAAAGTCCCGTATTCAATATAGTGTGTATTTTTTTTTATCGTTAAAAATTTTTCGTATTTTTTCTTTTTTGAAAAAAGTGATTATATTTTCGATAGTTAAGGTGTGATTATAATAAAATTTTTATTTTTTAATTTATTAATTTTTAAAAAATCTTAAATTATTAAAACTATAATTTGTTTTTTTTTATGGAGGTTTTTTAAATAAATTAAATGAAATAATTAATTTTTTTTTTTATTTTTTATAATTAAATTTTGCATTTTTAATTATGTTTTTGAAAAAAAAAAAAAAGTGCATATAGTTATAGATTTAAATTTGTATTATAAAAAAATTTTTATTCTTTTAATTTATTAATTTTTAAAAAAGCTTCCTTTTTATTACAGTGTGATTTTTTTTTATCACGATCAGTGTTTTTTGAGTTATGTTTTTTTTTGAAAATATATCCTGACCAGTCTGCATTTAAGAATCTCGTTCTTAAATTTAATGCGTTCAAAACCCTCACCCCCCCATGTACTCAAAAAATAAAGTTTTTAAATTATACAACTCTTTAATAAATAAAATTGTGAGCTATACTTTTTATTTAACGGACCTCATTATATCATAAGTGTGAGTGAACGAGACGTGCGCATTAACTTTTCCACTTATTAATTTTATATTTATGTATACATTTGATTGAAATATTATATTTTTACTTGACTGTAATATGCAATTCTTCTCCATATTGTTTAATAAGGAACGCAAATACTGCTTTTTAAGTTTTAATTTACAGCTAAATTTTTTTATTTTTTGAAAAAAAAAAAAAAGTTGATAGCAACTTTAACACTTGATATAAAATTTATATTCTAGTAAGAAGGGGACAGTCCCCTTCAAATATGTAAAAAGGACGGTTAGAGTGAATTGCTATAAGTAACTAACTAATAAAAAAAAAAACTTTATTTTATTTAATTTAGTTTAGATTTTTTTTGATTTTATCTGTTATTTTACACCACATTTTAAATTTATTTTAAGAAAAGTATAAATTTAAAAATTATATTTTATAGTCCTGTATTTTTCTTCTGGCAAAAAAATACAAAAGTTGCAGATTTTTGCAGATATGAGCTTGAAAGCTATGTAATAGAGTTTTCTGATACGCTGAATCCGACGGTGTGATTTTCATTAAAATTCATTCACTTGTAGGGGGTGTTTCCCCCCTATTTAAAAAAAAAAAAAAAAAAATGTTTTGCACTACTTTAAATGCTTTAGCTCTTAAAGCTTGCAAGCTACCTACTGAGAAAACTAGTTTTATTTTAGGAAGTTGTTGATCAAACCCCCCAGCAAAATCGTGCAAAGTTGGATGTCACCCCTGACAGCAATGTGAGTCAAAGCAAAATACATCATGAAAATACCCCCTTACACATTTTCGAAGATTCGAGCGCTAGAAGAAAACAGATAAGGTTGCTTATAAAAACACATGAAAAAGATAGACCTTCACTTCTATTTAAAGGAAGAGATGTGAGGCGCTCTGCTCAGTTAAACACTTCAAGGAAGCATCCTATAGTGTTTTTATGCTAAACTTCCAATTGTTCTGTGAATGTTCGTTTCTAAAAGCATTATTTTTTTTTTATTTCCAATAAAATTCGTTGACTTTTTAATACTCCCACTACTCAAAGGGTTCAGATATTCTTATAATATAGTTTATATCCTAGACCCCTGCGATATAACCTATTCATCACTTGAAAAGGTCATTTTTAGAATAATTGCGTAGGTACTAAAGGAACATTGAACATTGTTTTTCAGATTGTGTGTGTTTTCGCAAGAAAATATCTGGTCTTTAGCAAACTTAGCCAGAGCTAGTTGAAACTCTGCATAAATATCTGAATTTTTAGACTAATTGCGTAGGTACTAAAGGAACATTGAAATATCTTCATTTTTAGCATAATTGCGTAACTACTACAGGACCAGTTTTGTTGTATCTATTAGTATCAATATTCCGTTTTTTAGAGTTTCGGTTACTATTGAGCCTTACAAGCCTGAAATCATGAATTAGAATATTTAATTAGCTGTTTGGGTTTTCAGACACCATAGCTAGTTGAAACTCTACATAAATATATTAATTTTTAGCGTAATGGCGGAGGTACTAAAGGAACATTGAACTTTCTTTCTGATTTTGTGTGTTTTCGCAAGAAAATAACTAGTCTATAGCAAACTGAGACATATTTAGTTGAAACTCTTCATAAATATCTTAATTTTTATCCTAAGTGCGTAGGTACTAAAGGATCATTGAAATATATTCATTTTTAGCCTATTTGCGTAGCTACTAAAGGAACATTTTTGTTATTTCTATTGGTATCAATATTACGTTTTTTAGAGTTTCGGTTACTATTGAGACTTTCGTTACTTAAATAATTTATTTTAATGTATAATGAGCTGTTTGTTTTTTCAGACTACAGAGTTAGTTGACACTATAAATAAATATGTTAATTTTTAGAATCATTACGTATGTACTAAATTAACATTGAACTTTTTTTCTGTGTTTGTTTGTTTTCGAAATAAAATAAATGGTCTTTACAAAACTTAGACATAGCTATTTGAAACTCTGCATAAATATCTTAATTTTTAGCATAATTGCGTAGGTAGTAAAGGAACATTGAAATATCTTCATTTTTAGCCTAATTGCGTAGCTACTAAAGGAACATTTTTGTTGTATCTATTGGTATCAATATTCCGTTTTTAGAGTTTCAGTTACTATTGAGCCTTACATGCCTGAAATCATTAATTAGAATCGTTAATTAGCTGTTTGGGTTTTCAGACATAGTTTTTAGATGTTCAGGGGTGTTCGGGTCCTGGGGGGGGGTTTTATTACTCATCCCACCAATTAATTAAGATGGTTTTAGGAATAATATCCCATAGCCAAAACACCAGACAACCTGGAGTGAAGATATAAAAGTTTAATTAAGTATTTTTCTACTTAACAGCTACATTAATAACTTCCAAGATGATAGGACTGTATGACAAAGAATTTATCAGTTAAAGATAGTTCTATGAATCATCACCGCAATGACTTCGAGGGGTTTTATGACTCCTCCCCACAATGAATTCAGATGGTTTTAGGACTCATCCCCCTAGCCATAATTCCATTCAACCTTGAGCGAAGATATAAAAGTTTGATGAAGTATTTTTCTACTTATCAACTACATTAATAACTTCCAAGATGATAGGACAGTATGACACAGAATTTATCAGTTTGAAAAAATCATCTTGCGGTGTTATATTTGAATGTGCATTTTTATTATTGTCTATGGAACTCGAAGAAATTGACTGTTATCATTGGATAGTGAACTATAACATGTTTGAGTATGATAAAAGTTTGTGGAGTACTACATTACGATATATAAACAGACTTGGATTCTATGATAGAGTGATTACACCACTTAATAATGCTGGTCGGGAACTGAGAAATGTTCAGGAGGAAGTCGGTGAAATTTGCAGCTTTTTCGGGGTTGAAGCGCTTTACGTAAAGGGCAATGTACCTACAGATAAAGTTTTAATTCAAAAGTGTGACCCTAGGATTCCACTTTTCAATCTAGAAGAGTTTAAGTGTCCTTAATTTGAAGGGGGTTATCACCGTCCCGAAGACGAGGTTAGGCTCTTCGCACAGTGGATACCTAAGAACATACCTGATCGTGATAAATCCATTAAACATGGTAAAAAACTTTTCTATATCATGGGACCATCGTTTGTGGATTTTTAAGAGTGAACACTAATTAATATTTTTTATTTAAAAATTTTTTTTTTTTTTTTTTTTTCTAAAAAAAAAAAAAAAAAATCTGTTAATAAGTTTAAGAAAAAAAAATATTTAAGATTAAACCGTGGTTATTCTTTAGAATAGTTATATTTTAAGCAATTAACAAAATCTTTCCTGAAGTCACCTATTGGATACACAATACATAAACTTCATTAAAGAAACTATGAAAAAATTGTAAGTAAGTAAGTAACAAATTCTTTCTTGAAGTCACCTATTGGATACACAATACATAAATTTCATTAAAAAAATTATGAAAAAATTGTAAGTAGCAAATTCTTTCTTGAATTCACCTGCTTGATTATGACAAAATTCTAAGTAAGTAACAAACTCTTTATTGTTTTCACGAGATAGATAAACGATGTAGAAATTAATTTCAAGAAATTATGAAAAAATTCTAAGTAAGTAACCATTTCTTTCTTGAAGTCAACTCTTGGATACACATTACGGAAATTTCATTCAAGAAATTATGAAAATATTTGTAAGTAAGTAACAAACTCTTTATTGATTCCACCTCTTGGATATACAGTACAGATACTTCATTAAAGAAATTATGAAAAAAAATCGCAAGTAAGTAACTTTTTTTTCTCTTTATCACAAACAATTTTCACTTAGCTCCATGATGTAGAAATTTAATTCAAGAAATTATGAAAAAATTCTCAGTAAGTAACAATTTCTTTCTTGAAGTCAAGTCTTAGATACACAATACGGAAATTTCATTCGAGAAATTATGAAAGTATTTGTAGGTAAGTAACAATCTCTTGATTTATTTCACCTCTTGAATATACAGTACAGATACTTCATTCAAGAAACGTGTTTAAACAAGTTTTTTAAAACTACATGCTATTTGCATGCCTTTCCTTGGCACCTGTCCAAATGAGGGAGGACTCCCCACTGCTTCCTACACATTGCAAATAGTGAGCAGTACGAAAACTCCACGTTTTCAACCAGACTGGTTTTTTGGTTTTTTAGACAGCACGAGAGACATGCAAAGTCGACATAGCTTTATTTCATTTTTTAAAATTCAAGAAATTATGAAAAAATTATCAGCAAGTAAAAATTTCTTTCTTGAAGTCAACTCATGTTTAGAAATTTAATTCAAGAAATTATTAAAAAATTCTCAGTAAGTAACAATTTCTTTCTTGAAGTCAACTCTTGTATACACAATACGGGAATTTCATTCAAGAAATTATGAAAAAAAAATTGTAACTAAGTAGCAAATTATTTATTGAATTCACTTGTTGAATAAAAAAAAAGACATTTCATTCAAGAAATTATGACAAAATTCTAAGTAAGTAACAAACTCTTTATTGTTTTCACGAGTTAGATATACGATGTAGAAATTAAATTCAAGAAATTATGAAAAAATTGTAACTAAGTAGTAAATTCTTTCTTGAATTCACCTGTTGGATAAACAAAAAGACATTTCGTTCAAGAAATTATGACAAAATTCTAAGTAAGTAACAAAATCTTTATTGTTTTCACGAGTTAGATAAATGATGTAGAAATTAATTTCAAGAAATTATGAAAAAATTCTCAGTAAGTAACAATTTCTTTCTTGAAGTCAACTCTGGGATACACATTACGGAAATTTCATTAAATAAATTATTAAATTTTTTGTAATTAAGTAAAAAAATCTTTATTGATTAAACCTATTGTATATACATTACATATAATTAATTCAATACATTATTAAAAAAAATCACAATTAAGTAAGTAAAATTTTTTTTTCTCTGTCAACTATTATATAAACAATATGGAAATTTAATTAAAGAAATTATGTAAGTATTTGTATGTAAGTAACAGTCTCCTTATTGATTTCTTCTCTTGAATATACAGTACAGATACTTCATTCAAGAAACGTGATTAAACACGTTTTGAAACTACATGCTATTTGCATGCCTTTGCTTGGCACCTTTCCAAATGAACGGGGATTCCCCACTGCTTACTACACAATGCAAAAATTGAGCAGTACGAAAACTCCACGTTTTCAACCAGACTGGTTTTTTAGACAACACACCCACAGAGATGACACACTATACGTAAATTTCAGTCAAGAAATTATAAAAAAAATATTTGTAAGTAAGTAACAAGCTCTTTATTGATTTCACCTCTTGAATATACAGTACAGATACTTCATTCAAGAAAACGTGATTAAACACGTTTTGAAACTACATGCTATTTGTATGCCTGTCCTTGGCACCTTTCCAAACGAGCGGGGATTCCCCACTGGTTCCTACACATTGCAAAAAGTGAGCAGTACGAAAACTCCACGTTTTCAACCAGACTGGTTTTTTAGGGACCAACCAGGAGAGATATGCAAAGTCGACATAGCTTTATTTCATTTTTTTAAGGTTCATTTAGACGAGGTCACGTGCGCGGACGTAACCTCGTCTAAATGAACCTTAAATAAATGTAATAAAGCTATGTCGACTTTGCATATCTCTCCTGATTGGTCCCTAAAAAACCAGTCTGGTTGAAAACGTGGAGTTTTCGTACTGCTCACTTTTGCAATGTGTAGGAACCAGTGGGGAATCCCCGCTCGTTTGGAAAGGTGCCAAGGAAAGGCATACAAATAGCATGTAGTTTCAAAACGTGTTTAATCACGTTTTCTTGAATGAAGTATCTGTACTGTATATTCAAGAGGTGAAATCAATAAAGAGCTTGTTACTTACTTACAAATATTTTTTTTATAATTTCTTGACTGAAATGTCCGTAGTGTGTGTCATCTCTGTGGGTGTTTTGTCTGAAAAACCAGTCTGCTTGAAAACGTGGAGTTTTCGTTCTTCTCACTTTTTGCAATGTGTAGGAAGCAGTGGGGAATCCCCGTTCATTTGGAAAGGTGTCAAGCAAAGGTATGCAAATAGCATGTAGTTTCAAAACGTGTTTAATCACGTTTCTTGAATGAAGTATCTGTACTGTATATTCAGGAGAAGAAATCAATAAAGAGACTGTTACTTACATACAAATACTTTCATAATTTCTTTAATTTAATTTCCTTATTGTTTATCTAAGATTTTACATAGAAAAAAAAAATGTTACTTTCTTACGTGCTATTTTTTTTAATAATTTCTTGAATGAAGTATATGTAATGTATATACAAGAGGTGGAATCAATATAGAGTTTTTTAATTACTTACAAATATTTTAATAATTTATTTAATTAAATTTACGTACTGTGTATCCAAGAGTTGACTTCAAGAAAGAAATGGTTACTTACTGAGAATTTTTTCATAATTTCTTGAAATTAATTTCTACATCATTTATCTAACTCGTGAAAACAATAAAGATTTTGTTACTTACTTAGATTTTTGTCATAATTTATTGAACTAAATGTCTTTTTGTTTATCCAACATGTGAATTCAAGAAAGAATTTACTACTTAGTTACAATTTTTTCATAATTTATTGAATTTAATTTCTACATCGTATATCTAACTCGTGAAAACAATAAAGAGTTTGTTACTTACTTAGAATTTTGTCATAATTTCTTGAATGAAATGTCTTTTTGTTTATTCAACAAGTGAATTCAAGAAAGAATTTGCTACTTAGATTACAATTTTTTTTTTCATAATTTCTTGAATGAAATTCCCGTATTGTGTATCCAAGAGTTGACTTCAAGAAAGAAATTGTTACTTACTGAGAATTTTTTCATAATTTCTTGAATTAAATTTATACACATGAGTTGACTTCAATAAATAAATTGTTACTTGCTTAGAATTTTTTCATAATTTATTTAATTTTAAAAAAATGAAATAAATCTATGTCGAATTTGCATGTCTCTCGTGTTTTATAAAAAAACAAAAAATCAGTCTGGTTGAAAACGTGGAGTTTTCGTACTGCTCACTTTTTGCAATGTGTAGGAAGCAGTGGGGAATCCCCGCTCAGGCGGAAAGGTGCCAAGGAAAGGCATGCAAATAGCATGTAGTTTCAAAAAAACGTGTTTAAACACGTTTCTTGAATGAAGTATCTGCACTGTATATTCAAGAGGTGAAATCAATAAAGAGATTGTTACTTACTTACAAATACTTTCATAATTTCTTGAATGAAATTTCCGTATTTTGTATCTAAGACTTGACTTCAAGAAAGAAATTGTTACTTACTGAGAATTTTTTCATAATTTCTTGAATTAAATTTATACATCATTGAGCTAAGCGAAAATTGTTTGTTAGAAAGAGAAAAAAAAGTTAATTACTTGCGATTTTTTTCATAATTTCTTTAATGAAGTATCTGTACTCTATATCCAAGAGGTGGATTCAATAAAGAGTTTGTTACTTACTTACAAATATTTTCATAATTTCTTGAATGAAATTTCTGTACTGTGTATCCAAGAGTTGACTTCAAGAAAGAAATGGTTACTTACTGAGAATTTTTCATAATTTCTTGAAATTAATTTCTACATCGTTTATCTAACTCGTGAAAACAATAAAGAGTTTGTTACTTACTTAGAATTTTGTCATAATCCAGCAGGTGAATTCAAGAAAGAATTTGCTACTTACAATTTTTTCATAATTTCTTTAATGAAATTTATGTATTGTGTATCCAAGAGGTGACTTCAAGAAAGAATTTTTTAATTACTTACTTACAATTTTTTCATAGTTTCTTAAATGAAGTTTCTGTATTGTGTATCCAAGAGGTGACTTCAGGAAAGAGTTTGTTACTTGCTTACAATAGAACTATTCTAAAGAATAAAGACGGGTTAAGCTTAAAGATATTTATTGCTTAAACGTATTAACAGATTTTTTTTTTTTTATAAAAACAAACACAACAACAAATGTTTACATAAAAATAGTACTTAGAGTTCACTCTTAAACATCCACAAACGATGGTCCCATGATATAGAAAAGTTTTTACCATGTCTTATGGATTTATCACGATCAGGTATGTTCTTAGGTATCCACTGTGCGAAGAACCTAACCTCGTCTTCAGGACGGTGATAACCCCCTTCAAATTTAGGACACTTAAACTCTTCTAGATTGACAAGTGGAATCCTAGGGTCACACTTTTGAATTAAAACTTTATCTGTAGGTACATTGCCCTTTACGTAGAGCGCTTCAACCTCGAAAAAGCTGAAAATTTCACCGACTTCCTCCTGAACATTTCTCAGTTCCCGACCAGCGTTATTAAGTGGTGTAATCACTCTATCATAGAATCCAAGTCTGTTTATATAACTTAATGTAGTACTCCACAAACTTTTATCATACTCAAATATGTTATAGTTCACTATCCAATGATAACAGTCAATTTCTTAGAGTTCCATAGACAAGAATAAAAATGCACATTCAAATATAACACCGCAAGATGATTTTTTCAAACTGATAAATTATATGTCATACAGTCCTATCATCTTGGAAGTTATTAATATAGTTGATAAGTAGAAAAATAATTCATCTAACTAGTATTTCTTTTCACATTGTTTAAAGTACTTATTAATCTTTTTATTATTACTAAACACCTCATTTGTACGGTTTTTGAGGATTCCGAAGTACACTGGACTTCCTTTATGAGAGGAGTCATTGTACTCTAATTCACTGATACATTCTGTGTCATAAAGTCCTATCATGATGGAAGTTATTAATTTAGTTTTTAAGTATAAAAATAATTAATTAAACTTATATATCTTCACTCAAGGTTTAATGGAGTTTTGGCTTTGGGTGATGAGTCCTAAAACCATCTGAATTGATTGGTGGGAGGATTAATAAAACCCCCCCAGGCACCTAACACCCATGAACAGCTAAAAACTATGTCTGAAAACCCAAACAGCTAATTAAATATTCTAATTAATGATTTCAGGCATGTAAGGCTCAATAGTAACTGAAACTCTAAAAACGGAATATTGATACCAATAGATACAACAAAAACCTTCCTTTAGTAGCTACGCAATTAGGCTAAAAATGAAGATATTTCAATGTTCCTTTACTACCTACGCAATTAGGCTAAAAATTAAGATATTTATGCATAGTTTCAACTAGCTATGGGTAAGTTTGGTAAAGAACAGTTATTTTCTTGCGAAAACACACAAAATCAGAAAAAAAGTTCAATGTTCCTTTAGTACCTACTCAATTAGGCTAAAAATGAAAATATTTATGTATATTTTCAACTAGTTATGGAGTATTAAAAAAAAAACAGATAATTATATATTCTAATTCATTATTTCAGGCACGAAAGTCTAAATAGTAAACTAAACTCTAAAAAACTGAATATTGATAACAATAGATAGAACAAAAATGTTCCTTTAGTAGATACGCAATTAGGCTAAAAATGAAGATATTTCAATGTTCCTTTAGTACCTACGCAATTAGTCAAAAAATAAAGATAATTAATCTTATATAAATAGAGATAGTGATAATATATCTACCTTCTCGATTTTGTAGATATAACAAAATAACTCAAAGAAAAAAAAGTTAATTGATCATTACGTAAATAATCCCGTAGGCTCAACATTAAGATCATTAATTCTTGCTTAAAGAAGATCGGGAGTCTGTAAACCAAATCCGAACCGTAAATTTACTAATTCATGATTTCAGGCATGTAAGGCTCAATAGTAACCGAAACTCTAAAAAACGGAATATTGATACTAATAGATACAACAAAAATGTTCCTTTAGTAGTTACTCAATTAGGCTAAAAATGAAGATATTTTAATGTTCCTTTAGTACCTACGCAATGAGGCTAAAAATTAAGATATTCATGCAGAGTTTCAACTAGCTATGGCTAAGTTTGCTAAAGACCATCTATTTTATTGCTAAAACACACACAAAATCAGAAAAAAATGTTCAATGTTCCTTTATAAACTAGGAACATAGGATAAAAATGACCTTTTCAAGTGATGAATAGGTTATATCGCAGGGGGCTAGGATATAAACTATATTCTAAGAATATCTGAACCCTTTGAGTAGTGGGAGTATTAAAAAGTCAACGAATTTTATTTGAAATAAAAAAAAATACTACTTTTAGAAACGAACATTCACAGACCAATTGGAAATTTAGCATAACAACACTATAGGATGCTTCCTTGCATTGTTAAACTGAGCATAGCACCTCACATCTCTTCCTTTAAATAGAAGTGAATTTCTATCTTTTTCATGTGTTTTTATAAGCAACCTTATCTGTTTTCTTCTAGCGCTCGAATCTTCGAAAATGTGTAAGGGGGTATTTTCATGATGTATTTTGCTATGACTCACATTGCTGTCAGGGGTGACATCCAACTGTGCTCGCTTTTGCGGGGGGGTTTGATCAACAACTTCCTAAAATAAAACTAGTTTTCTCAGTAGGTAGCTTGCAAGCTTTAAGAGCTAAAGCATTTAAAGTAGTTTAAAACATTTTTTTTTTTTTTTTTTTAAATAGGGGGGAAAAACCCCCTAAAAGTTAATGAATTTTAATGAAAATAATAGCGTCGGATTAAGCTTATCAGAAAACTCTATTACAGAGCTTTCAAGCTCATATATTCAAAAATCTTCAACTTTTGTATTTTTTTGCAAAAAGAAAAAATACATGAATATATAATTTAATTTGTAAAAGATATACATTTCGTAAAAAAAATTTAAAATTTTGGTGCAAATAAAACCTACATTAACTAAAAAACGATCAGAAAATAAATAAAAAAAAGTTTTTTTTTTTAAAATTAAGTTAAGTAGAGACATTAAAACGAACAGAAATTATTCCATATATGACGGGGGACTGGCCCCCTCCTAATCGCATATCTATTGAATATAAATTTTTTCCTTTTATCACAACTTTTTTTTTTTTTTTCAAACAAAAAAAAAATTTATATTTAAATTAAAAATTAAAAAGAATTCTTTGCGTTAATTATTTAAAACAATGTAGAATAAGTTCATATGACAGTCAAGTAAAACTATCATATTTCAATCAAATGTAGACATAAATAGAAATTTAAGAAGTGGAAAAGTTAATTAGCACAGCTCAGTCAATCCCTCTTATGAGATAATTAGGTCCGTTAAATATAAAGGATAGCTAACAATGTTATTTATCAAATAGGGTTAGACGTTAAAAATTTATATTTTTGTGTACTTGGGGGGGTGAGGGTTTTTAATACATTAAATTTAAGTATTATATTATAAAATTCATAATGTCATTTAAATATTTACAAAAAAAAACATCACTAAAAAACCACTGATCGTTATAAAAAAAAAATCACACATTAATAAAAAAGGAAGCGTTTTTAACAATTAATACATTAAAATAATCAATATTTTATTATAATCCCAATTTACCGATCGAAAGCTAAGCACTTTTTTTTTTTTTTCAAAAACAAAATTAAAAATGCCAATTTTATTTATAAAAAATCACCACATAACTTAATACGTTCATTTAATTATTTTAAAAAAAACTAATAAAAAAAAAACACTGATCTTTATAAAAAAGGAAGCTTTTGTAACAGTTAATACATTAAAAAATAAACATTTTATTATAATTCACAAATTACCGATCGAAAAGCTAAGCACTTTTTTTCAAAAAAAATATAAACGAAAAATGTATCCATATAAAAAAAAAATCACACCTTAAATGATGCAGTGAATTTATTTTTTTTAAAAACATATAATAGAAAAAAAAAAAAAACCACTGAAATTTTTAAAAAAGGAAACTTTTTTTAAAATTAATAAAATAATAAATAAAATATTTATTATAATAAAAAATTACCGAGAGAAAAGAAAGTAACTTTTTTTCAAAAAAAAATCTAAAAGACCAGTGATCTTTATAAAAAATCACACCATAAATTTCAACATATAAGAGAATTAGAGGTTTCTTCAGCTCCTAAAAACAGCAGGCTTCAAAGTGTATAAGTATCCCCTAATTCTAGTGTAAGGAAAGAATTTCTTCCTTAACTTAATGACAATTTCTTTTTAATAATGCGAATATTTTTTACTCACCAGAAAAAGGTTAGAATTTTCAAAAAATTTCCTAGAAAAAAAAAAAAATAAACTTATCTTTATAAAAAAGGAATCTTTTTTAACATTTAATAAATTAAAAAATCAAAATTTTTTTATATCCAAAAATTAACGATAGAAAAGATAAGCACTTTTTTTCAAAAAAAAACATCTAAAAGACCACTGATATTGATAAAAAATCACACTGTAAATTTCAACCTATAAGAGAATTAGAGGTTTTTTCAGCTCCTAAAAACAACAGGCTTCTAAGTGTATAAGTATCCCTTAGTTCTAGTGTAAGGAAAGAATTTCTTCCTTAACTTAATGACAATTTCTTTTTAATAATGCGAATATTTTTTACTCACCAGAAAAAGGTTAGAATTATCCATTTTTTCTATGTAATTACAAAAAATGCTATCTCGAATATAAACTATTCTAAACTGATGTAGAATAAAATATGTAACCTGATTATATTAAAAAAATAATAGTCTATTAAAAAAGAATATACACCGTTTTTTTTAAATAAAAAAAAAAGACATTGAACTTTGAAATTGCGTCGTTCCTAGAGTTTAAAGACCTATAGACCTGTTTGTACGCGAGCAGTGTAGAAGAATAAGGCTATGTGAGAGGATACTCACTCTCTTTGAAAGGGTGTATACAAGGTCCAGAATAGCACAGAAAGGAATCTCTTTGAAACAGCGTATACAAGGTCCAGAAACCTGTTTGTACGGGGGCCTTGTAGAACTGCATAGATCTATTCTACTTTTGAGGATGACAACCCTCCCCCAATATCCCTCATGACAAGGGTCTTAAGTTATGCCCTTGGGGCATATAACGTTCTTGTAGAAATTTTTGTCGTAGAAGCTTCAAAAAGGGCTCATTATATTGGAAATTGAGAGGAAAAGTGCCTTTTTTATTATTCGATCAGAGGGCAAATGTCTCCCTCCAATCCTATAATTTCCCCAAACCCTTCCAATCAAAGTTTTGATATAGCTATTTTGTTAAGCCTATCAGAAAGGTCTGGAAATTATGTCTTTAAGGATCACAGATCCCCCGGCCCTTAGGGCAAGTGTTGTAAGTTATGGCCTGGGGACAAATAGGGTTTTATAGAAAGTGTGGTCGTATAAACTTCAAAGGGGGCTCATGGGATTGGTAATCAGACGCTCTAGTGCTCTTTTTCAGAGCAAAGTGATCAGGGGGCAGCTACCCCCCCCCCCCCCACACACACACATACGTAATTTTGTCCCGAAATGCGTCTAATAGAATCATTAAGATGCTCATTCTATTTAAAATAGTCTAAATATCATATAACAAGGTTTTTGTGGTTGAAAAAAAAAACCCAGAGATTAAGGGCAAGGGTTTTAAGTTCTTATGGAAGGGATGGTTGTTTAACTTCAGAAGAGGTTCAGTCTTTCTCCCTGAAAAAGACTATGGCAATATGAAACGAACAGAAATTTAATCAAAAAACTTTTTGCAATAAATAAGTTTTTCAAAAAAAGTAATGAACTCCATTAAACCAAAAATGAACAAAATAGAATCAAATAATCTACCAAGGATACTACTACTACAAATCCAGTATCAATAAATAAATGAAACCCAAAACAAACAGAAATTAAAATAAGTCAAACTCAAAACGAGCAGAAATTAATCAGTGTAGGGTTCGATTCTTTTAAATGTTTTCACTTTTATAACTTTAAGAAATCCAAAATTAATTAAGATTTTAAGGAATAAATATGAGCATATGTATATTAAACTTACAAAACTCATTGTTCTTCATTTGAATTTTTTTCAGTAAAGTACAAATTATATTCTGGCTTTTAGAAAGCATAAGGCTTAGAACCCTACTCAGATTAATTTCTGCTCGTTTTGAGTTTGACTTATTTTAATTTCCATTTGTTTTGGGTTTCATTTATTTATTGATTCTGGATTTGTAGTAGTAGTATTCTTGGTAGATTATTTGATTCTATTTTTGTTCAATTTTGGTTTAATGGAGTCCTTTACTTTTTTTTTCGAATTAACTTATTTATTGCAAAAAGGTTTTTTGATTAATTCCTTTAAGGGTTCAATTGTGTATTTAAATGATACAGCGACGCCCTGGGCATGGGTTATGCTTCAACAGTTGTCTGTTACACAGCTAGGTAGGCATACTAGGTAGTTATATTGATTTTAAGAGTTTCACGAAAATGCACAAATGAACCCTTATGCACAAATAGGACACCAATTCACGAAAATGAAGGGTGGCAACGATTTGCTCTTTTTTTTTCTTTTTTTTTAAATGCAGAAACAAGGTATTTTTTTTTAAATCCATTGCCTACATTTTTGTAGAATTTACATTTAACGCTTATGCGACTCAGTGCCGGTAAACGCGGCGGATATAATTTTTTCAAACAGCTAAAACCCGCCGTAATTGCAAAGGTCGTGCTCAGGATTTCTTTCGGTGGAGGAGGGGGGTTACAAAAGGAGTTTTGTCGGGGAAGGGGTACAAAAAAATAAAAAAAATTCATAAAAAAATTGTTTATATTCATTTTTGTTACGTTTTTTCGAGTCGGAAGAACATTTTTTGGGCGGGGGGTCAAACCCCATAACCCCCTGGATTTTGCCTTGGTAATTGGTATTGTAACTAGTCTTTATTGACGGATAAAGATTATCTTGCAAGAAATCATCATCCTACGACCACATTTTGAATCAAAGTGAAATGATGGGAAGTAGAGAGCGCGTACCTTTTAAATGTAACGTATGAGCATAAGTACATGGGTGTCCTTAAATAGTTTGGATTAATCCCCATTATCCATTTTGATAACCACAAGAAATTTTCAACCAATAAAAGTTTCGGTTCAATACTCTGGGTCAAAAGCCAAAATTTCAAGACATAGATAAAACAGTAGCTGAGGTTTGGCGATGAAATCGTGACTAGCAGACACTAATCCTCCGCAAGAAAAGAATGGACTGGAATAGGCCCCTGAATTGATAGATCGAACTATCCCGGCCTTGCTTAATTATTACGTCGAATGTAGTAGGTGTTAAGATCGAATAAAGACACGATGGACTATATCAGAACAGTGACCAAAATGTGCAATGTTTTATTATTACCAGTTTTACCAATTAAACAGACAACAAACTAAAAATATGTATCACCAGGTAGTTAAAAAATTTAGCGAGAAGAGGCTGCCTCAAATACTCGTACAAAGGGAAAACCAACACTTAAGGAAAAAAAAAAGAATTTCAAATAATAGCACAAAAAAGTAGTTATTAAATATAAGCAATAGAAGCCCTGTATTAGAAGTATTTTCTATTAGATGGATCTAAAATAGAGAACAAAATAGTCCATATTCGTCAGCTATCAGAGCTTTGGAAACACAGTGAAAATAAGAAAGCAAAGCATTTAGATCGGATGGAGCACCTTTCGTTTCGTCACATTTTCGGAGTGGAAACTCAAGGGGCACATAGGGAGTATAGTTTTTAAGTTTATTTTGCTTACAAATGAAGAGCGACGAATACCTAAGAGAAAAAGTGACCTAGTTTTACTGAAAAAAAAGTGCATACTGTTTACAATTCTATTCGAAAATAGTAGCTTAGTTTCTTCTAAAAATCATGCAAGGAAACATCTTCGTCCTAAAATAACACTTTACATTAGTTTGACCATTACATCTTAAAACATATTTTCAAGTAGAGAGTAGCCTACGCCTTGCATGTGAACCTTAAGTTTAAGTGTAAGAGCCATAATACCCGAATATAAATTCCTCGACCTCTGTTTAAATTAAGTAAAGTGTTTATTCATAAAACTAAAGGGAATTAAAAAATGTGCAAAAAACATAACTAACACCAAATACGAACAACATGAAGATACAAAGAGATTCAAAAGAGTATCAAATCACAGACTTTCATCAAAGGATATCCATTTGTTCAGCAAATTCTTGAAAAGACCTGCAACATAAAACCTAAAATCACGAAGAAAAGAAGAAAACGAGGATAATTGTTAATCATCGTCGTTTTCTTCTTTTCTTCGCAATTTTATATTTTATCATGATTAGCCAGTGTGGTCTCAGAAAATATTTAAAGCCTGCAAAATATCAACAGCAAAGATGAAAGAAAGCCTCAATTTAAAAAGAAAAAAAAACACGTTTAAATAGTTCTTCTTTTGTTCGTATAACTCACATAAAACACAAGTAAGAATTTACTGCATTTGGTAATAGCGATACTTGACTGACGAAACCAATCCCCCTTTTTTTATCTCAAGCTACCCTTACCAAACTTTATATATATTTATTTATATATGGTAAAGAATAAAAAATAAATAATACGGCATTAGACTCTTAAGGTCCGAACCGGCGGTGCCTATCTCAGTGTCAAGGCCCTTCAGCCAGGAAGTGCAACGGGGGGATGGGGGCCAGCCATCCTGTGCTTTCGCACACTGTTCCTGTTTATCTTCCCCAGATTTCTCCATGTAGAGGCGGGTAAGCTCTGGCAGCCAGAGCCAGAGCATAATTGGGTACACTAGGATTAGAACCCTCGTCCTCTCAGACAAAGGATCCTAAATCCAGCACACCAATCCACTCGGCTAGGATGGCCTATATATATATATATATATATATATATATATATATATATATATATATATATATATATATATATAAATACATGGCTTGAAAAATTCCCTTTACTATTTATAAATTAAGTACTTTATTATGAATTATGACCGGCCGCTGCTCACGTAGTATAAGATCAGTTTATAAATGTCGTCTGAACATTTTCAAAAAGAGGTTTTAAAAGCACTAATTAAAATTTATGTGTGATTTTATCATATTCATTTAGAAGCGGACAGTCTTAGCAAAGGACTTGTGTAGTAATGAATGGTTTGACAAATTGACAAAAAGTTACAAAGGACCTGAATGTCCCTTTTGAAACTTTTTGTATTCAGGTCTCTTTCATACTATATCAGAACCAGTCTGGATCTATTTTTGAAAATACATTAAACAGATACTATCTCAATTGTTTACCTTAGGGTAGCAGTATGGCAAAATTTATTTAATGACAGGACAGGCTTTTTCAATGTAGACAAAAATTGGTTTTTTTCCAAAGTTTTTTTTTTTTTGCAAAAAAAAATCAAAGACAACTAAAGAGCTACATTAAACTAAGGACGAAGAGACATAAGGTCAAATGATAATTGAAGTTTAAAAGGAGCACAGACTACTACAAAAAAATAAATGAAAGACAATACAATCATAAATCAAAATAAATAATCAAGTCAAATTCAAAAAGATGAAAAATTAAAACAAAAAGAGTAAATTTAACGTCCCCTAATTCTTCCATAGACAGACCGTCATTTGTGCTTTACCAAAAACAATTGTTAATTCGAGCAGTGTGTTTTTATTTGTCATAATATGAAAAAAAATATATATAAAATTATCATAATAACCAAGATCACTAAAAAGAACTAATGAAATGTAGATTGACAGTTTAATATTTAATAATATGCACTCTTGAAAGTCACAATATTTTTTGATTTATTTTACTTTATAAAAGAGAAAACGCTTAAAATATCCTTTGTTTTCGGTAGAGCACAAATGAGCTTCTCGTCTTTAGAAAAGCTGAGGGGCGCTGGCCCTACCCTACGTCCGATTATTCCTTGTAATTTCTGTTAATTTTGGGTTACATTAACTTGTTGATCTGTGTTTGTAATTAATTAAAAACAGTTTTTCCACAAAATAAGTTCTTCAAAAAAAGTAAAGAACTCCATTAAACCCAAAATGAATCAAAATAGAATCAAATTATCTACAAAGCATACAACTACCAAAAATCAGCATCAATAAATGAATGAAACCCAAAACAAACAGAAATTAAAATAAGTCAAATTCGAAACGAGCAGAAATTAATATGAGTAGGGTTCTAAACCCATATGCTTTCTAAAAGCCAGAATATAATTTGTATTTTACTGAAAAAAATTCAAATGAATTTACTGAAAAAATGTGTATTGTCAGTTTAAAATACATATGCTGATATTTATTCCTTAAGATCTTAATTAATTTTGGATTTCTTATAGTTATATAAATGAAAACATTTAAAATAATTTGAAAATATGGAACAACATTAAAACCTGAAACAAAAAATTATTACGTATATGTGGGGGTTGCCTTCTCCTCAGTACCTCGCTCTTTACGCTAAAGTTTGACTTTTTGTTTTAATTATTTAGAAATGACGCCTGATGCACAAGGACCTGAATACACAAGGACTGAAGAGGGGGCAAATCCCATATTTATGTAGTAATTTCTGTTCGTTTTAAGTTTTAATGTTGCTCCTTACTTTCAGTTGAAAAAACTTGTTTTTTTATTTAATTTCTGATAGTTTTTAATTAATACTGGGAAATCCAGCCCCCCCTGTCATGGAAAACTCCCCATTTCCCACGAAAACACCTCCATGGAAAGGTCCTCCCATGTAAGCATCCCCACCAGAACCCCCTCCCCCCCCCCGAAAATATTATGGTCAAGTCATCCCCAAAAACATAATTTTTAGATGTTTCGTCTATTCTGAATAAAACTTATATCTCAAAATTTTCATCGGACAACTTTGGATAAAGAAGGGAGGTGGGAAGGGGGATAGCTACCCTCCAATATTTTTGGTCACGCAAACAGGGTACTAGAACTTTTGATTTCGGATCAAATGAGTCCTCTCCCTATATTCTAGGATCACTGCATCTATACGACTACCCCTGGGGGAAAAAACACGCATCTGTGATCCTGCTTCTGGTGAAAAAAAAACAAAATCAAAATCCTACATATTGGTATATAGGAGCTTGAAACCTCTATAATAGGGTTCTCTGATATTCTGAATCGCATATTGTGATTTTCATTAAGATCATTTGATTTCTTAGGGTGTTTTCCCCTCTTTTTTCAAAAGTTAGTCAAATTTTCCAAGGCTCGTAACATTTGATGAGTAACATTGAACTTCATTAATTTTAAATATTTTGAATAAGCATCAAAATTTGATTCTTTTGTTGTATCTATTATTATCAAGACTTTGTTTCTTACAGTTTCGGCTACTATTGAGAAGTATAAGCGCTTACTTACAGTTCGTTACCACGAACTGTTTTATCAGCTTGAATTATTATTTGACTTCATTTCTGCCCGTCTTTGGTTTAACGTAACCCTTTCATTTCCTTTGAAAAAGTTTTTCAGTGGATTTTTTTTTATTCAATTACTGACAAAAAACTAACATTATTTTTAAAGCTAATAAATAGAATACTTATAAAGCTTTTTTCAATATTCACTACTAAAAAATTCAATTTTTGGACGAAGTTTTGCATCAAAAATTATAGTTGCTCTATAGAACTTTAGATGGATGGGCAGGGGGAATGTTGTTCGAATAGAAGTACTGACAATCGATGTAATTTTTGGCCTGTGGCTATAGCCCCTCTAACCATCGTTATGTTAATACCTTGAGCATGAATCAAATATTGATGTCAATGCGTAACATTTTGTTTTAAATAGACCCCGGCGCCGCGCCGATGAGGGAAGACCGGCGGCGGCGGGGCCAAAAACACCGTGCCACGCCGCGCCGCCGGTAAGACGTCTGCGGCGGCCCACCGATAAGATGTCGCCGGCGCGATCAATGTTGACCGCAAACATTAATGTTATCATCAGTCTTTCTCAAATCACAGCTTAAATTTACAACAGATTCAAGCTTATTCATGAGTTCCAAAATTCACAAGTTGCTGGCTGGAAACTGGTCTTATCTTAAAATTTTTTTTAAACCATCTCGATATGCTTTAAATAAAAAAAAACAATTAACTTATTGGCACCCCTGCTTTAAAAAAATCGAGGTATTATCATTTAAATATGATATCTTAATACTCCCCTCCCCCCCCTCTGGATACCACCTTGATAGGATGCCGTCTCTGCTTCAAATAAAAAAACTCAACTTTTTGGGATCCCTGCTTTCAATAAATAGCATTTCGAGTTATTATCATTTAAATGTAATACCTCCCACCCCCCCCCCCCTCTGGATACCACCTTGATAGAATACCGTCTCAGCTTTCATTAGAAAAAAAAAATTTACTTAATAATTAACTAGGTCACTATATGGTTCAAACAAACACGCGAAATAACGTTAAGCAGCTTAGTGTTCCTTAAAAAAAAATTGAGGGTATGAGTAAAGGGGTAGAAAGACAACAACATTAATGTCGAAATTATTCAGATATACCTCAAATTATTGGAAAACTGAGTGATAGATTCGTCATGGCATTCCATAAGATCCAAAAAATCTAATTAAAAGGGAGCACACGCAAAAGCCAAATAAGGCCAGTAGCCTATGAGAAATCGCAAAATACCCAAGACAATGAACAAGTCCTAATTGGGGGCCCTGGTTTTATGAAAATATTTCAATGGTTTCACAGGGAATTTGATATCATTTCCTTCTGTCTCCACTTTAAATGAAAAAAATTATCTGTTTCATATCTCTGCTTTCAATAAAAAAAGAGGTATTATCATTTAAAAATGATAGCCCCCTATCCCCCCCTATAGGCAATAATTTACAATTTATTTATGAATCATATTTTTGGGGTAACTTCTGGTTCAATCTTTAATTCCCCAACCTTATACATAGCTTAGTCTATAGTTAAATTTTGTCTCAATCGAAGGTTTTTTTTTTTTTTTGGGGGGGGGGGGGGTAAAAATATTCGAGAAAGAAGATTGTACTTTCTATCAGGTGTTCAATAATTGAGCATTAAACATTAAGAAAATCTTATCTAAAAACAGCCAAAAAAAAAAAAAAAATCTGCAAACTTACAATTCAGCTGTAGAAACAATCTGTCGGCTGTCAATTTCAAAATCCAACAAAAGACTGAAGCTGTATAGTAGTGAATGCGTTCTATAATTTTATTCAACTTGAAAATAAAATTCTTGACTACGAATGATGTAAGAAATAACGATTGGGAAACTGCATTCGAAATGATTTAAACTCATTTCATAAAGATGATACATTGTTTTGTCAACATATGAAGAACTTTGTATATTGCTATATTTGCAATAGTATATTGCATCCGTCTGGTTTTTATGCAAAGTAGCAAAAGAGACGAAAATTAATGAACAAGAGAGTAGTGAAGGATTATGGTATGCAAAGTAATATTTGGCAGGGAAAGTCACTGGTGATAAGTCGGTAGGGATGGTACCGTGATTGCGTGATTTTCGGGGATTCGGAGAACCAAAGTCTTTTTCCAGGTGACGAATAGATTTTCGGGGAAATACCAAAAATTCGGGGATAGTGCAAGCCCTGCTTGATTTCTAATCAGGAAAATCGAAATACTAAACTACACGAGAAGGAAAAGCTCCGACGTTGCGGTTGACACAATAAAGAATTTCAGCAAAAATAATTTGAAGTCGACCAAACGCCGTCACCTCTGCCGGTGGTGGCGTGCTTGCGGCGTTACGACACTTCGGCGGCGTTTGACCGGGCCTCTCGTCGGCGGCGTTCGGTCGATCTGCCGGCGCGGTGCCGGGGTCTAGTTTTAACTGCATTTTCCTTACCTGAATGCATTTTAACTCGTATTGAAAAGAGTTCTGATTTGCTGTTTAAAAAAACAAAAAAAAACATAAAAATAGGACATCAAAATTCATTGCAGTTAGGTTTGTTTCCAGTTTAGGTTCCCTTGACCTTGACATTTTTCTTGAAGTGTATTTACGGCTTGAAATTTTCATCGGATTAACAGAAAAAAGGAATATTTCACACTAAGAATCATTCCAGCCACATTTAGTGTTTCAACTTAAACAAAACTGCCGTTCCTGAACTGTTGCATATACATCCTTTTCTTGATGAACGTAAAGTATTTTGATTTCATTCAATACCCCACCCCTCCTCAAGTCGCCCTGAACGCTCCAACTTAATTATATTAGCGCTTTCTTATTTATTGCATATATATTCTTTTGACAACTTGGATGCATATAGTGTCTTTTGACTTAGTTCACAATCCCCCTCAAAACAATCTCAATGTTTCAGCCTAATGCCCTTAACCGTTCTTGAGATATTGCAGATATGCCTCTTTGACAACCTACATTCAGGCAATGTCTTCGATTCAATTCAAGATGTCTTGAGAGTCCCAACTTAATACACTTAGTCGTTCCTATTATGTTCACACGCCCTTTAGGCAGCCTGGATACACTCACTCTCTTTTGACTTGGTTCTATATTTGGAACAACAAACCCTGCAAGTTTCAATATGATACCCATACCTATCTCAGCTATTGCACACATGCCCTTTTGACAATCTGGATGCATCTTAAGCTTAATAATCTTAGTCGTTCCTATGATACTGAGGATCTGTCATTTTGACAGCCTGGATGTACATAGATCCTTTAAGTTTAGTTCAACATCCCCCTAAACATTCTATGAAAATTTCAACATAATACTCATAGCTGTTTCTGAGACATTGAACAAACTCCGTAATTAAACACGGATGCATAGAATATCTTGTGGTTTAGCTGTATATCCAGCTCAACAGCCACTGTAAATTGCAACTGAACGCAGTTAGTCATTTGTTGGGGTTCCATCTGTTTTGGAGTCATTGAACGATAAAGCTGAGAGGTAGAATTGGGTTTGAATGGAGATGGAGATGATTGGATGGGCCAAGTGAAGGCCCCACCCCTACGAACAGTGCTGTAAAGATTATTATTATTTTTTAGTCTGCGTTGTGACCCCATTTAGGGATATATATATTTTTGTGGTACTATTGTGACCTTTTGGAAGAATACAAGTAAGGTATTTTCTACAAACTGTGTACTAGTTTCTGTAACCCAGGCAGGGTAGGAATAGAGCTACGAGGTACCATCATTATTATATTGACGGGGGGGGGTTATTTCCTCAAAGGAGAGATTTTCAGTGGTAACCCAAGGTGGGTCCACTTCGCTTTAGAAAGTGGCCATTTGACCACTCGATCGCGTTATCATACCCTGGGACAGGGTATACTGTAAATAGGGAAGTACCAAACCCGATATTTGCAGAACCGGTGTGGTAGACGCGGCATCACATTATATTTTGGGGCCGGGGCTCTCCCCTCCAATAAGTGGTGACACCCGTATATTACCACGCCAATGGCGTTTTGGCCTACTGGTATAACACTGGTGGCTAAATTCCACGAACATGGGTGGCAGCGAGAAAAGGAGCTATCAACAGCACTGATAGTAAAAGAATTCCGTGTTTTCAAAGAGACAAGTAAATTAGCCTATTGTGGTTACATGTATAAAATATTGCAAAGAGAAATGTTTTTTTTTATCAGGGCTGTGCCTAGTTGGATAATAATAAGTAATAAAATTTAAGAATCAATAGATCACGCGAATAATTAACTTTTGAGAAAAGGGAGGCTGCGCCGCCCACGTAGAATCGGCAAATTAAAAGGAAATAGTTTTTCACGAAAGGATAAAAAGAGACACTGATAAAAGGATTTTCATTTGGACGGAGGACGTTAAGTAAACCTTGAAATAATGGCGGACAAACGAAGAATTCAGACAAAATCTACCGCGGTAAAACGAAAATCGGATTCAGACACACAATTGTATGCAACTGGAAATACTCTAAGAAAAACACCATCAGATAGAAGCATATATCACTTAACAGGTGAAATAGACATTTCTGGGACGTGTGAAGAGGAAATCTTCAAAACAAAATCAGTAATAGAGCGATCTCCGGTACGAACCAGGGACGAAGAAAAAAGTCTAAGGCAAATTCAAAAAGAATTATTCTCAGAGAGAGAAACCCGAACATAGAAACAGTGGTGATAATTCATGAGAAAAGATCATCACATGAAAGTACCGGTAAAACAAAACAAACTCACCCTTGAGAGGAGGTACAAAAAGTAGGGGAGTTGCGGGGAAAAGAAAATATTATACAAATAGCAGACTCAGAAAACGAATTAAGATAATATAAAGACAGTGAGAATCATAGTAGGCCAAGTAGCAGGAGTAGTAGAAGCTCAATTTCCAGCAGGAGCTCACGAAAAAGTACCCAAATAGATATGACACAACAACTTTGAAATTTCATGGAGAAAGAAAGAAAGAAAGAAAGATAGACAAGAAAGATAACGAAAGGAAGAGGCTGATAGGATAGCCAGAGAAAAAAAAGGAAGAGGCTCATAGGATAGCCAGAGAAAAAAAGGAGGAGGCTGATAGAGAGGAAAGAAAACATATGATGAAAATGATTGCAAGAGGAAATTCCCAAGAGCCTCAGAAATCGTCTACAGTAGAGAGATTGCAGGCAGCAAACCTTCAACCAATGACATAAAAAGAAGATGTACATTTATACATATACAATTTGAAAAAAGGGCGGAATTAAGCGGATTGCCGAGAGAAAATTGGGTGACAAGAATACAGCCCTTCCTTAGCTACAAAGCGCAAATTTCATATAAAGCATTACCAATGGACTACTCAAAAAATTTTGAAAGACTAAATCAAGCCATTTTTGAAAAGTTTTAACTCTCCCCCGAGCACTATCAAAGAAGATTTAGAAGCGAAAGAAAACGATACAACGAAACTTATAAAGAATTCGGGTAGAAATTGAAAGATATGTGTTTAAAATGGCTAGACTTAGAAAACTATAAAATGTTAGAAGACCCGGAAGAAATAAAAGAAAAGATAAAGGAAATAATAGATAAAACAGTAATGGAACAATTTTTAGAAATTACCCACAGAGAATTGAACATATATTTGAAAGAAAATAACCCCAAAACATGCAAAGAAATGGCGGAAATGGCAAATAGGTGGACCGAAATAAGAGAGGAAGTGGAGGAGACAGACATATTTCAATATAGAGAGTATAACAAAAATAGGCACTAGCGCAAGCGCAAGGAGAACACAGCGCAAGGAGAACTAACTTGCTATAGCTGTGGCACCACGGGGAATTTTGCAAGAAACTGCCCCAGTAAACATGACCAAAAACCACATAAAACGACAGCCTGGGCCATGACCCATAATAAGGAAACAAATTACGCATTTGCAGAGTCACATAAAATATACGGAAAATTGAACGGGGAATTAGTAGAAATGGCAATTGATTCCTGCATTGACCAAACCTATGTGCGAACTGCCTAATTAATAGAACGGAAATAGACCATAAAAATAAGATTACAACATTATGTTATTATGGAGACAAGCACCCATGCCCGTCTGCTTGGGTAAGAATAGAAATTGCAAAGAAGGACAGTACGGTCCAGAGAAAAACGATAAAAGTAGGCTTAGTACCTACGCTAGCATTGGATGTTTTAGTAGGAGGAGGCTTTGGAGATATCGGAAATCTCCTATCGTTAAAACTGACTTCTTTAACAGTGAGAAAATTACAAAATTACACTACGACGGAAAAATATAATACTCCGTCAACTACGGAGGGAGGTGGACCGGTCCATAAAACAAATTGGGAGGCTGTGCCAATCTGTTGGAAAAGCAAAATACTTGATATACGTGTTCGAAATATTGATAATCCACAGAAATGGGATGCAGAAGTAAACAGACAACATAATATTGAAAATAAGACGCGTGAAAATGATTTTTCAGGAAAATTTGCAGATAATAGAAAACTTGAGAACACTTTTAATGAATAGGAGACGCTAACAAGTAAAGGCCAGAATGAAGCACTGATTGTACCAGAGAAATGATACGAAATTTATTGTACGCGATTTTCCTCGCAAAGTTGGGCAAATTTTAGTACAATATGAAAAACCAAATGTCGGAATTCAGTTCCCATTTGATAACGAAATATTTGTTTCTACGGTAAAAGTAAAGAGAAGTTAGAGAGAGAAAAGAGATATTAAACAGAGCTACAATGAAGTAATGCAGTCAAATATGGTGGACAGTGGAGTCCAATTCAGATTTAAGGATGAGTTAGTATTTCGCACGACTAAAAAAATTGAGAAAAGTAGAGATGAAAAGAGGAATGCAAAAAAGACACAAAATTTAGAAATTCAGCCTGCAGTGGCGAAAAATACAAAAAAATGTTGGATGGGCTTTGCCTTGAAAACATAAATAATAGGGAGAAAAATAAAATATTGGATGGGCTGTGCCTTGATAACATAAATAATAAGGGGAAAAAGAGGTCAAAGACCCATGGGGAATAAAACAAGATGGTAATAAAATAAACATGAATGACCTACAACGGGTTGGGGGAAAGTTGGGAGATATTGAATCTAGATTCGGATTGGGCACACTTGGAAAGGAATCTTATATTGGTCTGATCAACTCAAAAGAGGTTTTTTTCCTTTATGAGGGGGAGGAATCCCTTGGGGAAGATCTCCTGTGGGAAGTCGCGAAAGATAGCCCTTTTCCTCAATGCACAACTGGCAGGACCAGCTGTGATCCCTGTACCTCATCTGAAGTCCTTGGGGAATACTCTCTCCCAGACACTTCATACTTCACCCAAACCTTTCTCCAGTAACCCTATTCATAGTTGTTATTCTTCATGGGAACCAACAATTATTGCCTGCAAATTGTATTCAGTGGGAAATGTATCCAAGTTTCATCTTCAATTAGCATCAACGCATATTCTTCATTTAATTATCCCAGGGGAGGGAACCCAGAGAAAAGTGATTCATGGTTCGCTCAAAATTTTACTTCATTTCCCTGTACCCCTATCGTTGTCACTGGCCTTTGTATTTTCGGCCTTAGATTATTTGAAATTATGCCAAGGGGCAATTTACTTTTTTATTGAGATGTGGGGTTGTTTCCACAGATGGAAATTAAGAGGCTGGTGCAGCCAATTTTTCATGATGGCTGGCATCATCATATGTGCCAGAAACTGATTCTCTGCTCCTTGTAAATGTAAATTCGTGAGAGCGAGAAAATTTTTTGTTTTTGATTGTGCTACGCACAATGATTGTCTACGAATCTTGGGCACTTCAACTTACAAAACCTAATGCGGATGCTCTACGATTTAGACCATGGTGGTCCTACAGTAGAGACGTGTCGATGACGACCGATACAGAGCCAAGCGGTGGAAGTAGTAGCACAGACACTGGTGGAAGGGAGAAGGCAAATGGATTTTGTAAAGTTGAAGTTAAGTGTTTATGTTTGTAAGGGCGGATTAAGGTAGCGCGTGGGCGGTCATATATCTTACGGGGGGAGGTGTTGGGGTTCCACCCCTGTTTCTTTTCTTTTCAGATAAATGACCTGTCTTCGCTTTCTTAATTACATTTTCTTATAGTATAATTTCTAAAGACAGGTTAAATTCCCGTTACTAAGCGATAGTGGTTTTGCAATAAGTACGCTTTGAACTAAGTTTTATTTTTGTACTTCCTGTTTTGGAGCCATTGAAAGATAAAGCTGAGAGGTAGAATTGGGTTTGAATGGGGATGGGTATGATTGGCTGGGCCAAGTGAAGGTCCACCCCTACGAACAGTGCTGTAGAGATTATTATTATTTTTTAGTCTGCGTTTTGCCCCATTCGGGGATATATATTTAGTTTTGTGGTACTATTGTGACCTTTTGGAAGAATAAAAGTATGGTATTTTCTACAAAATGTGTACTAGTTTCCGTAACCCAGGCAGGGTAGGAATAGAGCTACGAGGTACCATCATTATTATATTGACAGTCGGGGGGCTTATTACCTCCAAGGAGAGATTTTCAGTGGTAACCCAAGGCGGGTCCACTTCGCTTTAGAAAGTGGCCATTTGACCACTCGATCGCGTTGTCATACCCTGGGACAGGGGATACTGTAAATAGGGTAGTACCAAACCCGATATTTGCAGAACCGGTGTGGAAGATGCGGCAGCACATTATTTTTTGGGGCCGGGGCTTTCCCCTCCAATAAGTGGTGACACCCGTATATTACCACGCCAGTGGCGTTTTGGCCTACCGGTATAACACTGGTGGCTAAATACCACGAACACAATTCTTTACAAATTGCCAATACGCCCCTTTAACAACCTGTATGTGCATAGTGTCTTTTCATCCCCTTAACGTGCTTTGACTGGATACCCTCAGCTGTTCCTGACATATTACAGATATTTTTTTTGGAAACATGCATGCTCATAAAGTCTTTTGATTTAGCCCAAAATACCCCTCAACAGTCGCTGAAATCTACACCTTAATACCCTTAATCTTTTTGGAGGCTCAAGATCAAGTATGCTCCCCTTTCCTGAAAACAAAACCTATATGTAGACAAAATGCAAGATGCACAATTTACAGCCTTTGCAGCAAGGGCTGTGGGGTTATGTCATCCCTAGAGGCATAGTTATTAACTTTTTAATTATTTTGAACAAATTAGCTGACTCAAAATTTTATTCGGTGCTGAAAGAGGGCATCTAAAAATTTCAAGAGGGGCTGATTTCCCACCAATCTCTATTGACTTCTCAAAAGGGCACTACAACTTTCAAATTCCAATCCAATGAACCTCCCGCTGTAGTTTTTATGAAAATTTGTTCCGTACGAAGTGGACTAGTGCAAAAAAACAAAAAAAAACAAACAAAAAAAACATTGAAACCATATTGCTCTTTACTTAGGCAGCACTACTGCCTATGATAGCTCAAATAAATAAAAATAACCTTAACCATTAGCTATAATAAGTTTAAATTTTATTACTTGTTTTCTAGTTGTTTCTTCAGTGTATTCTGTTTTTGAAATTCTTCTTTGTTTTCAGGTTAGTGTTATACGCTGACAGAGACGTAAGAATCTTTTTCAGGGCCCGGGGAAAATGTTAGTTGTCCCCCCCCCCATAAAAACATATGCTATGCCCTGTGACATTTGTACCGTTTTTTTCCAACTAGCTATGCCACTGTTTGTTCATAATGGTCATCTTTGCTTTAAGCTTGACCTTATATATGAGATTAAATTAAAAAAAAAGTTTTTCTACTAAAATTAAGGAGCAGCTTTAAAACTTAAAAGGAGCAGAAATTGTTATGTATGTGAAGCGGATTGTCCCCTCTCCAACACCTCGCTCTTTACGCTAAAGTTTTTTAGTAATTTTAAAGAAGCTTCTTATTGTCCTAATTAAACAACCCTTGTGTTTAGACCCCGGCGCCGCGCCGATAAGGGAAAACCGGCGGCGGGCCAAAAATAGCAGTGGCGGCGCACCGCCGGAGCAGCGCCGATAATTTTTTTGAGCCGCCACTGGTCTTTCTCAAACTTCACGATTCGCTGGCTGGACGCTGATCTTCTTCGTTATTCATCAAGAAAAGTAAAAATATGGTAGAAACGAAACGGCTGTGGTGTTTCAGAACCCTTGCATAATAAATGAAATAATAGATAATAGATTCGCCATGGCATTCAATAAGATCCAAGGAATCTAATTAAAACAAAAGGCAAATTACGCCAGTACCCTATGAGAAATTGAAAAATTTCCAAGACAAAGAAAATGTCCCAATGGGGGGCCCTGGGTCTATAAAATATTTCTATGGTTTCCCAGGGAATTTGATATCATTTTCTTCCCTCTCCGCTTTAAAAGAAAAAAAAATAATTAGCTTTTATGCATCCCTGCTTTCAATATAAAAATTGAATTTCTATCATTTAAAAATGATAGCCCCATATCCCGCCCTATAGGCAATAACATACAATTTTTTTTTAAATCATATTTTTGGGGTCACTTCCGTCTTAATATTCAATTCTCCAACCTTGTACATAGTCTATAGCTTATTTTTTTCACAATCGAAAGTTTTTTTTGGGAGGGGGGGCAAAAATTTTCAGAAAGAAGATTGTATTTTCTTTAATCTATCAGGCGTTCAATAATTGTGCATTAAACATTAAGAAAATGTATTTAAAAATAGCAAAACAAAACAAAATTCTACAAATAAATAACCGAGTCAAACTCAAAACGAGCAGAAATTAACATGAGTAGGGCTCAAAACCCCTATGCCTTCCCAAGGCCAGAACATAATTTGCACTTTACTGAAAAAATATAAATGGTTTTACTTTCATAACTTTAAGAAATCAAATAATATTGGCATTTCGATTACTAAATATCAGTATATGTATATTAAACTGAAAAATGTGCATTTATTTGTATTTTTTTCAGTTAAGTGCAAATTATGTTCTGGTCTTGGGAAGGCATAGGGTTTTGAGCCCTACTCATGTTAATTTCTGCTTGTTTTGAGTTTGACTCTGTTATTTATTGTAATTTCTGTTCGTTTTGGGTTTCATTTAATTATTGATGCTGATTTTCTAATGGGGGGGTTTTCAATAATTTATTTTCATATACATTAATGAGGGGTTTTTTAACTAATTCTTCATAAGGGTATTTTCAATTAAATCTTTGGTTGGCGGTTTGTGAGTCGTATACCAGAGTAGAGGGGGAACTTCGAGTGATGGAAGATTAAATTAGCGGTTCAAGTGGGGAGCGTATATTAATGGTCATACTGAGTCGAAATCAGATTGAAAGGATTCAGGTTCCCTTGAGAGCGGATGGAGCCACAAGGACTAAATATCTTGAGAAATACTAACATAAAGAGAAATAAATAAGAAAGTAATGCATTTATTTTTACTCACCTGATCGGTACAAAGCTTGACGGGAATATCAAAAGCACTTTACAGTCAAAGACACTAAAATGAAGTTGTTGACTGGGGCAATACAATAGTTGGTTCACTAATAATAAATGTTTTTAGAAGTTCATTCTACTGCAAATAGACTCACATAAGATTGTTTCTAAACTCACATAAAACTCCTCATAGACTAACTCAAATTTGCTAAGTTCGAAGGTACTATACACTTCGATTTTGCCGAAGGTTACATTCAGGCGTTGCTAAAAAGTACATTACACTGATTCTATTGGTTCAGACTGTATATCCCATATTACTATTGGACAGGGATGTACCAATAGGCTAGTCGAATTTAATTATTTTTGATACGATTTATAACTTGTAAAACATCACTTTGGAATTTTTCTTCACGAAATAAAGTTTTACATTGTAATTAAAGTGGGATAAATAGTTCTACTTTGTACCTCGAGAGATTATTTTTTTGTATAATAAATTCTACCATTTCTTGACAGTTTGGAAATCAAAACTCTTAAGATTTAAATTACATTGTTGGTCGCCTGTCATGTACAATTGGTCACGCTGATATTTATTGCTGTTACATTTTTCGTGGGAAATATATTCTCATAGTTACAAATGTAATACAATTGTTTTCGCTACATTTTAAATTCGACAATTAAGTGTTCCATTGATTCCATTACATATCATCCTTCCCATTCTTAACGATGTCCTCATCGTTGTGTTACCCTATTCTTTCTACTCTTCCAAATTTGATCTTGCTTCTTTTTTTTTTAAATTTTAACTCGGTACTTGTTACTTGAATTAACTCAGCTTTGGTAAGATATATATTTTTTTTCATATTCCCGATTGCCTTATGAGACTACATATATTATAACATTACTTTAAAGTCCATCACCTATTCATTCTATTTGGCGAAAGGGCCAAAGAGTTTCTATTGACTAACATATTTGGTTATATGATTACATATATAATTGTCGCTTCCTTCTCCTAATATTAAAAATTCCTTCACCTGATATGCTAATAATTCTACATGGTTCTAACTAATTAAGTTCTGCCTTTGCAACTATTTTACTACTTGACATGGTACACGTTTACCTCTTCTAATACTAAACTATAATTCCACCTGACGCTATATTGATACTATAAGTAACTGACTTCAAGAGCACTGAATGTATGGATTAAAATAATTTACAAATAAATGTTTTACACGTTGATAGGTTTAAGCCTAATGTCCGATTGCAACACTTGGATAATGTAGTTTGCACTTGTTTTCATCTGTTTTATGAAGAGTTTCTCAATATTCACTAAAGTTACAAGTTAGATACATAAGATTCACACTTACTTCACCATTCTATGTGTCTATAATACTCACATACGTTGTCACTTTACTTTGCGCTTCCATTCAATTAATCACTGGGTTGGATAATTGTTTATGGTTTGTCTTCGTGGTGTATCACGGTTTTGGCACTCGTTTCTTGGGATAAGCGTTTATGTTGTTCATAAGTATGACTTGCACAAAATTGTCCGTGCGTGGTTTGTCACGTCATATACAAAGGGTCGATGTTATAGGTTCGTTGAAATGTTTCCTGGGTACATAACCCTTGGGGAATTAATTACATGAAATGGGTATCTTGATCGCTGGACTGGGTAACTCTTCTTGGGCACTTCTATCCTTGGGAAAATTTTATACTCGTAGAGTTTATGTTTCCCGTAGATTGTTCACGTTTAGTCCTTCTGTTGTTTGAATAAAGGGCAGTGTCACGATATGTAAGGGTAATTACGGTTGGATCAAAACTTGATCACAGGTTCTATGTTCGACGCATTGTCTTTGATTCTTGTTTAATGATACACTATCATTGAGGGCTTAGTCATGGGGTTATGGCTAAGATAACTTGGTTTGGTCTCTTCTCTGACACTTTTTTTTTGGAAAGTTTGCTCGTACAGTTTATATTTCCCGCAAAATTGATTATGTTTGGTTCTTCGTCTCATGGAGGATGGCTTGGTTTTGCCACCTCTAATAATGATTGGATTGGGTCAAAACTTAAACTTGGGATCTTGGTTCAACATGTTGTCTCTGATTTGGGGCTTAAGATATATAATCTTTGAGGGATTGACTCCAGGGTTATTCTTGGTACTTAGGATTTAATGTTTTGGACCTTGCCGTCTAAGGATAGTTATCGACGGGTTTGATGCAGTTTCGTGACATGCTCAGGTCGGGGTGGTTCTCTAGATAATCATTAATTCAGATATATACCTATATATAAGGTTCTTGGTATGCCGATATTGTTTGGGGTAATGTTACCTGGTACTAGGCTTAGGTGACTTAGATTGTCATCAGGGTATTGTCTTCAGGGGTTTCCTTGGTGAGTACTTATCGGTGCTAGCCCCCCATTGCACTTCCTGGCTGAAGGGCCACGAAACGGAGATCAGCACCGCCGGTTTGGACCTTAAGGGTCTAGTGCCGCATCCTTTACCTTTACCTTTTTTACTTATCGGTGGTTGACGAATGATGAGAGTAGATGCTACTCGGTTGTATCCATGTTGCGTGCTGGTACACCAATAATTAATTTGCACTGATTACTCTGCTTCCTGGAATATAAATATCTAGGCAGAATCATATGCTCTTTATAATTACATAAGTTAAAACACATACAGCAATAATACACAATTTATATAATATTATACGAGGACTATCGTTTGAAATAATAGTCGTAGTTAGTCGTACTAATAAAATCAATTTAATATGTGTACGGTTAAACTCAAAGATAAAACAATTAAGAGCAATTTTCATGCTTTTACCTGCATATTGCGGCAAAACTAGATCACTAAGAGATAAGCTCGGTGATCATAAGAAAAATGATTGTGTATACGAAGAATAACACAATATGAGATTTTCAAGATTTAGTGATTATATATATATATATATATATATATATATATATATATATATATATATATATATATATATATATATATATATATATATATATATATATATATATATATATATACATATTTATATATATATATGTGTGTGTGCATTTGGCACATGTTCAATATTCAACACATTTTTAAATGTTATTCAACACTCATCTACTTTAGCATTTACTTTTCTATTATATAACTACATGCGAGGTAGGTTACATGGTTTTTATGAGAGGTCTCGATTTACTATAAATTTTCAAGTCTTTACTGTTTACGCGCGTCCTTGCTGCTTAAGAAATACATCCCTGCAGGTACATGGGTTTACGCAAACAATAAGTAGAGATTTGAGACTGGACATGGCACGAATGAGGACCTCTACTCCCATTCGCTCGATCCCCTTACATTTTTTGGCTTAAGGGTTATCAGGGAGTTCCGGGTTTAGGTTTTGCATCTCACTCGACTCGATGTGATCTGTCTTTGCCCTTTTTCTACGTGGTATCATAATTCTTCCGTAATTCAGGGTCAATAGCATTCTTATAGTTAGAGAAATCATGAATACGATTCCTACCGTCAGGAGGATATTCCACCAAAAATTTGTTGAGAATAGTCCGTATCTACTTTCTACATACGTCAATCTTTGGTCTTCGTTAGTAAATAGGGGAATCTGAGAGTCTAAGGCTTCTCTTATTTTTGTTAGTGGTAAGGTTCCTTTGACATTCTCTATTTTTGACCATATTGTGGCTTTTACTTCTTCGTTTTCGATATTAGGAATTGTATGCGATAAATTGACGGGTTTGAAATTGACCACCTTGGGGTTTATTATATTCGTGCTTGTGGTTATCAGTGGTGTTTGTACCGTGGCTTCTTTGGTTACTAATCGACACCCTTGTTTTATGGTTATTGTTCCCACGTCTTGTAATAGTAGTTCAGTTCTGTAGCTTGGATCGATTCTTTCTGTGTTATTATAACAAGAGATAGTCCCAACTGTTTCTTTTGGGACCAAAAATAGCCATAGATCATTTCTAAGATGAATGAATATTTCTCGTTTTGTACTACCTACTAGCACTTCGTATGAATTGGTAATTTCTTCTTGTTGAGTCTCTTTTAAAAATATATGTAACATACAAGATCCAGGTTTTACGTTATAAATAGGCAGGGTTAGTTGACATACTAGGTTTTTGAATGCTACACATTCCTTAAGGTCCTGTGGATTTGCTAAGGCATATTTCCTCCTATCTTCATCGACAAGTAAGTATTCCGCTTCGGGGGTGATAGTCATAAACGAATTAATTCTACCTATGTTGGCTGAGAACGTAGAAGTTTTATACAAGTCATATATGGATTGTTGATTTATTAATGGAATTGTTACTACTGCAAATAGTTGTTCGTTTATTTCCGTTATGTGAACCTTTTTAGCTTAGTGTAATATTGAGTAGGTTTGCTACTTCTGGTTCTTTTGGTAGATGTAGACCGAACGTTCGATGCGTTTTTATTTCATCTAAGATATTTCTTAGGTTTGAGGGGTCCACGAGGTCCTATGAAAAGGTTCATCCGGTGAGGTCAAATAACTCAAATTCAAATTTCCTTACGTCTGCTGCTAGGTTGACCAATGGCATTGTTACTGTGTCTATTAATGTCATGGTAAAGCTTAAATCGATAATCCCACGATCTAATTCGTTCTTTTAATAATACCTTATGCTTACTGTCTTTGATATTTTCTTTGAAATTGCCTCAATTTTGTCTCTCTGATAATTGGAAATGCTGGCTTGTATTTTTTGGACATGTAAGATCACGTTCATGGCTTTATTTAGTTTTCTCACGTTTACCTTTAGGGAATCTAGTTCTTCTTCAGTCGAAAGCCCAAATAAGCATGAAGCTAATTCTCCTACAATTGGTATTAGACTAGCTGATCTGCGATATTTGCTTTTTCGAAAAAATACTTCGAAGATTCTTGTGGTACTTTTCTTTACTTTTGTATTTCTGTATTGAATAATTCAAATAGTGCTTGCAGTCTTTGTCTATACAATATTAAGTAGGAATGGTGAATTGATAATCTTAGGGCGTTTTTTTCATTTAGCTCTGGTAATAATTCGACGTTTTCTTTGATTGGTTCGTCAGCCATGGCCAGTCTGGCACATGTATATTTCCCGTCAATTGTCCAACATTTTTCGGGTACGTATTTTTCTTTCTTTTTACTATCAGAAAATTTCCTTTTCTTATCCGAATGGCGTCCTTGAACTAATATAGTTTGAGTTTCGGTATACAATACTGGGAGTCTTGCTCTTAAATTTATATAAATTTAGCCGAAGGAGTGGGTCTTTGTAAATGTTGGTCCTGTGGACCATGACCATTTTGTAAACATCGTTGGTTTTAAATGTGTTATGGTAATTATTTTTTCTTGGGACAATTCATTGAGTTTGATTAACACTGGACTTGCATTGGTGGTGATTTCCGTTATTGAGGGCTGTATTTCCTCTGGTCTTGTCTTGAGTTTGGGGATGGTAGTCGTGGTATTTTTCTTTCCTTGTGGCTTGTTGATATATTTCTTTATTTCTTTTGGTGGTACTTTCTTAGTAACGTTGCTCACCGTATGGTCTTGCCATAGTTGCTTGAGGTATGTCCATATGCTTGGTAATTCATTTAGCATGGCGTAATTTCCATCATAGAGTTTATTTTTCTTGGAAGTTGTCAAGAAGGAACTTGTAGTATATTTTGTTGTAGTATGCTCGCTTCTGGAGCCGTCCACATTACTCACTGCTCTTTTCCTTCTGTTCTCTCTGTTGTTAGTTCCTAGGGCCTTATCGATCTCTGCCATTTTCTTGTCAAAGTCGTCTATTAGGAATTTCGATTTCAGTTTAGGAATAATGGGGGGTTGATCTCCTTTACTTTCCTTGTGGTGCATTTCTTTTGTTGTCTGCAGGCTCTTGTCTGATTTTAAAAATTGGAATATCCTTTAGTTCATTAGTACTCTTCTCTAGACTCATTACTTGTTGACAGGGTTTCAAACGGTTTGGGATCCAATTTCATAAATATCTTCCCGGCATTGTGACTTGCAAGTAACGAATTCTCATGTTTGAAAATTATCCCATGCTTTACGATATCTTGGGCTATAGTTTGGGCGACGAAGATTATCATGAAATTTGTTAGCCATATCCTTTTTTTGCTGTTTCTGGAATTAATATTTCATTAAACATAATATAGGAAGATTTCTTATGATTAATAATCGAATGAGAACTTAGATTCCTATTATATGGGATTTTCTTTTTTTTTTTTTACGGGAAAGGAACAAGGTGGGATTAAGATTTGTGGTCATAGAATTTGTTGATTGCTTATGGTAAACATACTGTTGATTCTTAAGCTAGGGGGATAGTCATTTTAATTGATTTCACACAAGAATTTTTCTTTTAACATAAATTTTGCGTGGGTTGACTTTAATTTACGTCATACCAAATTATATCAATAGAGACGTTTTTTTTTTTTTTTTGTTGGTTTTGATTTTGATTAATAGGTTTTTATTATTTTTAATATAATTTATTTTCTTTTCGCTCTATATATTACGCTTTTTGGATTATATAGATATTGTTTGTAGTATTTTATTTCTTGGAGGGGGTCGTGTTGACCTTGATATTTTACGCAGTTTGGATTTCCTTCAATTTTGTAAACTAATTTTTGTTTTCTACATTTGTCAAGAAGCAATAAATCTGTCTGACATGGACCTTTAACGTACCAGTACCGAACTTTATATTGTTTTTGCAATTTTCTTATTTCATGTTGAATATAATGGAGGTACTTTCCCTTTCTGCCGTTATATTTTACTCCCAGTTTCCCTCTCGCGGGTCGATATTTGGGTGTGTTTGCTAAATTTAGAGCGAATCTATAGGATTCCACGTCATATTTCCTTAAATCATACTTGAAGTTCCATTTTTTCGCGAAGACTTCTTCCCCTGATTTACTCACAATGATCATTGTCGCTGAGTATAAGACATTTTCTTTTGCGTGCTTTATGGTTATGAACTCTGTATCAATAATTTCTTTGGCCATTGTTCTGAAATGAAAGGTAGTTTCTATTGATCTTTGTCTAGTTAATTTTTTCAAGATTAGTTATGATCATGGTACACTCTAGGTCGAGGTCAAACTACCTTTTCACCGGTATTTCCTCATACATCGGGTACTTATTCGTTCGACGTAATTCGAGTCATCTAAAGCTCCATATTAACCGATAATGAATATATATTTTGAATGGAAAAGAAGGTAACTTCAGGTCGAAGTTGAACTTCTTTTTCACCGGTGCCACCTTGCACCTGGCTATTTGTGTATTCGAACGTAATTTGATTCCCTAAAGTTCCGTACTCTAGTTTAACGAGTTTGCGCTCGACTAATAACGAGATCCATATAGGCTTAAGTATTGAGACTTTCGAGAAACTACCTTTTTTGTCAATATATTAACAATGTATTTAGATCCCATGACATTCACTCTAATTCATAGTTTTATAATTATTAATACATTACTGGTTTATTCATATAACGCACTTTTTAAATTATGATAATAATCGATTTACATAGACATAACACTTCAAATAATATTGGAGGGTTCTTTTATTATTCGTTTCAACGAGGTTAGTTATATATACAGTTTCTTCCACTAATATTGGGTTTTAATTTCAATATGGGTGCATCATCCGGCAGTACTGCCTTGGAGCTTGGAAATGTAAGCATATTGAGCAGTCAATAGTCTCCCCATGACGAAACATTTGAGCTGAGAAACTTGAGTTCAAATACTATATTATTTTTTTCGTTTTCAGGTGTATTTAAGTACATTAAATACACTAATAATTGGTTTGGGAGGTGCAGGCCCGCCAATGTGGGAGTTATGTCATTCCTTCGCATATTTTGTCGAATGACTTTCCGGCACAACTGTGATAATGACAAAGGATCACTTATTATTTTCACTACGGAGAAGCTTAAGTTTACGTTTGATCGGCAACAACATAATTACGCACGATTACGTCTAAGCCGGGGAATATTTTGGTTCCAAAATTTTCGTCTTCTTGGAAAAAGTTCAGGGTTATTTTCTTTATGTCTTTATAATCCCTTGGGGTGACTTGAAAGATAGCGGATCCCATTGAAGGGTTTATTGGATTCAGATAAGTGTTATTTACGCAGTTGACGTATAAGGCCTTAAGGAAGCTTTCACCCTTTAACGTATGTCCTTGGTCTATTAGTATGGAGAGAAATATAATAGGCCAAATTGTAGTTATGTTGTTATCATTTTTATCGTACCAAATATTGTCGGCGATATAATCAGACAACAAGCTATATTTTGTTGTTGGGATATTTTGTATTAAAATTCGGAAGGCCAGGTTGGCACTTAGTCTAGTGTGTTCGGTTGTTCTTGTCATTGCAAGCGCACTAAAGTTATAATGCACTAAGCTTGCTGTTAATCTTAGAATCATTCTTTGTTCCAAGATGGTCCATCGAGATTTCAGAATATAATATAGTTTTGGACAGTCGAGATTTTCTACTGTTCTGATAAGTTCCCATTCTTTTAATGAATTATCAACAAGTCCCCATTCTTTTAATGAATCATTAATGTTATCTACACTATGTCTTTTCTTAAGATTCCATGAGGTTACATTTTCTAGTCTACGATTATTTAATTGTTGATGACTTGGGTATCTTATCATGGTTACTTTTTTTTCTTTTTTTAATTTATTCTACTAGATTTTAGGTTAATATAAGCGACGTACCGTGTAGCCGCTCGTTTCGGCGTTTCACTTAAACAGTGGCCGATGGTTACTTATGTATCTTATCTGCAAATGTGTTGTTATATAAAATTTATCAATGATTAAAAAATAAATGGTTACTTAGTAGTAATACATTTTCAAACTAATTACGTTAATTTATAGCAGTTTAAGTAATGATTACGCAATAGTTAGGCACTTACAATTTGATGACTTTGTTAATAAGTATAGCTGTTTAATTGGCCTTTATAATTTATGGTGTTTAATTTTCACTGGTATCCTTGGGTTCCTTTTCTTGTTCGAGTTGTTCTCCGTGAGAACTACCTTTGCTACGTGTCTTTCCCCGAAATAATCAACAGTGAAAAACACGGAGCTTAGGTACTTCTCACGTATCGGAACATATCCAGATATCTGTAACATTTTACAGTGATTCTTATATAGGAAGGGGTAATGTAGGGTAATTCCTTCGGGTCACTTTTCATATAGGGATGGGTTGATTTTCTCATAAGAGCTCACAGGCCAGACCGTTATGATCAATGGGATAAAACGCACCAGAGGTCACAGCAGTTGACCAGCGGGTCCCCACGTTGTAAGGTTATTTCGCTTAACTGCAATTTATAATCCCTTACTGTTCATCGTTCACCTCTATAACTGGGTAGTAGTTTCTCATAGGTAGCTTGAGATCAATCTGGTGGAAGAGGGATAGTAGAAACCACCTCCACCGGACTGTCCAAGGCTTCCCACGACTGAGGGTCTATCAATTTGTCAGTTATTTCTTTGTTATGTAATCACAACTCGCATCTGTACAGTTGTTTTTCGTAAGGAATGGCGTTTCAAAAATAGACCCCAAGAATAAAAAAAAATTTCGATCTACTCCTGCAACACGACTCCCTCAAGGAAATACTTGTTAAGGATTTCCTTGTTATGTAATCGCTATTTGTATCTTTATAGTTGTTTATCATAGAGAGCCAGGGCCAAACGGGAACAGAAACGGGATGATATGACACCGCCTCTATTCCCCCATGGCCACCGCCTCCCACGATTGAGGGTCCATTTGTTTAAGAAGTTTGACGAATAGGCAGTTGTAGTGCTTGCCAAGCGATGTCTTGTTGTGCAATCAAGCCTCGTAATCTAGTCAATAGAATGATGCACTCCCCGCTCACCCGATAATGGAGCATCAGGTCAACGGAAAATATATCCCTCCAGTTTCGATAACCCATTGTCCTTAGTTTCACAAGAAATTTCGCCAGAAGGAGTCACCAGGTTCTACAGGGAGTCGTAAAACCTGCTGCAGACGTTACAAAACCAAGTCAGCAACAGCTTTTACAACGCCTGGTATCTCCCTCATTCAGTAACTTGTGTGATCTTTTCTCAATAGAGGGTGAGAGTCAAGCATTTGCATGGTGGGATAATATACACCATGCACATCCTCGGCTCTAACCTGCTATGCTCGGGGGTTCATCCGTTTTCATTATTGTGTATCGTATGGATATCTGAATTGTTCGTCCTATACCACTTTCAAAGTATTTGATGGGGGTTCGTTGACTATTTATTTATTTTGTTTTTATGAATGAGAATTGCCTTGTGCATTCAGCTTTTACTACTTATTGAAGGTAAAAAAAATTTTTTTTATTACCACCCGAAGTGTGAGGGGTATTACTACTGATTTTTAGCTAAAAGTCTCTTTTACATAGTTATGAGCGGGCTTTCAAGCTTAAGTCGTTAAGGGAAGGGTTGTATTATATTATTGGCTAGCATATTTCAATTAATGCGATAACTGTTGATCAATTTGAAGGGGTTCTTAAATTTTCACTTAGGATTTAATGTGGGCATTTGATCTTCATACTTGGTAAACCTTATATACAACAATTTTTTTGCTTAAGTATCTGTAGTTAACAAGGCAAATTTTACTTTTTAAATAATCTTTTCAAAGCGTCCATTGTTATTTTGTATCCTGTCAACGTGAACAAATTTCATTAAGGCCGTAGTTTGAAAATATAGACTTATTTTTTAAGGCTTTCAAAAATTAAGCTATTAAACTGTAATGCATTTTCAGTTATCGTCAAATTTTATTTAGCTTTGATTACTGCGACTAAAATACCTATTGATTTATTTTCTTCAGCTTTATACTTGATTAATTAAAGAGAATTAATTTGTTTTATATTGAAGGCTGTTTCTCCTTAACTTTTCATTCTGATAGCTATTGCTTAAGTTGAATCGAATGAAGAGTTGTGTACTGATATTGCTGTTCAAATGAGTTAAAGAAAAACACATTTGCTTTTAAAGTGCCAATCTATTCTTCTCCCGTGGCGGAGTTATCGCAACGTGGCAGAGGTATTTTTTATCAAGCGCGGTATTACCTAAAAGTTTTGTAGTTTGTCATAAGGCATATAAATTTAATTTCCTTGTATTTCCTAAATGAAATTTAAAGTATGTTTACATTTTGTAGTGAACTCATTGGCTGGTTGAAACCAGTTTAGCCTAATTTGGATGTAATAATTTACCACAAGATGTATACTTTTGTTATAAAGTCGTTGGAGATGCAATTGAAAAATATGGGAATCAAATCGAAACGCACTGTCTAAAACTTGTTTGTTTTTTAAATTTTTGTGAAAGCAAAATTCACTGTTCACCTATTCATAAAATTTATGGCGTCAGCTTTCGTTTGACTAGATTGAAAATTATCCTTGACTCATTTTATACTTCATATAAATGTTCATCTTTATTTTATTGATTTTAGTGCAAATCCGTATTTGCCTTGGTGAACACATCTTTTTTTTGAACTCTTAAATAGCGATCATTCTGTAAGGCTTGGCTTTGGTGAATAGTATGTCTTTTTACTATGTTTATGTTACATTTTTTATTTGGAGGATAAAGTTTAGCAAGGATCTGAGGTTGGACCTGTTTATAAGGTTAGTAAGAATTGTTAAATACTGTCTTGATATACGAGCAATTACAACAATGATCTACCACAATATCTACTATTGTCAAAGAGACATCAGCCTAGCTATACACATTGCCATTTTTTATTTTTATAACGCCACCAAGAATCTGATTGATTGGTGCCAGAATTATTTTCACGACACATGCTATTTCGTTGGACCCTAAATATGGTACCCGCTTCCTGTATCTGGGAGTTACGGTATTTTGAGGTTTCAATAATTAGCCTTATGCTTTTATCTTTTCGGAAAGCTATTCTAGTAAAACTGCTTGTTTCATTTATGTATATATATAACGTACGATTGATTGCTAAGTTGTAAGTGGGTAATTTTATTCGAGACGAATTCTATATTTGGCTTTACAGGTTTGTAATTATTTAATTAAATTACCAAACCTCACGACAGTTAAGGAATTGTCTGGTTTAGGAAAGAGTTTTATTTTGTTATTCTTATTGTTACAGGTTATTTTTCTTATACTTTGATTGCGCGGTTCATTTTCGTACGCTTGATTCGTTTTAAGATAATTTTGGTTGAATTTACTGCTGCAGTTGTTAGGGTTTTTTTGACGATTATTTTGCTTATTGTCTAGCGGCTTTACGCGCTCTGATGTTTTTGCTAACTATGGTAAAACTAATGTGTCAGTTAGCTAATCGTTAGTTACAATTTTTAATCTATGGTGCAACAATCTTTGTCAGCGAGAATATTTTCTCTATAATTTGCCATCACATCCTAATCAATATTTGTTCCCCTTTTTTTTGCATTAGTTCTGTCTTACTTGTGACTTCCAGATACGATGTTTTAGAACTTTAATAGCTATTTCCCTGTATTTTTGACTTATGGAAGGTCCATAATTTTGTCTTTCAAGATTGTTTAATCTGCGCGAATGATACGTGATTAATTGCTATATTACGGGGACAGTTTGTCGAAATAATTTTATTTATGGTTTTGTCACACTTGGCTTAAAGATATGTTAATTAGCATTCGACTATGCCACAAAAGAAATTCAACTAAACAAATGGGTCAATAGGCTAGGCCATAAAAACTTTTCTTTTTAGGTTTTCCTATCTTCTACATATATATGGGGCTTATTTTTATAACTTAAGAATTACATTGTCCTCGAGGTTTGTTTACTTCCATTGACTTATCTCCTATTAAGGTTTATATCACATTTCTATAGGTTGAAACTTACGTGCAAAGATTAGTATTTTAAATTCTACAATTTTGGTTTATTTTTACATTCAGGTCTATTGATCTCTTTTTTTTTCGATTCTTTAGCAATTATTCCTTTTACTTATTTAGGTTCCGAAACTGACGTATTTTTGTATTTTGGATAATCCACGCCGACTTATGATCAAAATATGATCCAATATCAATATATAAACAGAAATATATAGAAGATATCAATATTTGAGACCAAAAGAGATTTTTTTTTATCTCGTCATTTTCATTGGGGTAAGTTTAATCTTTTTGCTGAAGTTGGCGTTATTTATTCTTTGGTATTTAATGAACATTTTAGCATGGTAAGTTATTTATTCTTATGATCTTTAGTTTTTCAGGCGAAAGGATCGTTCATTATAGGTATCCAGGTAGTTTAGATTACATAACGGTATACGGGTTAATTATTCTTATTATAAGCAATGGAAAAGGGAAAGTGTTTTACTTCGAGAACAATATGCTTAGGCGATGCGACTAAACTGTCGTAATCTTTTTGACTTCACCTACGTTTGGAAGTTACGGGCTTTGATTTATTATCGTATCACCGCTTTACATGGGATCAGTTGACATTTGAGGCAAATAGTATGATTCTCTTAGGGAAGCCACGATGTTATTTTTTCCATTTAATTTATGAGAGACATTTAATGCCTTTTGCAGGGGCTCTTTTTTTTGCTGATTTTTATTTGAAAGAATACTTCTGGTTACGATTTGCACGAAAGCCTTTTTTGAATTTCACTGTGAGAATTGGTTGCTAAGAATTAGCATTTTACATAGAGTCGCATCGACTGCATAGGCAACTTATAACTCTTAGAGAAGTGATATCAATTTGGTAGAAATTGCGAAAGGAGATTTTTTTGTCTCGCTTGGTGATTTGCAGTAGTCCTTAAATAATTAAATTTATTTTAAACGTCAGAAGAATGCCTTCAGTTCTCATTGGCTGTTTTTAATTCCCTTTTTATTTTATTAATAGGGATGATTTTTTTGATACTTCAATCTTTTCGTCATCGCGTATCTTGCATACGGATTAAGGATCCATCTAACTCGCCAAAGAAAAGATGTAATTTTACTTAAATTTAATTTCTGTTAAGGAGTTTTTGCCAACTTCTTGAGTTCATGTGTCGACTCAAATAATTGGCGACAAAAATTTTCTTTTAGTAGGCCTATATGAACGAATTTGAAAGATTATTCAAACCTGATTCTGTTATTAGATTGACGGAAATTGTTTCTACCTGCTAACATCAACGTTGGTTATAATTAATGGGATAAAAACTTGTACATATTTCCTTTGTCGAATAAGTATTTTTAGGTTGTCGAGTATTTTATAAATTTTACAACGAGTTAGGGTTGCTACTTCCGATTCCTTTTTTTTCTTATTGCGAGAAGCCGTTATTAAATATTTAGGTAACTAATACTGCGTTTTATGTGTTTTGCTGTGGTGCTAATAATAATAATAAAATATTTCTAGAATAGGGTTATACTTTGACCTATTGTCTAAACGTGTAATCAAGACTTTCAATGCCGTACTGTCAAAGATACCAAATATGTCTTATGATGAAGATACATCCTCATCATGTTACGGCAAACCCTCACCATAAGACACAGTTAGGACATTCTGGAACTCAGTGTTTGATTATGTCGTTGGCATGTCTTTTTTGAATAAGATATCCCATGAAATTAATTTCAGAAGAGGTAAGATTGATCCTAAAGGAACTCTCAGTTTATCAAACATCAAAATACAAATAATATCAAGCCTTCTGAAGCTCGATACACCGAAAGTCTCCTCAGATCGGCATTTGAATACTCCATTAAGATTAAAAGTAAATTTGTAATATACTTTTTTTTTATAATTTGGGAAATACTATATTCTGGTCAGCAGAAATATACACGAAAGAAAAAATATTTCTTTTTTTTTGCATTTAAACGAGAAAAGATTTTTTTACCTCCTCCTTGAGTTTAATTAATTCCCATTATTGATATTCCTTAGTTTTCTGTATCATCTGATGATGGTTGCGCTTTGGGCGTTCCTTGTGGTGGGGAGATCTCTGATGAATTTTGGCCAGTTGTGTCAGTTATTTGGATGTTAGGGTGTTGGGTCCTAATAGTTACATTATTGTCCGTTGGGGGGTTTTGTTGAATAGACTCCATTTGGGATTTTATATGATGATGCCGGGCTCGGTTTGGGATTGCAAAATACGAGGGTTGTGATGGCCCCTCGTCGTAGTTGTTAGCAAGAATATTTTACAAATGGGGATTAAGAGGTAGGTGAATTTCAACTGTAAGATATGTTGCCACCATTTTTCTCTAAGTTCGAGCAGAATTCTCTTTGTTTTTGCAGTTCTTTGTTAATTTTAAGTTGGTTTTCCTTCAGTTGTTTCTCTGAGGTGTCCTGTTGTAGTTTAATTACTTCTATCTGTGCTTTTATGTGGTCGTATTTATGTTGTAAGTCTAGGAGCTTTACTCGTTCGGGTGCCAGGGCTTCTTGTACCGCTATTGTTGCACATAGAACAGTACTGTTTCTATAATCTTGCACTTTTTTACCAATTTCTTGCATTTTATTATATAATACTTGTAATTTTAGGACCTTGTCGGGATAATTATATCCCTTAACGAGCGTGGCGTCGCTTATTGATTCCATTTCATTCTGGATTTTGGCGGTCTGCTCCTTAACTGCCATAAACTCGGTTTCAATTAATTTATCCATTTGTTTAGTTACTAGGATCTCATGTATTTTTTTGTTCATTTTTTCGTTGGAAGCCTTAACTTCTCTAAGAGATTTAAGTGTGGCTTCTATCAAATTCTCGATTTTCAGTCTTTCTGTTATCAATTGTGCCGAGGCGTCTAGAAGTTTCGATCGTATCTGAAATAGCTGGTCCATAGTCGTTCCGTCTGTAACAGAGTGGTACTAGGTATTTTTTTTTTGGGGGGGGGGGGGAGGGGTTGAACAATCCTTGTCCTGCTTCTATCTTCAGGGTTTTTATCAAGCCGGGATTCAGTTTATCTGGAAAAATTAACTATTAACTACCATCGACCTTTTACGAGTAACTTTCATTTAAGTGTCTTATTCATACACCTTTGTCTTAAGTTTTTTTTTTTTTTTTTTTTTTTTTTTTTTTAGATGCTCATTTCGTCCTAGTATTATCTTATGAGTTTTTGGGGTACTTAATCTCTAGACGTATTTCCATTTATCTGGTTTCTTACTTACTCTGCCACACTTTGTGGTAACTTTCTGTTCGCTTTCTGGCGTTTTATTCTTTTTTGACTTTCCCGTAGAGATAAGGTCAAATTTCTTATATGGTTTCAGTAGGAATTTCTGACCTTTTAATTTTGCGGCTTTCGGATGGGCCGCGGCAGAAGCCGGTTTTCGTTTTTGTGCATCTTGGTGGTAGTCAGGATTTGATTCATCGTCGGATTCAGTAGAGCTAGTCTCTGAAGATTCATCATATGGGCTTTCCGGGCTGGTCTTTTGCGATTTAGGAGTATCACCTGCCCTTGCTTCATATATTTCGTTTCCTCTCCAGGTAGAGGGTTTGTTTTCCATTTCCTCGCGCTGAAGTCCTCTTTCGGGGGAGTTAAAGGATTCTTGGGAACTCTGGGAAGAGTTGAACGTCTATGGAGAGTGTCTCCATTGTTTGAATGCCATATCCTCCGGGGGGTGGGGTATTTTTTGTAGCATGGTCTGTTTCCAGGAGGCTGATTCCTTGGGCTTGACTTTGGATACCGTTTTGTGGTGTTATTGTCCCAGATTTTCATCTTCAGGGTATTCCTGGGTGCAAGGCAAGGTACTTTGCCTTGTTTTTATTGGGTAGTTGATAATGTCCATAGCTTCTCTCAATTTTTTTGTATTTCCTTTATTTGTATCCCTGGGTGGAGTTTTCCTATATTTTTGCACCCGGGGTTTCCATGGCTCTATTTATTTCATCCTGTAACGATAGGAGTCTCTCTATCGGGGTTGCTGGGGTTACCATATCGTCTGGAAATCTTTTTGGGGGACATGGGGTTGAAATTCTATCAGGGAAAAATTGGGTTTTTGGGGACAGCGTATAATCTAATTCTTCCGAGCTTTCTGATGATGAACTTTTTGGACTTTTTTTGGTTCTTATGTGTATGGGTATTAAGGGTTTTCTTTTAGGGACGACTAAATTTCTCATGGCTAAAAATTCTTCAAAGTTTTCCTCGTTGCTATGATTCTCGAAATAATCTTGTTTGAAGTTGAAAGGTTTTAACTCTGCTAGTCTTGATTTGGGGAATTCATTTTCCGCATTTGATGAATCAGTAGATGAGGGTCTTGGGTGCCCACCTGGCTGGGTACTTGGATCCTTTTATACGGCTAACGTGTGCCTTATATGTTCTTCCGTTGTCTGGGTTTATCATTTTAAAAGTAAAATTATTGTCGTATTTTTTGATTATTCTGTATGGTCCGGAATACTTATTGGAAAGTTTTTTGCCTTCTACCTTTGCTTCATTTTTTAGATATACACAATCTCCTACTTCAAATTTATATTCCCTTTGATTTTGGATTCATTTCTAAATTCTTGGTTTATCTTACATTTTTCTAATTCTTGTCTAACTACTTTATCGGTCTTCCTCATCCTATTTATAAAATCTTGCTTATAGTCTTCTGTATTATTGTAAAATTGTCTGGATTCTATAATTTCCTGATAAGGTATTTTAAAATCACGCCCGAATAAAAGAAAAATGGACTTTCTTTAGTTGTTTCTGAATATGCGGTATTGATTACATTGGTTAAGTAAGGTAGATATTGATCCCAATCGTTTCGATTGTCTTTTGTATAGATACTCAAGACATTGGAAAATATTTTCTGAATATTTTCAATTTTTCCATTAGCTTGGAGATGGTAGGGGGAGGTTAATAATTCTTCTATTTTAAGAAAACTCATTAAATCTTTTGTTACTTTGGAAACGAAGTTACTTCCATTATCACTAATAACTTTGTTAGGGATGCCAAATTTTAAAAATATTTTTGCTAACGCTTTACTTGTGGCGTATGCGCCTTGGTTTTTCAATGCTTTGGTAAAAGTGAAGCCGGTAAAGTGGTCTATAACTGAAAGAACGCAAGTAGAACCTCTGTTGGAAACAGTTAATCCTCCGCTAGTCCCATATAAATCGAATGAAGCGATATCGAAAGGAAACCTTGCTACTGGCACTCTTCCCATGGGGGGGGTTAGGGTACATTTGGGGATTTTTCCTTAAGTTACACGCTTCGCATGTACTTATAAAATCTTTAAGTTTTGTTAACGCCGACGGTACATAAAAATATTGTTTTAACTTGTGGTAGGTTTTAGTTATTCCTAAGTGTCTGCCTACATCAGAATGGAAATATTCAAAGGCAGGTATTATTAAGTTTTGGGGCAGTACTGGGACTATTAAAGCTTGATTTCTATTTGTTTTACCTGTTACTATCCGGCAAAGGATTTCTTCTTCCAAGTCATAATAAAAATTATCTATTTCCCTTCTCAGGGCTTTGAACTTATCAGGGAGATTATCAGAATTCACAAAATAATTGATGAGAGTCAAACACATTTCATCCTTAACTTGGTTTCTTTTAATGTTACCCAGCGATAAGGGGCAATCATTAATCTGGTTTTCTTCTATTTGGATTTTCGGCTTATTATTCTTGCGATTTCGTTTACTAGGATTAATGGCATTTATTTCTTTATTTTCGTTATCTGAGGGGGTATTTTCGGGGTATCTACTCAAGTAATCACAGGGTCCATTCTGTTTACCGGTCAAATGTTCAAATTCGTAATCCGATCTTAGATTTTCAAAATCCATCTAGCTAAGATTCCAGTTGGATTTTTCAATGTGCTTAGGTACTGCAAGCTTTTATGGTCTGAACGTAGCTTAAATTTTCGGCCCACTAAATAATATCTGAATTTGTCTAAATGGTAGATTATAGATAGTAGCTCCAATTGCGTTGCAGAATAACTGCTTTCGCCTTTCGATAAAGTTCTACTCGAATAGCATATGACTCTTTCTATATACTGAGGGGGTTCTTGTAGGGGATTGAAATAGTCTTCTACGGGGATTAATTGGGAAAGGATTGCACTGATGCCCAGAGCTGAGGCGTCAGTGGTGACTACAAATTGTCCTTTTTCAAAATCTGGTAGTGATAATATTGGTTCAGAAGTAAGCGCTTTCTTGAGAGTATCTAAGGAAGTTTGAGCTTCCTGGGACCAGGTAATATTTTGGGAGGTCCCTTTGGTTAGATCCGTTAGGGGTTTTGCAATTTGTGCGTATTTACGTATGAATTTTCTAAAATAACTTGTTAACCCAATAATTGCTCGCAATTGTTTTATAGTTTTTGGCGGTTTGAGATTCTCTACACATTTTATCTTCTCAGGGTACGGTGATATTTGACCTTGGGTCACTATCATTCCTAAGAATTTTATTTCGGGTTTAAGTAAATTTACTTTTTCAGGTCTACATTTTAGATTACCCTCTCTGAATTTTTCGAAAACTTTGGTTAATGTGTTTAAATGGTCCTCTGGGGTTTCTCATACACAGGTCACATCATCCACAAAATGGATGATATTTTCTATACCTCGTAATAAGTGTAACAGAGGTCTACAAAATGCACTTGAACTAGTTGTGAGTCCGAAGGGTACTCTTAAATATTCATCAGAACCACATTCAGTCGTCGAGAAGGCCGTTTTATAAACGTCATTATCTGCTATTTTAACCTGATGATAACCTTGTGTGAGGTCGAGAGATGTAATAATTTCATTTCTGTTTGAGATTGAGTCTAGGATTTAGTTGATTCAGGGTAGGGGAAATTTGTCACTGATTTCTTGCTTATTTAAGATTCTATAGTCTACTACGAGAACCTAAGGCCCTTTTTCTTTTTTGGTACTAATATAACAGGGACCGAATATGTGGTTATGCTTGGGTGTTTTATATTATTTCATTTTAATTCGCTGATTTTATTTTTTAACCAATTTTTATAGGGATGAGGGATAAGATAGGGTTGTTTAGCTACCGGCAATCCTTTAGTTTGGATAGAATGTTCATAGAACGGTATCAATCCAATGTCTTCTTCACATTTGGAAAATATATCTCTAAAATTCCAGAGCAATTCATATAATTTATCTCTTAATTGCGTATCTTGGATATGGTCTAATTTAAATTTTTTCCAAAAATTGGGATCTTGTTAGTGGGTACCTATTCTTTGGATTGCCAACACCAATGCTATTAACTAAGCTTTCTTTGGAGTTTTTCCATTTGTTTAGCTCGTGCTCAGAAATCACTTGTATTTCAACGAGGCATGTTCCCTTTTTTAATGTAATCGTATCATTTTCATGTGTATTGGTCAACCAAATAAAACCTTCTCCTTTCTCATATAAAATGATCTGTTCCTCACAAAATAGATTTTCGGGGATTTCTCCATACGGGGATGCGAACCAAATTTCGGAATTGTCATTTACGGGGATGACCATTTGAGAGATTTGAACTCTTTGCATTGTTTTGGGGGGAATTTTTGTTTTACGCACCGCGAATCCATAATATTTTTCTTCCAAGTCATTTTCCATTAAGTTAAGATAGGCGCTTGGTTGCGTCAAATCTTCCGTTTGTGGGGTTGGCTGTAAGGGGACAACACTGAGATCTATTATCTCGTTCAATAATTCTGCTATTTTCTTTATTTCTGTTTGTCTATACTCCTACATTCTCCCTATTTTTGTTTTTATTGACTCGATCCATTTGCTGCTTGAGTTTCTCCTACAGGACGAGGAATGGGGTACAAAAGACTTTATTCTATTCACTGTTGCTTCCCCTTCCTCCACGCGTTGGAGAATAGGATCGTATGGATACACGAGTCTGTGGTTTGCTATATCTAATAACACTTTATTAGATTTCAAAAATTAGCACCGATTATAGCCTCATATGGGAAATTCTTGCATATTATGAAGTTTGTAGGAAAGATTCTGTTATCTTTCGTCACATCTAGGCGTATGGAGCCTATTGCTTCCAATCTATGTCCTGTGACACTAGTTAGATTGGGAATATTAAAATTTTTCCGTCGCTTAATATATACTGGTAATCTATTAAATACACTCGAGTTTATTATGTTAACTGCTGCACCGGAATCTATTAACGCTTTGAAATAAATATTTGCAACATCAAAATCATTTAATATAGGTAATATATCATTATTATCACTTAAAGAAGGTACCATCACTGGAAGGGACCTATAAAAAATACTGGCCTCCAGGGTCCCGATTAATTTTCTTGGGGGCCTGATTCGTTTCCCTGTTTGCTTATTTGGTAGGTTGGTGTTTGACATTGGGGCTCGGTGGGAACTTCACTTTCTAGGGAAGTTCCAAGTTGATTGACATTTGATTGTCTTGGTTGCCACGAATTGTTGCGTGGGTTGGAATTTCTTGTGCCGACGGCTCGCGGCATTTGTTCATTTTGTATTGACGAAAAATTTCTTTCGTTTCCCGACGGGAAAAAATATCTTCTATCATCGCTTGTATTCCTGCCAAATTTAGTCGGATACACTGTTCGTGAATTAAATCGGTACATATTTTGTTGCGTATTTGGGTTGGGGAACCGAAAATTATTTTGTCGGTTGGGGGAAGGATTTGAATACGCAAATCCTTGTTGGTAGGGGTTGCGGAACGATGTGAAGCGCGGGGGGTTACTTCTATAACTTCCTGACCCATTGGCATTTAAGTTTGTTCTCTTGAACAAACGGTTATTAAACCTGGGGGTTGCTGGTGTGTAGTTGTTTCTATTACGGGATTCCCTCGTGATATGTCCTTGTTTATTACATACATAGCATATAATTGGAGGCTTATTTACGTAGTTTGCCGTATTCGTGGGTACAAAACGTACCATTCTTTGCTTGGTAGGGGTTGAGGATCTATTTTGGTTCGGTTTTGGTGAATTATCTCTCGAGAAAAATGCGGGTGAAATTCTTCGTGATCGTACCGGAGTTGATTTTCCTACATTATTTATTCTTGACTTATTGTGAACTGCCACAATCGTGTCAATTTCAACCATTCTCTCTACTTCCTGAACTGCCAGCTCTAATGTTTGAATATTTTTTGATATTAACATTCGGTACAGTTTGGGGCTCAATCCTTGCAAGAAAGAATTTAGTACAATTTTATCATATAAAGGACCAGATTCTTTCCCATATTTAGCCTTAATTGATACCATTACCTTGTATAGGTATTCCCTAACATTTTAGGTTTCGTCGAAACAGAGAGTTCCGTGCTTTAATTTGTGTGTTGATCTGGTTTCAACAAATCTTTCTCGAAACGCTTTTAGCAATTTTTCGATTGAGTTTATTGGAAGATTGTTATCTTCCCCTACTGTATTTTCTATTTATTTTAGGACTGTTAATGCTTGCCCCTTAAGTCTCATTAATAACATGCCTACTAATGATTTTAAGTCCGTTTTGGTTACTTCTACAAATTGGTTTAATTGGACACTAAATTCATCTACATCTGAGTCGCCGTTATAAGAGGGAAGGGATTTTGAAATTTTCACTGTTTTAGCAATAAGTTTTTGCTTTAGCAATTGTTCGTTCGGATCTAACGACATATTGGTTATTTTTTTTTTCTTTTCAAAATTAATTAAAATTCGGCACTGGTTTTATTTTTTTGATATAACTCAAATTTGACACTTCCAAATTGTATTTTTTTTGTTACTATTTCAAGGGGATTTAGGCCTAACAAAATATTGCACTTCAAATCATGCACAAAATATTGCACTTTCTCTATGCGTAATATTTCTCAATAATCTTTTTTTTTGTAGAAAATTTTGTCCTTGTGATTTGCTCCTTTAAACAGGCCGTGCCAATTCTAATGGGGGGGGGTTTCAATAATTTATTTACATATACATTAATGAGGGGGTTTTTAACTAATTCTTCATAAGGGTATTTTCAATCAAATCTTTAGTTGGCGGTTTGTGAGTCGTATACCAGAGTAGAGGGGGAAATTCGAGTGATGGAAGATTAAATCAGCGGTTCAAGTGGGGAGCGCATATTAATGGTCATACTGAGTCGAAATCAGATTGAAAGGATTCAGGTTCACTTGAGAGCGGATGGAGCCACAAGGACTAAATATCTTGAGAAATACTAACATAAAGAGAAATAAATAAGAAAGTAATGCATTTATTTTTACTCACATGATCGGTACAAAGCTTGACGGGAATATCAAAAGCACTTTACAGTCAAAAGTGCTTACAATAGGTAATACAATAGTTGGTTCACTAATAATAAATGTTTTTAGAAGTTTATTCTACTGCAAATAGACTCACATAAGATTGTTTCTAAACTCACATAAAACTCCTCATAAACTAACTAAAATTTGCTAAGTTCGAAGGTACTATACACTTCGATATTTCCGAAGGTTACATTCAGGCGTTGCTAAAAAGTACATTACACTGATTCTATTGGTTCAGACTGTATGTCCCATATTACTATTGGACAGGGATGTACCAATAGGCTAGTCGAATTTAATTAACTTTGATACGATTTATAACTTGTAAAACATCACTTTGGAGTTTTTCTTCACGAAATAAAGTTTTACATTGTAATTAAAGTGGGATAAATAGTTCTACTTTGTACCTCGAGAGACTATTTTTTTGTATAATAAATTCTACCATCTCTTGACAGTTTGGAAATAAAAACTCTTAAGATTTAAATTACATTGTTGGTCGCCTGTCATGTACAATTGGTCACGCTGATATTTATTGCTGTTACATTTTTCGTGGGAAATATTTTCTCATAGAGTTACAAATGTAATACAATTGTTTTCGCTACATTTTAAATTCGACAATTAAGTGTTACTTGATCTATGGGTTAATTGAGTTTTTGGGTTCGTATTTTGGGTGATTTTATTTTACTTGGAAAATTTCGGGGTTTTGAAAATTTATTCCATTACAATTTATGGTAGTTTCACGCTTGGTAGATAATTTGATTTTATTTTTGCAAATTTTTGGTTTAATAGATTTCTTTACTTTTCTTTGAAAAACTTGTTTTGTGGAAATTTCTTTTTAATTAATTTCTGTTCGTTTTATGTTGACATAGTCTTTTCAGGGAAAACTTTCTTCAAATCTTTTCTTTTTTAAGGCTTTACAGTTTGGTCTGCTATTTGTATGCCGGAGAAAAAATTTCAGCAATTTTTAACAACATACACCCTTTTAAAAATCTGGACACAAATAGTAGTGTTGAATTTAGTTTCATACCTCCTCTAGTTGACCTGAAATAGAAAATTGATACCTTTCGCGAAAAAATCTGTTTACTTTCTTTGATAGTTTGAATACACTTGCGCTATTTTGATTTGGTTAAATTGTAAGAAGTAGCCCCAAAAGTTTGAACATAATACCCTCAGTCGTTCTTGGGATACTGTTGAGATTAGACCCCGGCGCCGCGCCGCTGAGGGAAGACCAGCGGCGGCGGGCCCAAAAACGGCGCGCCACGCCGCGCCACCGGTAAGAGATCAGTGGCGCGCCGCCGGTATGATGTTGGTGGCGCGCCGCCGGCGCGATCAATGTTGACCGCAAACATTAATGTTTTCATCAGTCTTTTTCAAATAACAACTTAAGTTTACAACAGATTCGAGCCTATTCATGAGATCAAAATTCACAAGTCGCTGGCTGGAAACTGGTCTTCTTCGTTATTCATCAAGAGAAGTAGAAATCTTGTAGAAACGAAATGGCTGTGGCGTTTCAGAACCCTTGCATAATACGAGTAGTTGAAGTATCTTTTAGCTATGTATTCTTAACATAAATAATTATCAAAATTAGTAGTTTTTTTCATCAAGCATAACTGCATACAAAACTTTAAATACCGTATCACAAAATTCGTCAGTTATCTGGGTAAAAACTTTGAATATAACTTTGAACTTAGAAGCTTAATTTTTTCATAATGCTCTTTGCCTATATCTATTTTGTCACCTTTAAAACAGTTGAAATGGGCGACTTTGATATTTTTTTTTGCTCTTTTGGATTCTTAAAAAGCCTTCTTGCATTAAAAACTGGTTTTTAATAAAAACTTAAAAAAAATAAATTTAAAATTTTTTTTGGCTCTTTATGGAATATATGTCATGTAGGCTAAGGCTGAACTGCTGCTTGTTTTTTATTGCTTTTGGCTGCTCTTTTGGATATTATTCATTTTTTCTTTTGGGAATTCATTCCAAATTATAAACTGATAAATACCTAATATCAGTCAATTATAAACTGCATCTAAAAGGAGTAAATTTATCAAATTTGTGGTAAAGCTTTCTAATTTAGTTAATTATTAATTTAGTAAAAATATATAAGACGCAAATATGAAGTTTTGAAATACCACTTTTTATTAAGATAAGGAACATATCTTGCCAAGTTCTGTTTAACGGGAAATTGAGAAATTACCACTTCCTAGCCATTACGTGGGAAGGTGTGGTTGATAAAAATGTATAAAAGATACATTTTATCGTAAGGGGGGAACTGATACTAACTTTATGCTGGACTGATCTCTGGTCCGTTGTTTTTAGAAATACCTTGGAACCTTGTCTTATCATTGTAAGTGTCTAAGTATCTTATTATATATTATTCTAGTTTTCTGAGACTTGTGGTCTACTTGGGACCGCCAGTCCCAGTAGAATATCTATATCTGAAAGTATTATATGTTAAGTGAATAAAAGTATTGCATTTTAGACAACCTCTCTACGATCTACCTTTAGCCCCTCGAACATACCCAGTCGGTACGCCTCATTAGTTCGGTCATAGCCTAAGGCACGCTAAGTTTAATTACCTTAGGGCCAGAGTTTATCTCCCCTATAAAGGGACAATAAAGGTATTTACGACTACAACACTCAAATACCATAAAATACACGTCACAACAACTGGTGGCATTGCGGAAAAATTGGGTCGAGGAGACTAAATAAGGTTGCAAAATACAAAAAAAATCGAAATGACCGTATTAGAAGGGGAAAGTAAGTGTACTTTTCTTTTAGCGGTGCTTGAATTAGCAAAACTTCGAGCAGCTTTGCTCGAAATTGGGCTATTCGAAATCGGTTTGTATCCCCCCTAAGATTTGGGCACAATATCTAAAATGGAAAAAAAACTCAATCAAACATTATGAAATAGAAAAAAAAATACAGTATCTAGTTTTTAACAAGTAGAAGCAAGTGTATAATTAGTAATTTTTTTAGTGTTAGTAATAAATGCAATGTAGTAGTGCCGTATATTACTAAGTAATAAAGTATTTGTACCGTGAATTGAAAGAATAAAATAAAATATAATACGTAAAGAAAAACAAAATTTAGCTGGACCGATGAAACGTTGGTAGAAACAAAAGAGTTTTAGGCATAATATTAGCAAATAGGGTCCTAATTCAGCCTTACTACATGTACAGGCTTTGGAATTATTGTTCAAGGATAACACTGCTACAATTTAGCAAAGGAAGCACATAAATTATGGTCCGAACAATTATATGTTAGAAGCTGCCATTTCCGAGTGTCTTAGGAGTAGAGATGCTTCGAAAATATAGCATTTTACGACGTAATAAGCAATAGAATTACCTTTGTTAAAGCTAACAAATACTAGGTTAGTTATGTAGTTTCACAAGCAAAGGGAAGGAAAAGATATATAAATATGTAATTAAAGTACTTGAGGAAACGGATGAAAAAAAAGAGAAAAATAACCTTATAAGCAGGAAAAAACTCTGAAAGCTTAGCAAATGTTACTGAAGGAAGCAAAAAAAAAGAGTTTTTACCCGACTGTGATGGAGACTCGGCAAAAAGAAAGAAGTTCGGTAAAAGAAACCGTTAATTACAGAAAATTGAGCCATGGGGATAGGTCTTAAAAGGGTTTCCTTTACCTGCACAGATGACCTTCATCTGAATAATGGTGTTAGAAAAAGTTCAAATTCTGAATTAGCCACACAAAATGCGTCCGAAGAAAGTTCTAATTTGAATTTTAAGCCATGGCTGCTTTCGAGTCATGTAAGCCACATTAGGACACAGAATATAAGCCACATTATGACAAACAGAGAGGGCAATGCATCCTTTTCGGATAGCTAATATTGATATCTATGGTCCGCTCTTACGGTTACTCAATGACGAATCATCCTCAAGTCAAGTCTGATTATGAATTAGTAAAGTTTAGTCGAATATCATATAGAGTGTATATCAGATAAAAGACGGTCTGATAGTAAAAATCAAATAGAGTGAAGCCAATAGTCTCTTATATTCAAATTAGCCTACAAGTAGATTGTATCCAGGAACTAAATAGAAATAATATTACAGAAACAATTACACGGGACATTACAGTTGACATTACAATAATTAATGTTCAAATTCCTAACTTTATGCGGATTAAGGTAAACTTAATAAACACTGTATATTTATAATCAGGATTCAAGTACAATTCTTTTGAAATTTATATTAAAAAAAAATTGGGGGTTGTGAAACAAAACGAAGGAGGCGTGACTACGGAAATAGGGTCATTGGAAGCTAGCAAATTTGGAGTTGAGCTCAACCACTGCTGGTCTCTCGTTGTTAAGTACATGCAATGCATCTTCTGACCTTTGACTCTCTGAGGTGACTCTTTCAGTTGAAAATGAAAAAAATTATTTTGAAGAAATTTAAAAATAATATTAATAAGAAAAACAGCAATAGTTTACATTAAGTGCACTACATGTATAAGCTAGCTGTAATCTTGTTATAGTTAGTTATAGTCTAAGATAATATTTTTTTTTATTAGTTACAAATGGTAAAAAGAAAAAAAAAATTTTTTAAAGAAGCGCTATAAAGGTTTAAGCAACACTTGGAATAAGCTTAGAAAACAAAACGAGTGAAAAGTGATATAAAAATAAATTATAACCTAAAAACTTACCAGGAGGTAAAAGCCATGGACAAAATCCATTACAAATAAGCCAAAAATTAAACCTCATCGTCACAAGCAAACCACAGTAGTTCAAGATAATAATTTTAACTCTAGCGATGTTTTGGATCTGAGAAAACGAACTGGCACAGGAGAATCCTAGTTTAAACAATTGGTTTTCACCTGTGCCAACCCTAACACCCAAATCCCAATCCGTTGAACCGTACCACAAACTAAACAGTATCCACTTTTTGTTTGAAAATAAAATATAGCTTTACACAACAAAAGAAAACTCGCAGTAATGAACAGAAATCCATTCTTGTAATTCTCCCAGATTCAAGCTTATCAGTAAACACCAGATAATTAGCACTGAATTCAAAGTTATTTAGCCTTGCAACGGAGTTATTATCTCTCTTTCTTTGGCTAATAAAATAGCAATGAAAGCTGAGATAAAATCGGCAACCATTATAGCGTAAAAATTGCACTTTAAGGAAGAAATGAGAACTAGCAAATAAGGGGCAAAACTTAATTAAAACTGTTAAAAAAAAAAATTAGCTGAAAAACTACAGTACTTTTCTAACACAAAAACTTTCGAAGAAAAAATTTGAATAATTTCAAAAAATACAGGTTGCAAAAATTAGACACCCCCCCCACCTATTAAAAATATGGAGATAATGAATTTGACCATAGAAGGGCAATCAGCATAAAAACGTGTTAAGGGTTTTTGAAAAATACGTGAAACATATAAATATAGGCTTAGGAAAGACCTTTTTTACTGAAAAAGCGGAAAAAGACTTGAAAAAACCCTTAGGCTCCATTGGAATAACGAATCAAAAAAAAGAGGGGAAGGGTTCAAGTTGAAAATATAGCCAAACGGAATTAAAAGGAAAATAAACTGAATGGAATCAGTTAAACTCTGTTATACGCACTTATTGAACTTGCCGAACGATACTAGTATGAAAATTGTACTAAAAAGGACTTAATTTGAAGTTGGAACCTAAAAGAAAACCACTAAAAGTGGAGAAGTTAAAGTGAAAATAGTCATTATCACTTGTATGTCAAAAACTGAATTACTGTTTGCCATGAAGGCCTGGTATTTTCTGCAGAAGGGTCACTTTTTCTGAAAAAAGAATAGCCAAAGATAAAACTGTGGCCACAAATTATTAAATAATTAATTATTGTTTGTGCAGGCTCATAATAGTTCTTTTAGCTGTAGCCATGACAAGAGGACCTGAAAACGTTATAAGGAGCTACAAGAAGGCAGTCCTGGTAAGCAAACCTTCAGAGTACAGGCAAAGTCATTTGATAATGGCATATGAAAGATCTTAAGCTGAACTGGCCAGCCATGACAAAAACCAACAGAGAGAAAAATCTAAAAAAAAACAAACAAACGAGACTGCGGCCAGTGGAGAGAAAAGAAAACACCAATGCAAAACAACGCGGATATTTCACCTGTATCCAAACAAGGCGTCTTCAGCACGAAAGAAACACAAAAAGAACAGGATAAAAAAAAACAAGATAAAACTAAAAACAAATAAAACCACCACCAAAAAAAAACAAAAATGTACAATTGGCGCAAACTGATCCACGTAGGGAAAAGATGCTATTATAGAGTTACTTCAGTGAGGACACCAGAGTAACAAAGTTACTCTAGTGTCCTCACTGAAGTAACTCTATAATAGCATCTTTTCCCTACGTAGATCAGTTTGCGCCAAGTGTACATTTTTGTTTTTTTTGGTGGTGGTTTTTTTGGTTTTTAGTTTTATCTTGTTTTTTTTTTCCTGTTCTTGTTGTTTTTCTTCCGTGATGAATACGCCTTTTTTGGATACAGGCAAAATATCCCCGTTGTTTTGCATTTGTCTTTTCTTTTCTCTCCACTGGCCACAGTCTCGTTTGTTTTTTTTTTTTTTAGATTTTTCTCTTTGTTGGTTTTTGATAATGGCATAACAGGTATAAGGTGAACAGTAAAAATATTTTTTTAACTTATTAGATCCAAGCTGTAAATGAAGCCTTAACCCAAAAGGACATTAAAGCTAAAAAGAGAGATTACAGACAAAAACGTTATAAAACTGTCTCAAGTACCAAAAATTCGAAAAGAATTAGAAAGCTCAAAAGTCTGAAAAGTTTGAGCAAAGTCATGTTATATGAACTATTGCCAAGCCCTTATATAGAGGCTAATCACAGTTATCAGTTATAGTGCATAAATCTATTTGTTGGAGTTGCTTTTGTTTTGTAAATATTTTAATTGCAGTTAGGACTTATCATATAAAAGTCTTGGCGGACTTAATTAAAAGTTGTAAAAAGAACAAATATTGCAGTGATTAAATAAATTATTAGGGTACATAATTATTATTTGTTTTTAACAATTAAGTATCAGCATAACTTTGGTTAATATGTATATATATATATTTATATATATATATATATATATAACCTAAACTATCCTATAAAAAATAGTGTATTAAATGTTGAGTATTTGTGTTTTTTTTATTTTTATATCACTCTAGAAGTATTCTACATTAATACTTCATAAGCAATTAACAAAACAACAATTGGAATTAATTCCAATGCTAATCTATACCGTGTATTATTTTTTTTTAATGCTTTAAGTTTTAAACAGTAGTTTAATATCCTACCTAGTTTTGCGAATTAAAAAAAAATACTTATGTAAGCTATTACACAATGCTTAATATATATATATATATACTATGTATTTATCAACTTTAAGTTTTAACTAGTGATTTAATGTTATATGTCAATGTTTGACCTCGAGTCAACGTATTAATAATTTTTATAGTGAAATAATCCGTTTAGTATTAAGTTTAAAAGAATAATCCAGCAAGAAACATAATGTTTCGATTTAAGTGGGATATTATTTTTGGAGTGATTAAAAGATAGAAAAGTAAATAAAAGTAATTAAACTTTACGAAGTTGAGTATTTCTTTCTAATATATATGTAAAACTATATGCTTTATATGTATACTAATGTGAATATTTATTTTAGATACAGCCTTAGCTATTTTTTGTTTGGAAATCAAATTTTTCGTAGCATCCTTTCGGATCCATTTCTCTTTCAATCACATTTTTACACATTTTTGGAAAGTAACAAATTTTGTAGCCACTTCAAATATATCCTGATACTATCATCTCATACCATCAGAAACGAAACCATACTTGATTAACTGATATTTGGAAACTATAGCAGTAATACAGACTTTACTACAAATTCATCAAAATTGAGATAAAATCAGAACTTAATTTAGGCCTAGATATTGTGCTACATAGCCCAGATGGCTTATGTTATTGAAATATGTGAAAATGCTTTGTGCTGGAAGAATATGTGAAAATTAAAAAAAAAATCAAATTGCTATGTGTAATTTACCCAAGGCATTTCTAAACCGAAAAATAAACGGTATATCAACCACATCACACAGATAAATTAAATTATTTATGGGAATTAAATTTAAACTCAAATAATTCATAAAATTTTCTGATATAAATAGAAATCTTATTTAAGCAAAACCACTTATATTATGTTTAAGCCGCTTGGGGTCAAGTTAAAAGAGAAGATGCATATGAAGAGGGTAAAAGATTAATTGTCAGTCCTAGAGACAGAAAAAAAGATAAACAAAGATTAATTTCAAATTTAAACCCTTAGACAAAAAAAAAGAACATGGCCTATATTGGACCAGAAACAAAACCCTAAGGAAACCCATTGAGGGTAGATGCACATAATGACCCAAAGATGGCAGCATAATAGCTGAAACGAAATTAAGTTGTTTTAAAGGTAAAATATGGAGAATTGGGACAATTCTTCTTTAAATGGGGAGTATTGTGGTAAAGCTTTCTAATTTAGTGAATTATTAATGTAGTAAAAATATATAAGACGCAAATATGAAGTTTCGAAATACCACTTTTTTTAAGATAAGGAACATATCCTACCAAGTTCTGTTTATCGGGAAATTGAGAAATAACCACTTCGTAGCGATTACGTGGGAAGGTGTGGTTGATAAAAATGTATAAAAGATACATTTTATCGGAAGGGGTGATCTGATACTAACTTTATGCCGGACTGACCTCTGGTCCGTTGTTTTTAGAAATACCTTGGAACCTTGTCTTATCATTGTAAGTGTCTAAGTATCTTATTATATATTATTGTAGTTTTCTGAGACTTGTGGTCTACTTGGGACAGCCAGTCACAGTAGAATATCTATATCTGAAAGTATTATATGTTAAGTAAATAAAAGTATTGTATTTTAGACAACCTCTCTACGATCTACCTTTAGCCCCTCGAACATACCCATTCGGTACGCCTCATTAGTTCGGTCATAGCCTAAGGCACGCTACCAAAGTTTAATTACCTTAGGGCCAGAGTTTATCTCCCCTATAAAGGGAGAATAAAGGCATCTACGACTACAACACTCAAATACCATAATAATACACTTCACAACAAATTAAAAAATACATGATGAACACTTCACATGAGAACACTTCAATTATAATGAAACAAAAAACGCTTAATGGTTTATTCGGTATGAAGAAAAATAAAGTGCCAGCTATTTCCTTAGTTAAAAAATGAAAAGCTCATCCGTTTTAAATGTAATTAAATACAATAATAAGTAGACTGAAGTAGCTCCAGGAAGATGTTGATATTTTCATCCTAGTTCGTCACTTTTAATCCAAGCAAAATCTTAGGACACTTAGCGTCAGTCATTGACTTTAAGCTTTGATTTCCAAATTCTCACAAAAATTAACAAATTTAAAAAAGTCGCAACAATGTCACCTTTTGTCAAAATACTGAAAGACTCCTCTTCGTTCCCTACCCAGGCTCAAAGCTTCTAGTATGGTCATTTCCATGGAAATCTGCAAAGAGTTTCTTTTAAAATAGCTTTCAAGCGTAGTTAGGGGTATGTAGCCTTTTTTGCTTTTCTTCAAACCTTTGAAGAAAGTGTTATAATATTCCAAATGTTACATTTGTTATATTTGTGCATATTTTTGGTAATCATTTGTGGGGTGATCGAATTTTTTAAACCACTGTAGATACGTAAGAAAGTTGCATCATCTAGTACCCTGAGGTCATAAGACTATCAAAGACTCATCCTTGAACCTCCCAAATGGAAAGCTTTTATTATGACCTAGCCTTTTAATGTAACTTGGGCACTGGACCAAGGGCGCTATTGTCACTCGAGCGCAACATTAGGTGGGAATGTCGATATTGCTTTCGTCAAACCAATTCGTTTTATTGTGAATCTGCCTGGCACTTATGAATGAATAATTTTAAAGTAAACCCGTTTCATCAAAAAGAAAAAAACGGGTTGGACGCATATGTCCCTTTCCCTTTGGGCAATACAACCATGCAAGTGCTCTATCAAGTATAACTCACGAAATTTTTTTTAATTTTTGTCAACTTTTCAACTTTTTGCCATCCCTGCTTTCAATAAAAAAAACAATCAAGGTACTATCACTTAAATATAATAACTCCCTATCCCCCCTCTGGATACCATCTTGATAGGATACCGCCTCTGCTTTAAATAAAAAAATTAACTTATTGGCACCCCTGCTTTCAAAAAAATTGAGGTATTATCATTTAAATATGATAGCTCACTGTCCCCCCCCCCCCTCTGGATACCACCTTGATAGGATGCCGTCTCCGCTTTAAATTAAAAAAAAATAACTTTTTGGGATCCCTGCTTTCAGTAAAACAAATTTCGAGATATTATCATTTAAATGTAATATCTCCCTACTCCCCCCCCCTCTGGATATCACCTTGATAGGATACCGTCTCAGCTTTCATTAGAAAAGTAATTTACTTAATAATTAACTAGGTCACTATTTGGTTCAAACAAACACGTAAAATAACGTTAAACAGCTTAGTGTTCCTTGAAAAAAAAAATGAAGGAATGAGTAAAGGGGACAAAGACAACATCAAAAATGTCGAAATTATTCGGATATACCTCAAATTATTGGAAAACTGAGTCATAGATTCGCCGTGGCATTCAATAAGATACAAAGAATCTAATTAAAAGGGAGCACACACAAAATCCAAATTAGGCCAGTAGCCTATGAGAAATCGCAGAATACCCAAGACAATGAACAAGTCCTATTGGGGGTCCTGGGTCTATCAAAATATTTCAATGGTTTCCCAGGGAATTTGATATCATTTTCTTCCGTCTCCACTTTAAATGAAAAAAATAATTATCTTTTTGGCATCCCTGCTTTAAAAAAACTGAGGTATTATCATTTGAAAATGATAGCCCCCTTCTCCCCCCTATAAACAATAATTTACAATTTATTTATGAATCATATTTTTGGGGTAACTTCCGGTTCAATCTTTAATTCCCTAACCTTGTACATAGGTTAGTCTATAGCTAAATTTTGTCTCAATAGAAGGTTTTTTCTTGGGGGGGGGGGCGGTGCGAGTAAAAATATTTCAGAAAGAAGATTGTATTTTCTATCAGGCGTTCAACAATTGAGTATTAAACATTAAGAAAATCTTATCAAAAAACAGCAAAAAAAAATTCTGCAAACTTACAATTCAGCTGTAGAAACAATCTGTCGGCTGTCAATTTCAAAATCCAACTGAAGGCTGAAGCTGTAGGCTATAGTAGTTAATGCGTTCTATAATTCTATTCAACTTGAAAATAAAATTCTTGACTACGTATGATGTAAGAAATAGCGATTGGGAAACTGCATTCCAAATGATTTAAACTCATTTCATAAAGACGATTTTTTTTTTGTTGAAATATTAAGAACTGTGTATATTGTAATATTTGCAATTGCATATTGCATCTGTCTGGTTTATATGCAAAGTAACAAAAGAGACAAAAATTAATGAACAAGAGAGTAGTGAAGAATTATGGTATGCAAAGTAATATTTGCAGGGAAAGTCACTGGTGATAAATCGCTAGGGGTGGCACTGTGATTGCGTGATTCTCGGGGATTTGGGGAACCAATTTCTGTTTCGGGGAAATACCCAAAAATTTGGGGATAGTGCAAGCCCTGCTTGATTTCTAATCAGGAAAATCTAAATACTAAACCACACGAGAAGGAAAAGCTCCGACTTTGCGGTTGACGCAATAAAGAATTGCCGCAAAATTAATTTAAAGTCGAACGAACACCGACGCCTCTGCCGGCGGTGGCGACGTTACGACACTTCGGCGACACAGTGGCGTTACGACACTTCGGCGGCGTTCGACCGGGCCTCTCGTCGGTGGCGTTCGGTCGATCCACCGGCGCGGCGCCGAGGTCTAGTTGAGATGCCTTATTGGGAATTGGAATTAACACAGTGCATTTTGATTTAATCTTAAGGCAACATTTAGTTTTGATGCATAATGGACAAATGGAAGGGTGGGCGTGTGAGGGGGAATAGTTGCCCTCCAATCACTGTCTACTATTAAGAAGGGCATTGGCCCTTTTAATTTCCAATCGAACGAGCTATTTTTGAATTTCTACGACAACACTTTCTACAAGCACCTTATATGCCCCTAGGGCATAAATTACAACCCTGTGGGCTCTGAGGGGGCTGTCATCCTCGAAGACCTAATGTCCAGAACTTTCAACTACGTTATACAAAATGGCTATCTCAAAATTTTGATTGGATGTGTTTGGAGAAATGGTGGGTGTGAGAGGGGCATTAGTTGCTCTCCAATCACTTTCAAATATTAAAAAAGGCACTAACCCTTTTAATTTCCAATCGAATGAGCCTTTTTGAAGTCTCTGCGACAACATTTTCAGTAAAAACCTTATATGCCCCCAGGGCATAACTTACAACCCTTGCCCTGAGGTATGGGCGGGGGTGTCATCCTGAAAGACATAATTTTCAGAATTTTTAACTATGTTGAACAAAATTGCTCTCTAAAAATTTTGATTGAATGTGCTTGGGGAAATGGTGGGCTTGAGAGGAGGGTTAGTTGCCCTTCAGTCACTTTCTACTATTAAAAAGGGCATTAGCCCTTTCAATTTCCAATCGAATGAGCCCCTTTTGAAGTTTCTGCGACATTTGAAGTTTCTACAAAACATTTGAAACATCTACAAAACATCGACATTTGCGACATTTGAAGTTTCTGCGACATTTGAAGTTTCTACAAAACATTATATGCCCAAGGGCATAACTTACAACCCTTGCCCTGAGGGCTGTGAGGGGGTTGTCATCCTCAAACACAGAATTTCCGGACATTTCAACTACGTTTAACGAAATCTTAAAATTTTTATTGGGTGTGTTTGGGGAAATGGTGGGCGTGGAAGGGGTGTTAGTTACCTTCAAATCACTTTTAACTATTAAAAAGGGCACTAGCAATTTCAATTTTCTATCGAATGATTCCTTTTTGAAGTTTCTACGACAACGCTTTCTATAAAAAAAAAACCTTATATGCTCCAGGGCATAACTTACAACCCTTGCCCTGAGGGCTGTGGGGGGAAATCCTCAAAAACATAATTTCCTGACTTTTTAACAGCGTCGAACAAAATGGCTATCTCAAAATTTTGATTGGATGTGTTTGGCGAATTGGTGGGTGTGAGAGGGGTGCTAGTTATCCTCCAATCACTTTCGACTATTAAAAAAGACACAAGCCCTTCTAATTTCCAATCGAATGATTCCTTTTTGAAGTTTGTACAACGTCACTATCTATAAAAACCTCATATGCCCCCAGGGCTTAACTTACAACCCTTGCCCCGAGGGCTCTGAGGGGGTATTCATCCCCAAAGATCTAATTTCTAAAAAAATTTCTAACTACGTTGAACAAAATGGCTATCTAAAAATTTTGATTGGATGTATTTTGGGGAAAATTCGGAGTGAGAGGAGGGTTAGTTGCCCTCCAATCACTTTTAACTAATAAAAAGGGCACTAGCCCTTTGAATTTCCAATTGAATGAGCCCTTTTTCAAGTTTTTACGACAAAGCTTTCAATAAAACTTTATATGCCCCCAGGGCATAATTTACAACCCTTACCCTGAGGGCTGTTGGGGATTGTCATCCTCAAAGGTCTAATTTTTGGACCTTTCAACTACTTTGAACAAAATGGCTATCTCAAAATTTTGATTGGATGTGTTTGGATAAATGGTGGGCGTGGAAGGTATGTTAGTTGCTTTTCAATCACTTTCGAGCCCTTTTTGAAGTTCCTAGGACAACGCTTTCTATAAAAACCTTAAATGTCCCCAGGGCATAACTTACAGCCCTTGCCCTGAGGACTGTGGGGGGTTGTCATCTTCAAGGACCTAATGTCCAGAACTTTCAACTACATTGAACAAAATTGTTATCTCAAAATTTTGATTGGATGTGTTTGGGGAAAATTTGGCCGTGAGAGGGGGGTTAGTTGCCCCCTAATCACTTTCGACTATTAAAAAGGGCACTAGTCCTTTCAGTTTCTAATCGAATGAGCCCCTTTTGAAGTTCCTACGACAAAGCTTTCTATACAAAACTTTATATGCCCCCAGGGCATAACTTACAACTCTCGCCCTGAGGGCTATGGGGGAGTGTCCCCCTCAAAAACACAATTTCTATCTGGGAATCAACTACGCTGAACAAAATGACTATCTCAAAATTTTGATTGGATTTGTTTGGGGAAATGGTGGGTGTTGAAGGGGTGTTAGTCACCTTCAAATCACTTTTGACTATTAAAAAGGGCACTAGCCATTCCAAATCCCAAACGAATGGGCTCGTTTCCAAGTTTCTGCCACAACTCCTTCGATACGAAGTGCCCTGATCTAAAGAAAAAAATAATACATTGTGCCAACATCGTTCTTTACTTAGGCAGCGCGATTGCGCCGTCTATGACCAGGAAATTTGTGCCCACCTCCAAGGAGAAAGCCCAATCTCTACGGAAATATTCTCTAGACAATTCAATACCGGTGAAAATGTACCCCTGACAATTACCTTTAACAAATCCACGCGTAAAATTGAGACGGAAAAGAAAAAGCAAGACATGTAAAAAGAATTTTGTTTATGAGTTCTGAAAAATATTTAGGAGTTCCCCTTGTGTATAATTTCCCCTGAAAAGTTCACCCCCTGGAGACTTCCCTCCTCATGAAAAATTCCCCTTGGAAAAACCCCCGGAAGAAAATCCCCCCATACGAAAATGTATATATACTTCAAAATAATAAATACTATGCATAAACAATGGGGAATTTCTTATAACTTAAACACCATGTTATTTTCAAAGGCATAGTTATTGGGCTTTTCAATTATGATGAACAAAATGGCTATTTCAAAATTTTGATAGGACGATTTTGGGAAAAAGGGGCAGAGGATGGGGACTTGTTACCCTCCAGTCTTTTTGGTCACTTAAAAAAAGGCACTAGAACTTTTGATTTGCGATCGAACGAGTCCTCTCCCAATCTTCTAGGATCACTGGTTCGATACGATCACCCATGGGAAAAAAAATAACAAAAAAAAACAAATAAACCCGCATCCGTAATCTTTCTTGTGGCAAAAAATACAAAATTCCACATTTTTGTAGATAGAAGCTTGAAAACTTTACAGTAGAGTTTCTCAATACGCTAAATCTAACTGTCTGATTTTCATTAAGATTCTATGACTTTTTGGGGCTGTTTCCCCCTTTTTCCAAAAATCAGGCAAATTGTCTTAGGCTTGTAGCCTTTAATGGGTGAGACAAAAATTAATTAAACCTACATATTTGAAATCAGCATAATTAGCCCATTTTCTTGATATACCTATTGCTATCAAAATTCCGTTTTTTAGGTTTTTTTTTAGTATTGAGCTGGGTCGCTCCTTACTTACAGTTCGTTACCATGAACTGTAAGATAATTTCTTCTCGTTTGTAATTTTAACATCACTCGTTATCTTTCGCTGATTTTGTGATAAAAGTTGTTTTTATGAAACAGCTGAATTTGTAGTTTATTCGTTTAATGCAATAAATTAATTGATAAATTTAGTACCACGAGTAAAAAGATTTTTTAAATTTAACTTTCATTCAGATTTTTTTTTATTTTAACTTAATCATTAAATTTAATTTAGTTGATCACATTTAGTTTTTCAAGAACAATGGAAACTTGAGAAAAAGACGAAGCTTTTAGTTTATAGTAAACAATGTCTTATGGATATTAAATAAAAAAACAAAAACAAGTTTCTTTAAATGAAAGTAAGGAGCGACATTAAATCTTATAACAAACAGAAATTATTCCGTATATAAAAGGGGCTGTTCCCTCCTCAACGCCTCGCTCTTTACGTTAAAGTTTGACTCTTCCTCACAACTCTATTTTCTTAAATAATAAAAAACTGTAGCGTAAAGAGCGAGGTGCTGAGGAGGGGACAGCCCCTTTCATATACGGAATAATTTATGTTTGTTTTAAGTTTTAATGTCGCTCCTTACTTTCAGTTAAAAAAACTTGTTTTTTTTATTTAATTTCTGAACATTTTTGAATTAATACAGGTTTTGATTTTGGCTCACTGTACATGAATAATTAAAAGCAAATTTGCATATTAATTTTCTTTTTTATTTGGCTAAATGGTTTTCTCGAAAGTTGTTTAATTTTATTTACGAATGTTTTTATTAGTAATAAATATACGTAACTTATGAATTAACTTACGTAACGAAATTCTTTATTCATTTATTTTTAATACGTATATTAGGGGGTTCATCCCCTAGTCAATTCCTCGCTCTTTGCGCTAAAGTTTGAATTTTGTTCCAATTCCTTAAAAATGAACCCTTAATCACAAAGGCCGTTAATTAGAATAAATAGCTCTTATGAAAGTACTAGAAAATTTAACGTAAAGAGCAAGGTATTGACTAGGGGGCCAACCCAATCATATACATAATAATTTCTGTTCGTTTTTAGTTTTGATGTTGCCCCTTACTTTCAGTTGAAAAACTTGTTTTTTTTTTAAATTTAAGTTCTGATCGTTTTTTTAAATAATGCTAGGAATTTCGGCACCCCCTTTATACCAGTGTCCTTTCCCTTTGGGGATTAAGTTATCCTCAAAGACATAGTTATTATATTTTTCATCCATTCTGAAGAAAATGGCTATCTCAATATTTTGATCGGATGACTTTGGGAAAAAATGAGCGTTGGAGGGGGCCTATTTGCCCTCCATTTTTTTGGTAACTTAAAAAGGGCATAGAACTTTTAATTTCTGTTCAAATGAGCCCTCCTGCGATATTCTAGGACCACTGGGTCCATACGATTAACCCTGGAAAAAAAAAACAAAAAAAAACACGCATCTGTGATCTTTCTTCTGGCAAAAAAAAAATTACACAAATTCCACATTCCACAAAATTCCACATTTTTGCAGATAGGAGCTTGAAACGTCTACAGTAGAGTTCTCTGATACGCTGAATCTGACGATATGATTTTAATTAAGGTTCATTGGCTTTTGGGGGCTGTTTCCTCCTTTTCAAAAAATCAGGCAAATTTTCTCAAGCACGTGACTTTTGATGGGTACGACTAAACTTGATGAAACTTATATATTTGAAAGCAGCATAAAAATTTGATTCTTTCGACGTATTTATTGGTATCAAAATTCCATTTTTTAGAGTTTCGGTTACTATTGAGCCGAGTCGCTCCTTACTTACGGTTCGTTACCATGAACTGTTTGAAACCATCTCAAGCTAATAATATTTATTGAAACTGTCCATCTGAAAGGACAACACTTTCACTATGGTTAAAACGAAAATTAATAAGGTTAATTAAAGCTATGATTCAAGACGAAAAGCAGGCCCATGGTCCCTGCAATTTCTATCTATCCCTCCTTCCCCACTTTTGGGGACAAAGGTTGGCATATTGCACCTTATTGAGAGGTAGTTACAAGATAATTTTCATTCTTCTAAAAAACTGCGCTAAGCTAATATCATAGGCAAGGGTGGATCCAGGATTTTTTTGGGGGGAGGGGGCGCAAAATAGGTTGATCCTATAAAGTTGCGTTAGGAACAAGTTTAATTAACGCAAACTTGCGTTAATTAAGTGAATTACACTACTTTAGACTACGTTAGGGGGGCGGTCACCCCCTTGCCCCCTGGATCCGCCACTGGTCATAGGCAGCGTAATAGTGCTGACTAAGTAAAGAGCGATGTGGGCACAATGTATGATTTATTTATTCTTCTTTTTTCTTTTTTTTAGACCAGGGCACTTCGTATAGAAAGACTGTCGTAGAAACTTCGAAAGGGGCTCATTCGATTAGAAATTGAAAGGACTAGGGCCTTTTTTAATAGTCAAAACTGATTGGAGGACAACCAGCCCCCCAAGCCCATTCTTCCCCAAACACATCCTATTAAAAATTTTGAGATATCCATTTTTTCAGCGTTGTTGAAAGGTCCAGAAATTATGTCTTTGAAGATGAAAACCCCTCCACAGCCCTGGATTTTAAGTTATACTCTGGGACATATAGGGTTTTTATAGAAAGGGTGGTCCTTTAAATTTCGGAGTGTACTCATTGGAATGGTAATCAGAAGTTCAAGTGCCCTTTTTAAGAGTCAAAGTGATCGGAGGGCAGCCCCCCCCCCGCCAACGTCATATTTTCGTGTAATGCATCTGACAGAAAATTTCAAGATAGCCATTTTTGTTCAAAAAATACTCCTAAGATTAAAGGCTGCGCAATAGCGCCGCCTAAGTAGAGAGCAATGTGGGCATAATGTATTATTTATTTATTTTTATTTTTTAGACCAGGACACTTCGTATAGAAGGACTTGTCGTAGAAACTTCAAAAGTGGCTCAATGGATTAGAAACTGAAAGGGCTAGTGTCCTTTTTAATAGTCAAAAGTGACTGAAGGGCAATCAACCCTCTATGCCCATCCTTTCCCCAAACAAATTCAATCAAAATTTTTAAATATCAATTTTCTCAGTACAGTTGAAAGGTCCTGCAATTATGTCTTTGAGGTTAACAATCCCCCCCCCCCCCAAAGGCCTCAAGGCAAGGGTTGTAAATTATGCCCTGGGCGCAAATACATGTTTTATGGAAGAATTGGTCATGTGAACTCTAGAGGAGGTTAATTTGACTAGAAACGCAAAGTTCTAGTTTCCTTTTGAGAGTCAAAAGGGGTGGAGGGCAAAAAGCCCCCCCCTGGGATCCTGTTTTCCCCATACGTACCTGATAGAAATTGTGAGATAGCCATTTTGTTCATTATAGTCCAAAGAGCATAGAACAATGTCTTCAGGGTGGACATAACCCCCATAGCCCAGGGGCAAGAGCTGTAAGTTTCACCCGAGAGCATATAAGATTTTATGGAACGGGTAATCGTATAAACCTTGGATCAGATGGGGCTTATTTGATTCGAAGTCGGAGCTCTAGAGCCCTTTTTAAGAGTTAAAAGTGAATGAAGGGCAACCATTCCCCCAAAACCTGTCATTCCCCTAAACACATCCGATCAAAATTTTAAGAAAGCTATTTTGTTCAGCATTGTTAAAAGATCCAGTAATTACGTCTTTGAGGATGTTAACCTCCCCACAGTCCTAGGAGCAATTTGTTCGTTATTTACATGTATTTTGTGTTATTGTTATTTTGAATTTTACTTTCCAAAAAGACGAAAAGCATTCAGCTGAGGCTTTCAGAAAATGTTGATTAGAGTTTTGAACTAATTCAAAACACGAAATGTGTATATGGATTGTCAAAATGGCGAAGTTCAGGAATGACTGAGTATATTAATTTGGAACTTAAAGGAAATGATAAGGGAGATGATCAAAAAGGCAGTATTTGCATGCTCAAACTTCTACTGCAGCTACCACCACTACTACTGCTACCACTAATAATACCACACTTCTCCATTTACAATATTGAGGGGAAATTTGAACCAAACTAAAAGGAGCTATGTGCATGAACATTGTCAAAAGAGCGTATCTCAAAATTGACTTGGGTATTAAGTTGGAACTTTCATAGAAGACTTAAAGGGAAAATCTTCTGACCATAGACCAATATGTGCACTATACTACTAATACTATTATCACTGCTACATTTACTAATACTACTATTACTACTTCATCTACTTCTCATATTACAACTACATGTAAGGCTAAGAGCATTGAGATGAAAATTTGAAGAAGTATACGGACAAACAGGTTATCGAAAGGACATATCATCAATGTCATAGCAAGAGCAATGGATAAGTTGAAATTTCCAGGACTTGATAAACGGGATGGGCAACTGACCAAAAGGTAATACGTTAATACTACTGCTGCTACTATTACAATTAATGCTACTACTAGCAACATCAATACTACTACTGTGACTAATATCACATCTGTGTCTAATTGTATGAAATGGAAATTTTCAAGGAATTTTGAAGGGGATAAGGGGGGGGGGGGTAAACTGCGTCACAACATGCCATCTGTATGCAGATTTTCAAAAGGGCGTAGCAGCAATATCTTAGGAACAGTTTGGTGTTTGAAGCTGAAAATAACAAGGCTTGTTGCAGGGGATGTTGAGCTGACCAAAAGGAAAAATTTGCATCCTAATGCTACTACTTTTACTCATACTACTATTAGAGCTTGTTTTAGGGGACGTTGAGCTAGCCAAAAGGAAATATTTGCATTCTAATGCTGCTGCTTGTACTCATACTACTACTACTGCTACTATTATCACTACTTCTGCTACTGCCATGAGTAGGGCTGACAACCCCCATTCTTTCTCAAGACCAGAACACAATGTACACTTTACTGAAAAAAAAATTTTTATAAAGTTTTTTTAATAAAGAAAAAATATCAAAATTTTAAGGAATAAATATCAGTATACTATACATATATGTTAAAGTGACAATCCACGGTGATTTTTTTTTTTCAGTGAACTGGAAATTATGTTCTGGTATTGAGAAGTCATAAGATTGTCAGCCCTACTCATGTTAACTTTTGCTCGTTTTGAATTTGACACAGTCATTTATTGTAATTCCCGTTCGTTTTGGGTTTCATTTATTGACTGATTGTGATTTGTTGTAGTTTTACGCTTGGAATATTATTTAAGTTTATTTCTACTCATTTTTGGTTCAAATCGAGCTCTTTACTTTTCTTCGAAAACTTGTTTTGCGTGAAAAGTTTTTTAAATTAATAGGAATCAAAATTGTACCGACAATCTACTAGCATAACACTTTTTGTTATAACGAAAAAATAAATTTGATTAAGTTAAACAGATTAATTAAGGCTAATTGTTAAGGTAATTAGGTTTCTATTAACAAATATTATCAAGGTCATCCCCCCTAATTCTCAACACACAGATATAAATGGGAAATGAGCCGTGCTATTTCCACTTTAATGACATCTTTCCTTCAATAAGTTAATTAGATTTAAAGAATCGAGGACATCAACATACTACATTTTCCTCCTTGGAGTCATCTTAGGCCCATTTTATACCTGAAAATAAGGCTATATCCAGGAGAGGGGATAGGGGGTTTGAGCTGCCCCCGCCTGATATATTTTTTCCGACTCGTAAAACTAACAACAATAAATATAATAAAATTTTTGTTGCGTTTTTAAATTTTTTGTACCCCCCCCCCTCCCTCCGAACAAAAACTCTGGATACGGCCTTGCCTGAGAACTGTGATTTTTTAAGATTTTGCTTTTGCTTGTTACAAAATTGTGAAGTTTTTAGAGCTGGTATCATATATCCTTCAGTGCTGCCACATTTAGCAGTGAAAATAAATAAGAAAAACTGTATTTCTGTAATTCGTTGTATTTCTGTAACTGTAATTCGTTGTATTTCTCATCACATGTTGTTCAATTGAAACATTAATAACTTTTTGATTCAAAAGAGAGCTACACTTTCAAAGGACAGCTATCTCTTCTTATTCTGTCTGGCCCCGAAAAATTATTGCGCGGTAAGGTGCTGTATAACCCTTGGTTCCCATTGAAGCGATTTTGTTTAACGCGAAACGGCAAACTGATAGCGAATACTGGAAAATGGCAAAAATATATACATAGAAACTGCTCGCTGCAACTGCCGAAGTGAAAGCTTTTCTTTTGCCTGGAAATATCTCCCCAGGCGCTGAGGATTCAAATCTTGGATTAAAAGGACACGAATCTCATGTTTTGTGTCAAATATTAATGGAAAACTTCTGATAAACACGATTGGTTTCTCAGTTACTTGCAATTTATGGTTCTAAAAACCTTTCAATTCAGAATAATGCATGCGATTTTCAACGGCTCAGTAGAAGTATTTCAACGCAGCCATTGTTACGCATAAACTTGTAGCAGAAAACAGAGAAAATTTGACGGATCCGGCTGTTTTTGCGTGAAATTGCATGAGTAGGAACCACTTACTCAAAAAGTGTACACTTACTCAATTCGAACAATCAGACTTCATTTTCTGATCCTACATACTATAAGAAGTTGGTTTTTGGAGGTTTTATGGAAAGAAATTCTTGTAGATTTAATTTCAAAATACAATAACCTATATATTCATTTTCTTACAGTGCTAATGTTTTTAAGTATTTTCGTGTTATCACTTTCTTTTTATTGCTTCATTTGTCAATCTTACCCTTTGTTATTTCCTTTTGTATTTCCTTGAACTGCCATAAAGACCCACAGTCGTATGATCATAAATTGCAGCTTTGTGAAAAGCGTTTTGCTGATAAACTAAGTTAATCTCCTTAAATTTTGACACTTTAGTCAATAGAATGACAGTCTATTTGGTCTTTCATATCCATTGTCGTCTGATGGAAAGCGATGGAAACTTAAAACCGGAAATTAACTTGACTTTCTATTTTGTGCTAGCCGATTTGCATAGTGTTAAATTTAAGCCGCTTTATTTTAGCTTTCGCTATTTCAAGAACAATCGGTTAAGAACAGTTTTAGGTCCTCAAGCAGCAGCAACGATTGGGCAAACAGAACAGGGCAACGAACAGGGCAAACAGCAACGATTGGGCATTGTTGGGCAAGCAACAATCCCCAATCCGGGTTATATTCACACTTATGGATTAAACCAAACTTTCAAGTGCAAAGTTTATGACCAACCAACAACAGTCCCAACAAGGTTCAAAGCAAAATTGTTTTTAAATTAGAAAATAAGAAGGCTTTAACTCCGGTTTTCTTAGCTACATGCTTAATGTGGCGAAAGCAATACTAAGAGTAATAGACAACACAATGAACAATTAATTTTGATATAGGCTTTTAAAACCAATTTCTTTTTGTCATTGCTATTTCTATGTTCCGTAGATAAATGGATAGATGGACAAATTCTGTCATTGTCATCAATTTATTCAAACAAGAGGATTAAAAAACAAACAAAAAACAACAACACTAACATAAAAATAGGTTTCAACCACAAAAGACAAGCACGTTAACTGGAAGTGCAGGCAGTGGTGGAATCAGGGGGGGGGGAGCCCCCCACCTTAGCGTAGTCTAAAATAGTGTAATTTACTTAATTAAATCAAGTTTGCGTTAAATAAACTTGCTCCTAACTCAAATTTATCGGATCAACCTATTTTGCGCCCCCCTAACATTTTCTTTTATTGCATCAACCTATTTTGCGCCCCCCCCCTAAAAAAAATCCTGGTTCCGTCCCTGAGTGTAGGAAGAAATACACTACAAGTGTGACGTTTAAATCCAGGAAAATCCTCTTCTTTTCTAAGCAACAAGTGCGACTCTTGTGCTGCTCGAGAATAAGCTTTCTTGTAACAAGACAACAAAAGGTAAAACAATGGTGACTTTCTATAAGAAAGTGAAAGTTTAAAATCTTAAATAGATAATTCGGCTCTATACTTAAGGGCTATCCTCAGTAAAGCACATGTCCAAATAAAATAACTTATATTAAAATGTAATTTTTAAAATGAAGAATAAAAAAAACAACAGAATCATCACTTCAAAGAAGTTTAACCCAAGGACTACTTTAGTTTCTTAATTTTAGTTTTAAAGATCCCATTTTGTTGCAAGTCTTATTTCATTTCTATATGTGCTTTTCTGAGGGAGACCCTTGGATATAGAACCGAAATATTCATTTAAGGTCTTTCAAATTTCGCTGTCTCAGGTAAATTCTCAATTGTTTTGCCTGTTATTGTTTTAACGATGGAAAAGCAGTGTGATGTTCATTGTCATTTGAATTTTTTTTTTCAAATTGCAATTTAATCCCACTGTCTATGTCTATAATGAGAGACTAAAATAAATAAAAAAAAAAAAGTTTTTTCAATTAAAAAGGAAGGAGTGACATTAAAACATAAAATTGAGAGGAGGGGTTTTGCTCCCTCCTCAATATCTCGCTCTTCACGCTAAAGTTTTTACTGCTTTAAAAAAGTTTCTTATTGTTCAAAGTAAACGGCCCTTGTGTTTTAGGAGTCGTTCTTGGAGAATTGGGACCAAAAGTCAAACTTTAGCGTAAACAGCGAGGTATTGAGGAAGGAGCAACATCCTCCTATACGCAATAATTTCATTTTTTTAAGTTTTGATGATGCTCCTTACTTACAGTCGAAAAAACTTTTTTGTTATTAAATTTTAAAACGTTTAAAAATATTTTTTATTTAATTTCTCATCGCTTTTTGCCTCCCCCACGGAAAATCCCTCCACGGAGCGTTACTCTCACGTAAAATATCCCCACTCCACCCGCCAGGAAAATTCACCCCCTGACATTACTATTCTCACTGAAAATCCCCGCCGGAAAACTTCTTTCGGACAATTCCACCTGATACAATCTTCTTAGCAAACTTTCATTTGAAAAGACCTTAATTTCTGACTGTTTTTCATATCTTGCCAGAGATCCCCTCTCTGTGGAATTTTTTTCACGGAAATCCCCCTGCCCCAATAGAAAGTTGCCCCTGCAGAATGATCCGGTATGGAGAATTTCTCCCGAGGAAAAGTCCCCCATGTAGAATTTCTTTTGTGGAAAATAACCCAAGATATAGATCCTCTAGAGTCTAGACAATTCCAACAACCCTGTGAAAATTTTCTCCGGACAATTAACAAGACAAATAAAAGAAGCAAGACAAATAAAAAGAATTCCATATAGAAATTCGGGGAAATTCCCCCACTGTAAAATTCCCCTGGTACGTTCAATCCCTGCAAAATTCCCTCCCCGGGGATAATTATCCCCAAGAAACCCCCCCCCCGCCCGGCGGGAAATTCACCCCCCCTTTCCCTAAAAACGTATATTTCCCAATAACAAATACTAGGCTGTACACGAAAAAAATGGGCAAGTTCCAAAACTTACAGACCCTTCCCCAGGGGCTATAGGGGGTCGTATTATCCCACAGGTTTATCTATTTGACCTTTCAACTATGCTGCACAAAATAGATACCTAAATTTTTTCATCAGACGACTTTGAGGAAAAAGGGCCTTGGGAGGGGGGCTACTTGCCCTCCAATCTTTTTGGTCGCTAAAAATGGCACTAGAACTTTTAATTTTCCTTAGAATGAGCTCTCTCTCTCGATATTCTAAGACCCTTGATTCGACATTCTTACATTGCCTATGCTGATGACATCCTGTTGATTAGTCGGACTAAATCTGCTCTTTCTGCGATCGTTTCTTTTGTTTCTCAGTCTTTCCTAAATATTGGTCTATCCCTGAATCTTGACAAGTGATTTATATCTTATAATCTGTCTTCACCTACTCCTCTGGTGTGTAATGAATTTTCTGTACTTTCTGTCTCTTCCTTTTGGTGGCTTGATATTATTGTTTCTAACTCTCTAGCTCTTTTCCGTAAACAGATTTTTGCTGATGAAATAAGAAAAATTCAGTTCAGTTATTCAAAAATTGTAGCAAACCGTGGAAAAATAGAAAAAGAAATCTATGGCACTTATTCTCGACTTTTTCTGATCATTCTGTACTTTTTTTTTCAGGTGTTCATTCTGTTCTTAAGCTAAAGGATTTGAAAAAGATACATACTTCAAATTTTGCAAATTTCTTCTTGCTCTGCCGCCATGGACTAGAAATCCGTATCTAGTTAAAAATTTCTATGTTACGGAGGTAACTCAAAAGCTCGGTGACCTACACAAAAAGCTTTTTGCAGATGCATTTTGTAAAATTGGCCATGAGCATGGTCTTTTATAGTTTTTTTCTTAGTAGAAATTAATTGCAAGTGTTTGCTGATGTTCTTTTTTGTTTTCTTTTTTGTCTTTTTATTATTATGTTTACTACTTGTTCTCTTGTAGTTGTGGGTAATAAATGATTGAATTGAATTGAATTGATATGATTGCCCTGAATATTAATCTATTATTGCATCCTTAGTATTTCTTTCTTCTGACAAAAAAAAAAAAAAAAAAAAAAATAGCCATTTTTGAAAAGGGGATCTTGAAAACTCTACAGTAGGGTTCTCTGATGCCTTGAATCTGATGGTAAGGTTTTTGTTAAAATCCCTTGACTTTTTGGGGAGTCCCATATTTTTAAATCAAGCAAATTTTTCTCAGAATCGTAGCTTTTTGATGGGTAGGCCTAACACTAAACTTATTTTATCTTATATGTTTGGAATTAGTTTAATAATCCAATTGTTTTTATATATCTATTGATATCAAAATTTTGTTTTTAGAGCTTCGGTTACTATTGAGCCGAGTTGCTGCTTACTTACAGTTCGTTACCACGATCTGTTTAATAGGCAAAGATGATAAGTTAATGGTTTTAAAGATGGCAGGGAGCCAAAAATTGTGCTCTTCGACAATCATACTGAGGCCAAACGAAAAATTAAATGGGACAAGAAGATTTGACAAAGAAATATTCAAAATAAGTAAAATAAATAAATAATAATTATAATAAGTAAAAATAAGTAGGAAAGTAAAATAAGTTAAATAAAATAAGCACTTCATAAGAGGAAAAAAAATTCTGAAGAAAAAATGGTACAGTTGAGTGTTCAACTTTGTTGGCCTCAGAAAGTTTGGTCTGCGATTAGTTGTTAGTGTACCGGGAGTAAAACACGATATATTTGAAATACCAAAATAAAGTTCCTTCTTTAATTCGGACTCCTATAATTAAGCTAAATCTAGTTTCAAAAATGAAAAAGTCCTTAATCAGCAAAGAAAAGAAATTGCAGTCTTTGGATTTCGCTAAGACAATGAGCAATAAGAAAAGTGCTACGCACAATATTTTTAAGGAAGTTTAAACGATAAGAACCGTGTGAACGCCTGAATCATCAAAAATATTTAAGACGTTTTATTGGACGAGGGGTCGCGTCCTTGGGCCACGTAAGCCAATGGCAGGCAGTCCCTACAGCGCAGGACGAAAGAACTGCGTTTGGGAGTGGGGTAAATGTGTTTTTTAATTTTAATCTGAAGTCAGACTTAAGACGATTAGTACCACAAATAATCTCGGTCACCATTTATTGTCATTGAAGTGACCCGTTGCTGTACAACTAAGCATGTAAGTTCAATAAATCTATTGTCTTTTTATCTCTGTTTATTCCATTTTATATGTCTGTATTTACCATATATAGCTAATTAGTTTGCCATATCGTGTGCCAATAAATACTTCAATTGCTACAAATGGCGCGTGTCGGAAATTGGAAGAAAACTGCGAACTAATTAGGCTATTAAAACTATTTGCTTTAAATTTAATTATTGGAGAGATACAGACATATAAATAAAGTGATTAGGCCTATACCCGCTAGGCTACGATAGGAAATCCCTTATATCTCATAGGAGATAATAGCCTCCCCAAAATAGGTTAAGTAAAATAATAAATTTGTTTTAAGTTGATATAAACGCAACAAAAAAAATATTGAAATATTGTATATTGTAACAGAAATGGCTTTGTCAAAGGAGGAAGGTAAATGGACTTCGCTTTTAGCTGCTCTCGAATTAGCAAAACTTCGAGCAGCTTTGCTTGAACTTTGGCGATTAGAAATAAATTTGTATCCCCTCAAAGAGTTGGGTACAATAGAAAAAAATGGAGAAAAGGCTAAATTAATAATTTAAAAATAAGAAAAAAAAAAATTAAAAAAAAAAATAGTATTCAGTTTGTAAAAAGTAGAATCAAGTGTATAACTAATAATTTTTTTAGTGTTATTAATAAATGCAATGTAGTAGTGCCGTATATTAATAAATAATAAAGTATTTTTACCGTGAATTGAAAGAATTAAATAAAAGATAATACGGAAAGAAAAACAAAATCTAGCTGGACCGATGAAACGTTGGTAGAAACAGAAGAATTTTAGGCATAATAGTGGGTCTGCCAATGGGGTCTGTTATATTCCACCCCTGTTTCTTTTCCTTTCAGATAAATGACCTATTTTTGTTTCTTTAATTACATTTGTGACCCTTTTGGAAGAATACAAGTAAGGTATTTTCTACAAACTGTGTAGTATTTTCCGTAACCCAGGCAGGGTAGGAATAGAGCTACAAGGCGCCTTCATTATTATATTGACAGGGAGGGTTATTACCTCCAAGGTGAGAGTAGAAATTTTCTAGCCGTAACCCAAGGCGGGTACATTTGGCTTTAGAAAGTGGCTATTTGACCACTCGATCGCGTTACCATACCCTGGGACAGGGTATACTGTAAATAGGGTAGTACCAAACCCGATATTTGCAGAACCGTTGGGGTAAGAGCGGGAATCTCACTAACATTAGGGCTGACAAGGGGTTCTCCCATTCGAGTAAGTGGCATAGCAATCTTTTTGCGTCATTCGAGTAAGTGGCATAGCAATCTTTTTGCGTCATTCGAGTAAGTGGCATAGCAATCTTTTTGCGTCATTCGAGTAAGTGGCATAGCAATCTTTTTGCGTCATTCGAGTAAGTGGCATAGCAATCTTTTGCGTCATTTTTTGCCTTTAAAATTAGTGACCCTGCACAAACACCCCAATAAGTGGTGCCAGCAGTAGCTAGCACTACGAACATTGGCGGCAGCGGCATAAGCACACATGCTAGAAAGCTTAGCAAAAGTCGCCGAAGGAAGCAAAAAAAAAAGAAGAGTTATTACCCAGCTGTGACTGGAACTCTGCATAAGGCGAGAAATTCGGCGAAAGAAACCGTTAATCACAGAAAATGGAGGCATAGGGATAGGTCTTAAAAGGATCTCCTTTACCTACATAGATGACTTTCACGTGAATAATGGTGTTAGAAAAAATTCAAATTCTGAAGTAGCTCCGCAAAATGAGTGAACAAGAAAATTTGAATTTTGAACCATGGCTGCTTTAGAGCCATGTAGATGTAAAACAAGCCAGTGGACATGCTTGTTTACAAAGAATAATTAAAAATGCATGAATATATTTTTTGGGTCGAGTGTCATCTGTATTGCTGGGGTCGACTCCCCTCGCACACGTTAGGTCCCCTAGTGGATAAATATCCGCGTTATTCGCGCTTCTTAATTTTATGGGTTATATGTCATGATGGCAAATATCAGACTTAACTTATTGCTTTTTTTATAAACAGATACCATTCAACACAATTAAGAAAGGGCGTCAAAAGTCTGCCCATTGTTCTTAAAAACTGCTTATTTGAAAATGTCAATTTTCTTTTTATGTTGTTCTATTTATTTAAGAGCGAGAGAGACTGAGCATATGTAGATTTATTTTTGTAGCTAGACTTAAGACATACCTTAGTACTTCAGTTTAATTAAATCTACGTTCAATGTTTTGTTACAACAAGCATCCTTGATTGCTATACTTCGCGCACCTTAGACTAAATTAGTCTATGTTACTAAGGATTTGATTAAGTTTTAGATGTCTTCTTTTTGTTAGTGTTATTTCTATGCCCTTTCAAAGGATAATAGAAAGGTTGGAAAAGAAAATAACCAACGGTATGAAGCTAGTGGTCTACTGGGAACGACAAATGGTGTTGGACCACGTCTTGTGGGAAGCCCGGGGAGGAACTCAAGGCCCATGAGTGTTTTCTTTATTTTTTTTTAAACAACCGTAGGACGGGATATTCCTCAGTCCCTCAAGTGTAAAAAATTAGTATTTTTATGCAAACCAGGGCCAGTCAAAACAATACTTAAAGGTTGAATAGAAGCTTCTGTGAGCTAGTTAAGTTTTCGTTTTTTGAATCTGAATGCTTTGAAAGAGAAACAGAGAGTTTACTTTCTTATAGCTCCGAGGCTAAAGAAAAAAAAAAGAAGAGAAAAGTGTTTTAATTTCATTTAGTTTATACCTATGACGTATTCAATAACAGAGAGATCACTGTTCTATAGTTCTGTGACAAAAATGTTCTTTAATTTCATTGGTTTATCTATGAAATATATTGTGCTCTAATTTCTGTGACATATTTTCGCAAGTCAGTCACGTTATATCTTACCTATGCTAACTCAGGTTCCCTCGAATTTTCTATGAAAAATCGACCCAGGTCCAAACAAAAATTGATGTCATCAAAAACAAAACAAAAATTTTTTTACTTATCGTTTAATTTCTACCAATAAGAAGACTGCAAGGTGATGACGGTGATGTCTTTACTAATGGTTTTATACATGGATTAAGTCGAGGCAAAATCTCCTCTCTACAACGGGCATAAGAGTTTTCTAAGATGTAGAATCCCTGCTTAAATTGCCTACCACGATAAGATTGAAAAAAAAAAATTTTAATCAAAAATAAATAAGATACGCCTAAATTGACATAAAAATTCGATAATCTGACACTATTCTTAGCTAGAGCTTGATCTAAATCGTGTTTTTCTCTATTTTTAGGTTTTTATTGTTTAATATTCCTTTTTACTTGAAGTTTTGTTCGTTTTTATTGCTTAAAATAACAGTCAAATTATTATTTAACTATTATAATAATAAATTCGTACTCAATTTTTACTTTAATTATTTATTAAAATATAATTTCTCAATAAGTTATTAATTAAAATTCAATTATCTCAATTAAACTAATTAGAACCCGATAATTTATTTAAGTTAGACTAAGGTTTATGTTTAACTTTAGTGACCAACGTTTAAAAAATTTTTTCCTGTTTCCCCCTTTTTTAGTTCATGCGAAATTTATCTGAGCAACATGTACATTAAATTATCCAATTCTTTTATAGTGACTACCAAAAAGATTTCCTCTTGAAACCTATATTTCTTCACCCCCATTATACCCGTACAAATCTCAGTCAGTTTTCAGTATATTTTGATAGAGCGAATTTGTTTTTATTAGCTGAAGTAAACACGACTAATTCGGAGAGTCTGGTATTTTGAAAAGAAGTTTAGTTTTTAAACTATGCAATTCAGTAGGCTATACCCTTATATCTGTCAGCTTTATAAAATCAAAAAAAAACAAAAAAACTACCAGTACAGAAGCGTCTAATTATATGAAATATTTTATATTAGTGCAGATTATAATTATTTCAGGCCTACACATTGCTCATTCATGTGTTTCTTACTCGAGTAATATATGCACCAATAGCCAACTATTGGTAACTATAACCAAACAAACTATTGGTACGTTTATATGTAGAATTTCACGGCGGATGTGAAATTATATCTCGATAATAATATGGAAAATTTTAAAACCATTTGATCAGTTAGAATATATGGATTGAAACCCTGTGTATGTCCAATGGCGACTAAGTAAAACCCACAAGGAATTCCCGATTAATGTGAAGGTGTTTCTCGCTTAACGGATTCTAATAAGACTTTAATATAATATTTATTTATTTAGTGCTGAAAGATTTGCTCAAACAATAGCCTTCTAAAAAGATATTGATGTCAGTTCTTCATTATGCTTATATTCTTTGCCAAGCATTAACTGGAATCTACAAAGGCAAGCTTGGAAATCCTGCATCTAATGACCTTATTCGAAAAGCGAATATGAGGCACCAATGTTGACTGGCAATTACGGAAAAATCCTGAGACTAAGAACCTCTGCATTTCAGCCGTTAAACCCGGAGCCCCATGAGAACGTCTAAGCCTAGAAATAGGGAAGACATCAGAAAACTAGTGGGTATAGAGGTCTCCACTAGTCCTTGTTATGTCTTATTCCCTCATTGTAGTATCGTTTGCGTAAAACCGTGTGGTTATGACGCTGCAACATGCGTTTCTTAAACAGCACGGACATGCGTGAACAATGCAGGCATGAAACATATCGTAAAATTAGACCTCAAACTTAATAATGTAGGGTAAATTATGTTTATTTAATATCGATATTTTCGTTATCAAAACAAATTTGAAGACATTTCTGTTTTAGATTTTCATTGTGAGTACCAATATTAGTGTATTTATTTAATTTCTGTCTCATAGCTAAGAAATTATAACCCAATTAATGCGTGAATTATTGTAGGTGTATTTACTTAAAAGAACACTTTATTCTTCCGAACGATCTTTATTGCATGAAGTAAACTTGCGTATTATTAATCGATTGTTAGAATGATCTCACCATTAAATATGCATCAGAAGCAAACCTAGTTTTAGAATATCTAAAACCCCAAATAGTAGAAACAAATACTCCAGGCAACCTCATCCCAGCTTCTTACGCAAAAAAAACAGTTGCCTTCTACCATCGTTTATTCGACTATTATCCATATTACGTATCAGTTAAGACTATATTTGAACCTCAGTATAGAGTGCCTTAACGAACGATATAATCACATGAACGCTGAGAAACCCAGCAGCCAGTAAAAGATATAAATATGCATATATAGCTGTCGATAGTCACTATTGAACCCATATTAATTTGAAAGTATAGTGACGATATTTGAAGCTAAACGATATTAAACAATATTTAAAGTTAAATGATACTTAAAGACATTTGAAGATATTTGAAGATGAAATTAAAGACAATTTGAAGTTTAATTATGAGAACTCCATCGATCAGCGCCTGATAAACGATATTTGAAGTTAAAAGATACTTAAAGACATTTAAAGATATTTGAAGATGAAATTAAAGACAATTTGAAGTTTAATTCTGAGAACTCCATCAATCAGCACACGATATACGATATTTGAAGTTAAATGACACTTAATGACATTTGAGGATATTTGAAGCAGAAATTAAAGACAATTTGAACTTTAACTCTGATAACACCATCGAGCAGTACAATATAAACGATATTTAACGATATTTGAAGTTAGATGATAGTTGAAGAGGTTCGAAGTTGAATTTAAAGACAATATATTAAGAGAGTCACTATAATATGACGGCAACCCGTTTCAAAGGGCACAAATGAACAATTTTACGCGAGAATACATTCTTTATTTGACTCAAAAATCATAAAAATGATATGCTGAGAAGAAAAACACCAATACCTGTAGTGGGAAGAATCATTTCCCAGTTGACTATTAGAACGATATTTAACGGTCATTTCCCAGTTGACTATTAGGGAAAACTTACCGCGTAAAGACAACTAGACTTGAACTGTTCCATGAAGAAACCATAACGTAAGTGCTTCGAAATTTTTGCCAGGACAAAAGGAGTGAAGGACAATAATTTACAACAGAAGGGTGTAGTACACTAAGGACACGAAAGGTGATGAATAGATGTGAAGCTACATGTGTTACTTCCTAACAGCTCTGACAATGCAAAAATCTAAATAGTGAAAGTGTTTTAAGGTCATCTGTGAATATGTTGAACCAAATATTGTACTTTATAAATCATTTATGTATGTACCACAAGTAGAATTAGGTGTAATAATATTATGTTATTCATTTAACGTTGTGTATATAGTATTTAGTACTTCATATAGACAGCAAAATCAAAAAAAAAAAGAGAACTAATTTAAAAGTAGAATAGTCCCAACCTTATTGGAAAATTAAAAGTAATCAGTTTTATATATATAAAAATAAAAAAAAGAAATCTTCAGTATAGTAGCTAACCTAGAACCAAAAATAACCTTAGTCCTGGAGATGAATTTTAGATAGGGATGTAGAATAAAACAAGAAAAATAATTAAAAAACTTTAAAACTCCTAATGGGCAGTAACTAATGACGGGGCGTCATTATTTCATGGGAAGGGTGATATGTACCGGGAGTAAAACACGATATATTTGAAATACCAAAATAAAGTTCATTATTTAATTCTGACTCCTATAATTAAGCTAAATCCAGTTTCAAAAATGAAAAATTCCTTAATCAGCAAAGAAAAGAAATTGCAGTCTTTGGATTTCGCTAAGACAGTGAGCAATAAGAAAAGTGCTACGCACAATATGCTTAAGGAAGTTTAAACGATAAGAACCGTGTGAACGCCTAAATCATCAAAAATATTTAAGTCGGATTATTGGACGAGGGTTCACGTCCTTGGGCCACGTGAGCCACTGGCAGACAGTCCCTAGAGCGCAGGACAAAAGAACTGCGCTTAGGAGTGGGGTAAATGTGACTTTTTAATTTTTAATCTCTATCCGGACGTGCATGGATGAGTAATTTAGAACGCGTGAGGTTCTGACGAATTTGATGTATTTTGGTCACCGTGATTGTCATTGAAGCGACGTATTACAATGCGACCAAGCATGTAAGTTAAATAACTCTTTTGTCCTTTCACATGTGTTTGTTTCTCTTATATGTCTGAGTCTAGTACGATAATAGTTAACTAGTTCGCCAGTCTCCATGGTAAATGCTCCCAAAGGAATCTGATCTCCAGATAGCTCAAGAAAGAAGAAGCCACATTTGTATGTCTACATATCCAATTTTCCCTAATTAGTTGAGAGCGGCGCTAGCCTAGTCGGCACAATCTACAGTGCTACAAGTGGCGCTATAGGAGAAATCTCGATCGCCACGAGAAAATCTTCGCTAGTACTGCAAATAATCATTCAATGGTACATTAGCAGCAATAGCATTTTGTTTGTAGGTATGCTTGTTTCTCCTAAAATATAGCCGTAGGCAATAATAACTAAATAAATAGGCAAAAAAGGAGCTGAGAGACTATGTTAAACACAAAGATAATGATATGTACAATAAAAAAATATTAAATATAGAACAAAATATTTATTAGGTTTTAGTAGTAAATAAAAATACCACTAAAAAAACTCACTTATGTTTTAATATCACCACAATCATATACTTGACTGAGAGTATGCCTTAATTATTTGCACGTCCAGGGTAAAAGTCCAGAACCACCACAAAATTCATAAGATAGATAGATAGATAGATAGATAAATAGATAGATAGATAGATTTATTTTCCATATATCAGTAAAATAATTACATAACAATCTAAAAATCCCCACAATGGCTCCATGGCCTGTAGGAGGGGGTTTATGAAAAGATCAAATAAACATTAAATATTTAAACGCTTAAGATTTTAACAATATAAACACAACATTAATATTTAAACATATAAATATAAGCTTTTAAACTTTTAACATGTGAAGCCTTTGCTTCATAAAATGAAAAAAGGAGAGTGCACTAAATAAGCTTTATCAAACTACAGTGAATTTTTTACAGCCGATGGAATATACATAACCAACATACGAGGAGTAAAAATGATTATTATACTCCACCTATAGTGTCTGCCAGGTCCACGTTTTCTTTTGTCATAAAGGGTATAAATTTATGGAATAACTTGGATAATGATATGAAGAAACTAGAAAATTTTAGTGGTTTTAAAGCAAATTTGAAAGAAAAATTATTAAGTAAGTATGAATTCTAGTTTTGTTTGTTTTGGAGGTGACTTGATTTGATCTAATTTAAATTAAGTTGTAATTGCTTGTTGTTTTGTGAGTGCAACCCCACAACATGAATATGGTATGTAGTTGCTGTCCCTGTACTATTATTATTATTCTTTATTAATTTTTTTCTTTCTTTTCTTTTCTCTCTTTTTATCTTTCTTTCTTATTATAGTGTATTTGAATGATGTTACATGTATTTATTGTTTTTTTTACCTATATCATCCCACGTCAACCGTTTGGTTTTGGGTGAATCATATTGATTTTTGTATTTAAACTTTTTGTTAATTAAATATATCATTATCTATCTAAAAAATCACAACATCTATAAAAAAAAAAAATATTGGCAGCAGGCATAAGTAAAGAAAATTAATCACATGAAAACATATATTTTTTTACTAGTCTTTTGAAGGTGCCAAACGAGTGGCATTCTCGAGCCGAATCGGGAAGGGTGTTCCATGTCAAATGACACGCAACAAGAGGATTAAAGTCGGATCTTATTGTTGGTGTATGGGGAATTTGGATATTTAGAGAGCTACGGAGTTGATTATTTGACCGATCAGATACAAAAAAAGACGTAAATCTAAGGGACCTAGGAGTATAACCATGGAGCTGAAGAAAATCGAAAGACGCAGAGTAAAGAATATAAATTTTTTCAATATTAAGTAATGGTTTAGTTGCCAAACGATTTACACCCTGGATAAGATTTATAGCTTTATCATAAGTATTCGAAAGCGGATTGAGAAAAGAAGGGAAAGTAGACATCCATATGACTCAACAATAGGAAATATAAGAATGAATTAAGCTATGAAATAGGATTCTTAGAATAAGTCCTGGAAAAATGTGTTTTAGTTTTCTTAGAATACCGAGGTTTCTGCATACCTTCATTTTAATCAAATCAATATGGTGTTTAAAAGATAAATTTTTATCTAGGAGGATACCTAGGAAACGGACATGGCCATCCTTTGGTCTACTAATAAAGCCTTTGGATATATGAATTTCAGATAATTGAAGAAAAGTCTGGGATATACGAGAAAAAACAAAACTAGTTTTAGAAACATTTAAGGCAAGAGAATTAGCATCGAACCAAATTGAAACTCTCTCGAAGAGATCCACTGACTTTGTACGAACCTCGTCCTCTGTTCTCCCAGAAGTAATAAGGGTGGTATCATCGGCAAAAGTAACAAGAGAATCCGAGGTATGCAAACTATAGTTATGGGTAAGGGAGACTGTTGGATGACATAGACGACAGCAATAAAGAGGATTTTTATTTCTAACTGCAAAAATTAGGTCATTTATATAAATTAAAAACAGTGCCGGCCCTAAAACTGACCCTTGAGGGACCTCCTGGTCAACACTTGATGGTGAGCGAAAAAGTGGATCAACAGAAATTATTCTACCAGACAAGAAAGACTTGAACCAATAAAACGCACTACCTCTTACGCCAAAATGAGAAAGTTTAAATAGAAGAACACTGTGGGTTAAAGAATCAAAGGCTTTACAAACATCCAGAACCAAATCAGCAGGAATCAAATGGGAGTCTATGGCAGAGTGAAGATAATTCAGTAAAACTGCACAAGCATGCTCAGTCGAATGATGTGCTCGAAAACCAAATTGAAAATCGTGAAAAAAATCTTTAGAAGTAAGAAATTATTAAGACAAGAAAGCATCACCTTCTCAAATATTTTTCTAAACATAGACAACAAAGAAATTGGCCAATAGTTGGCTGTGCACTGTGAGTAATACGTGATATAGTTAAAATACAAAAAGATAAAATTCCTTCTTTCTAAAGATAATTCCGACACAAAATAGACTTCCCCTAATTAAGTTCAAATCCCGTTTCCAAGAGTCTAAATTCTTAATCAGCAAAAAAGAAAAACTGCATTTTGGCCTCAGCCAAACAACGACGCTATTCGGTTTTGAATTTCGCTAAGATATTTGGCAATAAAAAAAATTATAGATACAATGTTTCTCAGGAAGCTTAGGCTAAAACGTTTAATCACCAGAAATATTTAAAGCAAATTATTTGAGGATCAGTGAGCATAATGATGTGAGTTTGCGAACATAATTACTAGGTAGCGGCCCCCTCCCCAGGACTTGGGCCAATCGTGAAAAGGCTTGTAGAGCGCAGAAGCTATATTTGTGTGATATAGTGAAAAAAAGTGTTTTTCGAGGCATTCGTTTTGTCAGAGTTATTATGGAGGCATTATGATGACGCATTCGTAGATCAGAATAATTATTATTGGCATACAAGCATTGCTATTCAAATTCTTATTATGCAGTCATTGTAGAGATTTGGTCATTATTGTTATCTCTGCCACTATTGTCGTCAGTTGGAGTGAAGCATTGTTGTACGCCTAAAATGTAAGTATTGTAATCTATTGTAAGTATTGTAAGTATTGTAAAAATGTAAGTATTAAATCTATTGCTTTTCTATTTGTGTTCGTTTTATTTATATATCTGTATCTAATCCCACGGCAGGTAATTAGTTCGTAGGTCTCCATCGGTAGCGCTTCCAGGAATCTGATTTCTAAATAACATTAGAGGTAATTGTCACGGCGATAACCCGTGGAAGCGAGGTTACGCTCCCGAATTGATAATTGGAGAATTTCTAACCTACTATAGCTACGGATTTTGTTTTCTCGCTTTCAGCTAGTGGCGCGATCGGTACACCGCTTTTAATCATAGCATTACATTTGTGGCCCAAGACTTCATTGCCACATTAGGCGCATATTAATCGCCACAGCTTTAAAGAATAATATTACATATGGCACAGTCTTTAGCGCTATAAGTGGCGCTATCGGAGAACATATAAGGTGTAAGTTTACAGCTTTAAAGCATAATATTACTTTTGGCGCGGTCAATCTTTATTACCACAATCGACACAGTTTATTTTTTTATAGCCACAACTGGCGCGGTCAGAAATTTGGAGGAAGACACGCAAACTAGTTAGTCATTAAACTTTGTAATTTAAATTTCATCATTGGAGAAATAGAGACATATAAAAAACAGTAATTAGGCCTATAATCGCTCAGTTATAATAGGAAACCCTTTTAAAATATTTCATAGGAGATAATAGCCTCCCCCAAAATAGGTTAAGTGAAAAAAAAAATTAAAAAATTATTTTGAGTTAATTCAAAACCAAAAATGTCAGAAAAATTAAGCAAACTATTAAAGGCGCAAAAGTTGGTTGCAAAGAATGTAGAGATAGCAAAATCTATTCCACAATACGATGGACAAACAGATATTGACGAATTTAATATCCAATTGGACCAGTTTGTAGAACTAACAAAAACAGAGCTAGAAACGTTAGTCGGCATACTCCTATTAAGATTAATAGGGCAGGCCTTAAGCTTCATAAAGCCAATTGAACATATTATAGGTGAAGACACTAGCTTGCCAATAAATACGATGGACAAATTCTTAACGGCATTTAAAGATAGATTTATCGAAACCAATTCCACAAATAAATTAAAACACGGAATGGTACGCTTTGACCATTCACAAAACGTAAGAGAATATCTTGATAAAATACAAATTTCAGTAGAAGCAAAATACGGAAAAAGGTCGAGAAAAATGTATGAAAAAGTCATAATAAATAACTTTTTGTTAGGACTTCTTCCAGAATTAAATCCAACGGTTATATCCGAACGTATTCATACGCTGGAGGTTGTTGTTCAGGAGGCGGGATGATCGATTAAGGTCGATACGATGGTGGCAAATCATAGTAAAACAAAAATAAATAGCCTACACGAATCAAACGCAAGCCTGATCTTCAAGGGCGATCAGGCATCTCCCAATTTCTTTTCAAGGGATAACTCCCCAGTGCCACAAAGAAATAGAACGCAAGAACCCGCTAGGCAGAAAACAGTACGTTTTCAGCCCGTCAAACAAATTAGTTATGAAAATAACCCAACAATAATAAGATGCTATATTTGTAATCGTGTTGGGCATATCACGTAAGACTGCCGTTATGTACCCAATCGCACACCAAGAATTGCTTTCGATAAAAGGCAAAATTATGGCAGCAATTTGTTCGGAAGAACAAATTTTAGTGCCAGTGGTGCACTAGGCTATAGCCAGGGAAGATTGCGCCAATCAGTACCTTACAACGCGTACCGAACAAGTTTGTATAACCCTGTCCCCAATAGACAAATTAATTACCAATTTGAAAACCTAAATACTCGCCAAAGCCAATATAATGTGAGAATGGTATATAGAAATCCCGAAAATTTACCGACGGGAAAAGAAAATTTTTCAAGCCAACGGCATTGGCAGTCAGCGCCAGCAGCTGGCACTGACGTAAGAAATCTAAACTACCGTAACAATACATGGCGATAACAGACGAATGTAAAACAATTAGATATGCCTACGGAATCTCGGATGTCTTAATCTCTATTGCAGACACATACGTATGAAATAAATCCACGGGGAAACGCGTCAGGCCCCTCAGAAGAATAAATTGGACCCAGAGGGTGCCTAGAATGTTTTATAGGTCCAAAACGATAGTAGTACCGTCTTGTAGTGATAGTAATAACAAGTTACCTATATTTAATGATTTTTTTTGTAGCAAGTGTTTTCTTTAAAGCTTTGATTGACTCTGGCGCCACGTATAGTGTTATAAGCGAATGCGTATTTAATATGTTACCTCCGCACATTAGGCTATAAAGGGACCCTAATAATCCCAATTTAACTAGCGTGACAGGGCATAAATTGGATGCAAGAGGTACAATTCGCCTAGACGTAAAAAGGAATTATAAAATTTTTCCGACAAATTTTATAATATGCGATAACTTTCCGTATGAAGCCATCATCGGCACAAATTTTTTAAGGTCTAATAGGGTACTATTAGACGTAGCAAACGAAAGGCTTGTCTACCCGCTAAGGTAGAAGAAGGAAGTTCTACCTTAAGAAATTGTAACAAAGGTTACGAAGACAACGTAACAGTAAATAAAATGTCTGGCGGTATAATGTCGCAATCTTTTGAACCTCATGTCTCGCAAGGAGGACATGGCATAATCAGAAATTTGTTCAATTATTCTGAGAGACATTGTAGAAATGAAGTAAATTTAAATAATAAGTGTATTGAATCTGCAAAAATAAAAATAGGAGATATGCAACAGTATAGATCAAACGAAATCAAGAAAATAGCGGAATTATGGAAACATATAGTAAAACCCAATGTGACGCCGCAAGATGACGCAATGACGCACCATAGCGCCAGTAGGAATCTAATAGACAATAATAGTGAAGAAAAATATTACGGGTTCGCGATACGGAAAAACAAGATTCCTCCAAAAACGATGCAAAGAATTCAAATATCACAGATGGTTGAACGAGTAGATAGCAAATCTGAAATATGGTTTGCGATCCCATCAAACGAAATTCCTGAAAATCTGTTATTCGAGCGACAGATTATATCTTACGACAAAGGAGAAAGTTTTATTTGGGTAACTAATTACCACGAAAATTATACAATGACAATAAAAAAGGGGACGTGTTTAGTGCAAATCCAAGTTATCTCGGAAAATGATTTAGATATATGGGCAAATTCCAAAAGAAACCTAGTAAATGGCATTAAAACCTCAATTAACAAATACCCTCTAAATAAATCGCAATTCTTTAACAAATTTAATATGGATCATATTACGGACTTAGAACTAAAAAAAAATTATTCGAATTATTATGGAATTTTAAAGATGTATTTTCCATATCTGAAGATGACATCGGACTGATACCGTTTTATGAACATTCAATTTTAACAACCAGTAATCCTGTAGGAAAACAGCCATATCGTGGGCTGTATAAGCAAAAGGAATTGTTAAAAAAATAAAATTCATGAATTAGAAAAAAATGAAATTATACACCCCAGTATAAGTCCGTATTCTGCACCAGTGGTCTTGGTACCAAAAAAGAATGGTGATCTTAGACTTATTGTAGATTATAGAGCCCTTAACAAACAAGCACTTCGCTATAAATATCCTTTATCAAGAATAGATGAAATACTTGACTCGTTATTGAGCAAAAACAAAATTTTTACTTCTTTGGACCTCACCCAAGGCTACCACCAAGTGAAAATAGCAGAAAAAGATGTCTATAAAACTGCGTTTTCTACGACCAAATGTGGTTCATATGAATACTTAAGAGTAGGCTACCTTTTGGACTTAAGACAAGTTCAAGCGCGCTATGTAGACCCTTATTACACCTGTTAAGAGGATTAATGAATATCATTCATTTTGTTGATGATGTCATATGCGTGGGAGAAAACGCTGAACAACACTTAGCAACATTAGCTAAGGTGTTCGAGAAATTCAGACAGGGCAATTTAAAATGTCGGTCTGAGAAAGTGAATTTATTTCAACCAAAAATTAAATTTTTAGGTGCAGTGGTGACGCAAGGGGAGATATCTCCAGACCCTGACAAAATAAAATGTGTCGAAAACCTCAAAGCCCCAAGAACTGTGAAAGAACTAAGAGGAATTTTAGGTCTTACTGGTTACTTCAGAAAATTCGTGCGCAATTACGCCCAAATTGCGAAACCCCTCACGGAGTTAACTAAAGGGAACTCCCAAAATGTTACCTGGTCCCAGGAAGCTCAAACTTCCCTAGACCGTCTTAAAAAGGCACTCACTTCGGAACCAATATTATCGCTGCCTGATTTTGAAAACGGACGATTTGTGGTCACAACCGATGCTAGTTCAAAAGGCATTGGCGCTATTCTTTTGCAAATAATTCCCATAGGAAACCCTGATCCTTTACAAGGACTTTCCAATTAAAAAAATGAAAAATTTATATGCTATTCGAGTAGAACTTTATATCAAAAGGCGAAAGTAGTTATTCCGCCACAAACTTAGAATTATTATCTATAATCCACCACTTGGATAAATTTAGACACTATTTAATTTATAGAAAATTTATACTACGATCAGACCAGAAAAGCGTGCAGCACCTGCGCACATTTAAAAACCCCACGGGAATTCTAGCTAGATGGATTATGAAAATCAAAGACCTAGATTACGAATTTGAATATTTAAAATGTAAACAAAATGCAGCTTGTGACTTTTTGAGTAGATACCCAGAAATTGTGCCGTTGGATATTGAGGAAAATGAAGCTAACGCTATCAAAACTAAGAGCAAACATAAATGTAAGAAGAACAAAGTCAAAGATTCAGTAAAAGAAAATAAAGATAAATATTGTCCCTTATCTTTAGAAAATAAAAAAAGAAATAAAAAAGGACGAAATGTGTGTAGCACTTATTAATTATTTTGTGAATGATGATGCGTTACCAGATAAATTCAAAACTCTTAGACAAGAGATAGATAATTTTTACTATGATATTGATGAACAAATACTATGCAGAATCGTGACTGCTGAGGTAAATAGAAACCAAACCTGAATAATACCTGTATTACTCCAAACCTTAATAACACCTGCATCCGAATATTTTTATTCAAGTATTGGTGGACACTTAGAAGTAACGAAATATTTTCATAAATTAAAACAATACTTTTACCTGCCGTTGGCAATAGCAGAATACAAGGACTTTTTAAGTACATGCGAAGCGTGTAACTTAAGAAAAAAAACCCAACCTTGTCCTAATCCTCCAATGGGAAGAGTCCCGGTAGCGAGATTCCCCTTCGATTTAATCTCCTTCGATTTATATGGAACGAGCGTAGGTTTACCTGATTCCAACAGGGGCCATACTTGTAATATTTAATCATTGATCATTTTATCCGTTTTAATTTCGCTAAAGCTTTAAAAAATCAAGGCGCTTTCGCTAAGAGTAAGGCGTTAGTGAAATTATTTTTAAAATTTGGCATTCCAAATAAGGTTTTAAAGGACAACGGAAGCAATTTTGTTTCAAAAGTAACAAAAGAATTGATGAATTTTCTTAAAATAGAGAAATTGGTGACATCGCCATATCACCCACAAGCTATTGGTAAAATAGAAAATAGGCATAAAATATTTTCGAATGTATTAAGCATTTATACAAAAGACAACAGGAACGACTGGGATCAATTCTTACCTTATTTAACTAACATAATCAATACTGCTTATTCAGAAACAACCAAAGACAACCCTTTTTATTTACTTTTTGGTCGCGATTTTAGAATCCCGGCAATATTACAATAACTCGGAGGATTACAAGCAAGAATTCATAAATAGGATGAGGAAAACTTATAAGATAGTTAGGTAAGAATTGGAAAATTTAAAATAAACCAAGAGCTAAGAAACCATCCCAAAGTCAAGGGCCATCCCAAAGTCATAGATTTCAAGATAGGAGATTGCGTCTACCTAAAGAACGAGGCAAAGACGGAAGACAAAAAATTTTCCAACAAATATTCTGGACCGTACAGAATAGTCAAAAAGTACGATAACGATTATACTTTAAAATGGAAAACCCCGATACTGGTAGAATTTACAAGGCAAATGTTAGCTGAATAAAAAGAGCAAAATTTCCAGAAAGATGGGTATCACGTCCCCCATCTACCGATTCGTCAGATGCATAAAATGAGCCCCCTAAATCAAGATTAGCAGAGCTAAGACCCTTTAATTGCAAGCAAGACTATCTCGAGAATGATAATGACAGTAAAAATTAGAAGAATTCATGGATATGAAAAGTCTAGTAATTCCTAGGAGATAATAACTTATGCCAGTGATAGTGAACTCGTCAAGAAATAAAACAATCTTGTCAGCGGAGAGTGCATGAGAAAGAGATGATACGATAATGTTGAAACCCCATCACGTTCCCGATGTATTGCCTATCTTTTATCCTTCTACAAGTTACCCAGATGACAATGTTCCCCAAGAAAGGTCAACTGAGCAGCCCCTGTCATTACAGGAGGAATTGAACAGAGCTGTAGAGACTCCGGGTATTACTGTAAAGAAAACTCCTCCCAAAGATTCAATTAAAACAAATCTGCGAGAAGCGACGGATTTAATAAATTTCCCAATAAAAAAGAGTCAAAGTACATTGCCTAAAAATCCAACTCCCAAGAATGACCAGCAAGGACAATATCATGATATAACTGTGTCCAAGGTCAAGCCTAAACAGTGGACTTCATGGAGGGAAACACTAGTGCAAAGAATGCCCCCTCCTCCTGAAGACATGGCATTTAAGCAGTAGAGGAACCCCACAAAAACCTTTGATTCCTCTCAGAGCTCTCAAGAATCTTTCAAATCTTCCGAGTTGAAAACTCAAAGCGAGAACATAGAGAATAAACCTTCTACTTCCAGAGGAGTAGAAATTTACGAAGGAAGGGGAGGTGATACCTCAAAAATGCAAGGTGCAACCTCTAAAATTTCTAACGCGGATTCATCGGAAACCAGTTCCGAAGAGTCTGACGACGAATCAGACCATATGATAGTTAAAGAAATAGGGAAATCAAAACCGACTTCAGCGGCCGCGCACGCGAAGGAAACAAAATTAAAAGGGCAAGAATTTTTGAGAAAACAATTGAAAAAATTTGATCTTATATCCTCATCAAAACCTAAAAATAAAAAACCGCTAGAAACAGAAGAAAAAGTAACGACACAGTCAGGTAGAACGGTTAAGAAACCGGACAGATTAAAATATCCTTAAAAATACAAAAAAAAGATTTTTATGCGTAGGCATCACAAAGGAATAATAGCTTAAAAAGCTTCTAGCTCACAAGTAAAAATCTACTCGTGCCATTCCAGTACGATGTATCCAGTCCAACTAAAAGAAGTCGGAGTGTTGCCTGACGGTTCGGAGCATGGTGGAAAATAATATTAAAGTTTCCCCGGCCATACCTCGAGCCGGTAGACTGGCTCCCAAATCTCCTGACTCCAGGAAGAAATTAAATCGAAAATTTGTAGAGGCACTGTTAACTATAAGGAACAACCCAAAGGTCGGACTAAGAATTTTCATAAAAATAACAATGTCTCATATGCCTCTCCCATATTGCACTCCCAAATTGTACCCCCAAAGCATTACGACTAACCGTAAAGCGATATAGTTTAATTCAAGATATAAGTGGCTAACGAGAATGGTCCGAGATAGGAAGCTCGTGGTCGACTGAGGACGACAAGTGGTGTTGGACCACGTTTTGTGGGAAGTCTGGGGGGAGCTCGCCCTCAGGCAGCGTTTTGTTTTTTGTGGGCGCGCTCGTCCTCGGATTATCTATGAAAAATTGACCCATGTCCTAACAAAGATTGATGTCATCAAAAACAAAAAATTACCAGTACAGAAGCGTCTAATTATTAGCTGATCGTGTTCATAATTATGAACATGATCATGAATTCCGTTCCATGAGATCCTGTATTATGAATATTATCATGATTTCTGTTCCAAGAAAAATTATTGGCCCTATACCTGAACAAGATCGTGAAATGTCCTAACTGTGAGCATTTTCAGATCTTGACAATGGAATCAAAACCTATCCGAAAGGTGATAATTGATACTGAGTTCATTACCATATTGAACGCGAAGAAAAACATTATATATTCGGCAGCTATCAGTCGTGAAAGAACAAGTACATCAGATATATGCGAAAGAATGGGTTTTAACCTAAAATGTTAGATGGTATGAACCCCACACTTACAAGTATGTTTTAGCACTCGCGAATACCCCCAAGTATCGTCCGGCTAAGGGGGAAGTCAAAACAAAAAATAGAAGAAGAAGCACGAAACAACTTGGCTGTTTAAAATTATTGATAAGACAGCTACAAAAGAACCTCAATATCAAGTATTTTTATTCCAAGGGACCCACTCAAACAGACCTTTTAGTTCTTGATAAATACAGAGCCCCCAAAATGTGCTATAACCTTGAAGAAAATCCCAAATCTATCAAATATGAAGGCATACATCATCCTTTAGTGGAAATTCAATATTACAAAGAATTTTTATTCGACCCTGAATCTGAACAATACAAATCCCTTGGTAGTAAATTATTTCTGAAACGTATGAAAACATACCAAAGAAAAAGAGACGCCTATAAAAATAATAACAAGAAAATTAAGAGAAAGTTCTAAACTCAAAACCACCTATTAGTAGGTATCTGTGGAATAAATTAATCTCATATATATAAACTATTTTGTCTTTTTGCGTATTATAATAATTTTAGGCCTAAAAAAAAAAAAAAAAAAAAAAAAGGATAAAAGTGTAATTATGTGCTGCTCGCTTACTTATTTATGTATTGTTTACTCGAAAAATATAACACAAAATTAGATTGTATAGCGATTATTAGCTAAGCATTAAAGGTATATCTCAACCGGTCATAAAGGCATATAACAACCAAAATAAAGCTTGGCAGTCCCAACTTTACTTCCATAACCTATCTAATCCTAAAATATTTATTCTGTTTTGCGCTTACAAATTAGTTTTATTTGGCCAACACCACAAATTAGTTACATAATAAACAAAAAAATAACCAAGTAACAAGCAAAAATTCCTTTGAAAAAAAATATAATAATAGCAAGTTAGCAAATATACGAATTTCGCAAAGATTGGTAAAATTAATGATAAATTAATTCTAGAAACAAACAATAAGATGAGGCTTAAGAATATCATCATAATCCTCGTTGTTCATGCAGTGGCCCAAGATATTGTAAAACATGGAGTAATATTCAAGCATGAAAATTCTTTGCTAGCTAGCCATGACGCATGGAAAATTTTTATGAAATGGGACCCCATTCCCTTCGAGACCTTGTTTCAACAAGTAACAAGACTATAAAAAAACCTGAATGAACTCAAAGAATCGGTATTTCAATTCTTAAGATCGGACAAAGGATTACAGGCCAGTAAAATAATGCACAGTAAAGATAATAAAGAGTTTCCAACTTCAGTTGTCCCCAAGCTAAAATCAAAATTCATAATAGATGACTTTGATAAGAAAATGGCAGAATTTGAAATGGCACTAGGGACGAGCACCAATGAAGAGAGAAGAAAAAGATCAGCAGAAAATATTGAATACTTATCGAGAGACTCTACTGCAATGAAATCCACACAAAACCATAAATAACTGACTACAAGGAAAATAAAACCTTATGATGGAAATTACGCAATGATAAACGAACAACCACTACCCAATCTAATTGAGAAACACGCCCAAAAAGTTTCAACTCATCAAGCCTTCTTAATATTAAATAGACAAAGACTACAAGCCTTATTTGAATTATTTAATACGGAAATACAAAAATTAAATCAAAGTACCACGAAGATTTTTTAAGTATTCTTTCGATGAAATAAATACCGTACGTCTACAGGCCTCATTCCCATCATCGGAGAACTCGCCTCCCGTCTTTTTGGTTTGACACCGGAGGATGACCTAAACAGCCTGAGGGAAAATGTAAGAAAGTTGAATAGTGCTATGAACGTAACATTACACGTTCAGAAGATCCAAGCCAGTATAGCAAATTACCATAGAGATAAAATTCAAATGATATCTAAGAAGATCTCAAAAACTGTAAACGTAATGAATTACTTAAGGAACGAAGTGGACCGCGAGGTGACAGACGCCTTACCATGGTATCACTCGATACAATTACCATTTCACTACTAAATCTGGCGACAGAGGCTAGCAAGTTCGAGTTCACATTATTTGCCCCCACGGGAGGAACTTTGTCTTACGACCTAGTAGATCCTTCTAATCTAAAAAGTATGTTAGACGAAATAAAAACGCACCTAACGTTTGGTTTAAATTTACCCGTAGAGCCAAAAATATCAAATCTATTCCTTTATTATACTAAATTAAAAGTCCACATCACGCAAATAAATGAACAGCTATTTGCAGTAGTAACAATCGCATTTATAAACCAACAATCCGTTTACGACTTGTACAAAATTTTGACCTTCCCTGCTAACATAAAGAAGACAAATTCATTTATGACTATCACACCTGAAGCAGAGTATTTGCTTGTTGATCAAGATAGACGAAAATACACCCTAGCCAATCCACAAGACTTAAAAGAGTGCGTATTATACAAAAACCTAGTATGCTAGCTTACGTTACCCATTTATAATGTCAAATCTGGAATTTGTATGTTAGATATATTTTTGAAAGACACCAAACAGGAAGAAATACCAGATTCATGCGAAGCCGTGATAGGAAGTACTAAACGAGAAACATTCATACACCTTAGAAATGATCTTTGTTTTTTTTCTGTTCCAAGAGAAACTATTGGAACTTTGTCTTGTTATAGTAATACAGAAAGAATAAATCAAAGTCACAGGACAGAATTACTGTTACAAGATGTGGGTACGATAACCATAAAACAAAGATGTCGACTTGTAACTAAGTAGTTAACTGTTCGAACGCCATTAATTACCACAACCACAAATATAATAAGTCCAAAAATAATCAATTTTAAGGCAATTAACCTGTCGTACACTATTCCTAATATAGAAAGTGAGGAAATGAAAACCTCGATATAGTCCAAAATAGAAAAAAATAAAGGGACATTAATGCTTACAAAAATAAGATAATCATTAGACTCCCAGATTCCCCTATTTCAAAATAAAGACCAAAGAATAATATACGTGGATAATAGATACGGATTATACTCTTTAAATTTCTGGCGCAATACACGACTGACCGTATGTTTCGTATTCGCGACTTCCCTGACCATGAGAACCTTACTAACTTTTAATTATGGAAGAGTCCTGAGACTAAGGAGGAAAAACCCAAGATAAGAACATGGGGAAATAGCTTAAATGCAAAATTTCAACCCGGAACCCCACGACAACGTCTAAGCCAAGAAAAGGGGAATGCATTAGATAACGAGTGGGCAAAGAGGTGTCCACTCGTCCTTGCTATGTCTTGTGCCCTCATTGTAAGTGTCGTTTACGTAAAACCGTGTGGCTATGACACTGCAACATGCATTTCTTAAACAGCACGGACGTGCGTGAACAATGCAGGCATGACATATGTTGTAAAATTAGACCTCAAACTTAATGATGTAGCGTAACTTATATTTAAAGGGCTATTCTAAATCTAATATAGAATAAAATGAGTGTTGAGAAAGATTAAGTTAAATTGTGTGTAACAAAATATACCAAGGAAAATAATAAGGGACATTACTTAAAGCTAAGAGAAGTAATCTCTTATAAGAGAAATAACAATGCCATTTTGTTAAAAACAATATATGCATATTAATATTGGTTTTTGCTTGAGTGTAATGTTAACCATTTATTGTAACCAATCATATTGCTTATTATGTGTTATGACTATTTGCTTTAAAGAACGTGTGATTCTGCCTCGTTAGTTTTATTACAGGAAGTGGATTGACATATTGGAAATCGATCATTACAATGAGTTGTCCAGTGCAGATACAACCTAGTAGCATCTATTTTCATCATACCTCAACCAACGAAGAGTACTCACCATAGACTCCAGGCAATTTTCATCCCAGATTGTTTACGAAAATTATAGTTACCTTTGATCGTTGTTTCCTCGACCAAGAGCCATATTGCGTATCAGGTAACAGTATATTTGAATTTCAGTATCCAGTGCATTATCGAACTATATAATCACATAAATCCTAAGAGCCCGATCGACCAGTACAAGATATAAGTACATATATCATCCTTGATAATCATTATGGACCCATGTACCATACGACTGTATAGTTATGATATTTGATGATATCAAAAATCATTTACATGTCATAGATTCACGCGTCGAATCCCTTTTGACCATTTCTCGGAATTCATCCTATCACCTCTATCAAATGCGAAAAGTTAGTGTCTCTGTTATCCCATAAATGATACGAGATAATTTCTGAAAAATGGACCTGGAAACCAACCATTGAATTAAAGAAACAAAAATTAACCCCAGTGACTAACCCCTCAGTGACAATATACCCCTCCCACAAGTTAAATACAGTATGTTGAAGGAGTTACTAAAGTTTTATGTCGACCCATTCCAAATCCAAGCTCCAATTCTCCTTTGATTAACCAAGTACCCACCGCAAAAGTTAATAGACGCAAGCCAGGCACAAACAGTTTTATAAGAGAACGGTAATCTCTAAGTGCACAAACGAACAATTTTATACAAGAAGTACATTCTCTATGTACTTTAAAAATATCCCAAGAACGATATGCTGAGAAGAAAATGAATGCAGTCCCAGTGTTCAACCCCTTAATGATAAGGCACCCTATGAACTATCCAAAACAGCAGGTGAGAATGAACTCTGATATCAAAATTCCACACGCCTGTACCAGGGAGTATCATTTCCCATTTGAAAATTAAAGAAAGCTTTTCGTGCAAGATGAACATAATCATGCTCGAACTGTTCTATGAAGAAGCCATATTGTAAGTGTTTTAAAAATTTTGCCAAGACGAAAGGAGTAAAGGACCATAATTTACAACAGAAGGATTGAGTACGCTAAAAAGACATGAATGGTGATGAAATAGGTGTGAATTCACATATCTTACATTTTAATAACTTCGATAACTTAAAAATTCCAATATCCTATCATTAATATTACATAGCAAACACTCCCAGTAAAAGTGTTCTGATGTTTACCAGTGAACGTGGTAAACATAATATTGTGTTAATTATTGTTGTTAATATACATTCTTAATTACTGTTGCCCAGTTTCAGACAGCAAAAAAAGGGCTGATATGATTAATAGGGCTGATGCTGTTGCCAAGTTCTAGGTATAAGAAGGGAAGATTTTTGTTATATTCAAAAAAATGTGGAACTGTCCTGAAAACGAAATACATTTTCCTGCCTTTACCGCTGCAAGCATGTCATTCCTTGAAGAATTAAATAAAAAAACAAGTTTTTTAACTGAAAGTAAGGAACGATGTTAAAACTTAAAACGAACAGAAATTAATCCATATATGAAAAGGGCTGTCCCCTCCTCAACGCCTCGCTCTTTACGCTAAAGTTTTTTATTGTTTAAAAAAATATAGTTGTGAGAAAGTCAAACTTTAGCGTAAAGAGCGAGGTATTGAGCAGGGGACAGCCCCTTTCATATACGGAATATTTCTGTTCGTTTTAAGTTTTAACGTTGTTCCTTACTTTCGGTTGAAAAAACTTGTTTTTTTATTTAATTTTTGAACGTTTTTGAATAAATGCAGGTTTTGATTTTGGCTCATCGTACATGAATAATTAAAACAAAATTTGCATATTAATTTTACTTTTATTTGGTTAAATGGCTTTCTCGCAACTTGCTTAGTTTTATTTACGAGCGTTTTCATTAGTAATAAATATACGTAACTTACGAATTAACTTACGTAACGAACTTCTATATTCATAGATTTTTAATACGTATATTAGGGGATTTGCCCCCTAGTCAATACCTTGCTCATTAAGCTAAAGTTCGAGTTTTGTTCCAATTCTTTAAAAATTACCCCTTAATCACAAAGGCCGTTAATCAGAGGCAATGCTGTAGCGTTGCCTATAGTAAAGGCCATACGACTCCAATGTTTTATTATTATTTATTTATTTATTTTTTCCCCAAAGCCACTTCATACGGAAGGGTTCATCGTAGAAACTTCAAAGGGGGCTCATTAAATTGGAAATCAAGATTTCTAGTGCCCTTTTTAATAGTCGAAAGTGATTTGAGGGTAACTAACCCCCCCCCCCCCCCGCCCATCATTCCCCTAAACATATCCAATCAAAATTTTGAGATAGCCATTTTGTTCAGCGTAGTTGATTTCCAGATAGAAAATAAGCTTTTGAGGAGGACACTCCCCCAAAACACTCAGGGCAAGGGTTTTAAGTTTTGCCCTAGGGGCATATAAGGTTCTTATAGAAGACGTTGTCGTAGAAACTTCAAAACAGGCTCAATCAATTGGAAATTAAAGGTCTAGTGCCCTTTTTGATAGTCGAAAGTGATTGGAGTGTAACTAGCCCCCCCACGCCCATCATTTCCCCAAACACATCGAATAAAAATTTTGAGATAGCCATTTTGTTCAGCGTAGTTGATTTCCAGATAGAAAATATATTTTTGAGGAGGACACTCCCCAAAAACCTCAGAGCAAGGGTTTTAAGTTATACCCTGGGGGCATATAAGGTTTTTATAGAAGGAGTTGTCGTAGAAACTTAAAAAATTCTCATTCGATTGGAAATTCAAAAAGCTAGTGCCCTTTTTAATAGTCGAAAGTGATTGCAGGGCAACTAGCCCCACCCCCCCCCCCCATGCCCATCATTCCCCCAAACACATCCAATCAAAATTTTGAGATAGCCATTTTGTTCAGCGTAGTTGATTTCGAGATAGAAAGTACATTTTTGAGGAAGACGTTCCCCCACAACTCTCAGGGCAAGGGTTTTAAGTTATGACCTGGGGGCATATAAGGTTTTTATAGAAGGTGTTGTTGTAGAAAATTCAAAACAGGCTCATTCGATTGGAAATTAAAGGGCTAGTACCCTTTTTAATAGTTGAAAGTAATTGGAGTGCAACTAGCCCCCCCCCCCCGCCCATCATTTCCCCAAACACATCCAATCAAAATTTTGAGATATCCATTTTTTTCAGCGTAGTTGATTTCCAGATAGAAAATACATTTTTGAGGAGGACACTCCGCCACAACCCTCAAGGCAAGGGTTTTAAGTTATGCCCTGGGGGCATATAAGGTTTTTATAGAAGGGTTTGTCGTAGAAACTTCAAAAAAGGCTCATTCTATTGGAAATTCAAAGGGCTAGTTCCCTTTTTAATAGTAGAAAGTGATTGGATTGCAACTAGCCCCCCCCCCATCCCCCCCGCTCCCATCATTTCCCCAAACACATCCGATCAAAATTTTGAGATAGCCATTTTGTTCAAAGTAGTTGATTTCCAGATATAATATACGTTTTTAAGGAGGACACTACCCCAGAACCTTCAGGGCAAGGGTTTTAAGATATGCCCTTGGGGCATATAAGGTTCTTATAGAAGGCGTTGTCGTAGAAACTTCAAAAGGCTCATTCGATTGGAAATTCAAAGGTATATTTCCAGATAGAAAATATATTTTTGAGGAGGATACTCCCCAACAACCCTCAGGGCAAGGGTTTTAAATTATGCCCTGGGGGTATATAAGGTTTTTATAGAAGGCTATGTCGTAGAGACTTCAAAACAGGCTCATTCGATTGGAAATTAAAGAGCTAGTGCCCTTTTTAATAGTCGAAAGTGATTGGAGTGTAACTAGCCCCCCCCGCCCATCATTTCCCGAAACACATCCAATCAAAATTTTCAGATAGCCATTTTGTTTAGCGTAGTTGATTTCCGGATAGAAAATATATCTTTGAGGAGGACACTCCCCCACAACCCTCAGGGCAATGGTTTTCAGTTATGCCCTGGGGGCATATAAGGTTTTTTTAGAAGGCGTTGTCGTAGAAACTTCAAAACAGGCTTATTCGATTGGAAATTCAAAGGGCTAGTGCCCTTTTTAATAGTCGAAAGTGATTGGAGGGCAACTGGCCCCCCCCCCGCCCATCATTCCCCCAAACACATCCAATCAAAATTTTGATTGAAACCTTCAGGGCAAGGGTTTTAAGATATGCCCTTGGGGCATATAAGGTTTTTATAGAAGGCGTTGTCGTAGAAACTTCAAAAGGCTCATTCGATTGGAAATTCAAAGGTATATTTCCTGATAGAAAATATATTTTTGAGGAGGAAACTCCCCCACAACCCTCAGCGCAAGGGTGTTAAGTTATACCCTGGGGGCATATACGGTTTTTATAGAAGGTGTTGCCGTAGAAACTTAAAAACAGGCTCATTCGATTGGAAATTAAAGAGCTAGTGCCCTTTTTAATAGTCGAAAGGGATTGGAGTGTAACTAGCCCCCTCCCCCCACACCCATCATTTCCCCAACACATCCAAACAAAATTTTCAGATAGTCATTTTATTCAGCGTAGTTGATTTCCAGATAGAAAATATATTTTAGAGGAGGACACTCCCCCACAACCCTCAGGGCAAGGGTTTTAAGTAATGCCCTGGGGGCATAGAAGGGTTTTATAGAAGGCGTTGTCGTAGAAACTTCAAAACAGGCTCATTCGATTGGAAATTAAAGGGCTAGTGCCCTTTTTAATAGTCGAAAGTGATTTGAGGGCATGTAGCGATAAAAAAATAGACTGACTGTGTTGTGTTAATAAAGATTGACCGCGTCAAATTTAATATTATGCTTTAAAGCTTTGAACTTACACTTTATAAGTTCTCCGCAAGCGCCACTTATAGCGCTAAAGACTGTGCCATATGTAATATTACTCTTTAAAGCTCTGGCGATTAAGATGCGCCAAATGTGGCATGATTATGTTCATCTTGCACGAAAAGCTTTCTCTAATTGTCAAATGGGAAATGATACTCCCAGGTACAGGCGTATAGAATTTTATATCAGAGTTCATTCTCACCTGCTGTTTTTGGATAGTTCATAGGGTGCCTTATCGTTAAGGGGTTGAACACTGGGACTGCGTTCATTTTCTTCTCAGAATATCATTTCTGGCATATTTTAAAGCATATAGAGAATGTACTTCTCGTATAAAATTGTTCGTTTGTGCACTTAGAGATTACAGTTCTCTTATAAAATTGTTCGTGCGTGGCTTGCATCTATTAGCTTTTGCGGTGATTCCTTGGTTAATCACAGGGGAATTGGTGTTTGAGTTTAGAATTGGTCGAGATCATACTTTAGTAAATCCTTCAGCATGTTGTCTGTAATTTGTGGGAGGAGTAAATTGTAACTAAGGGGTTAGTCACTGGGGTTAATTTTTGTTTCTGTAATTCAATGGTTGGTTTTCAGGTCCATTTTTCAGAAATTACCTCTTAGCATTTATGGGATAACAGATGTTAACTTTTTGCATTTGATAAAGGTGATAGGATGGATTCCTAGACATAGTCGAAAGGGATTTGACGCGTGTATCTGTGACACGTAAAATAATTTTTGGGATCATCAAATATAACAACTATACAGTAGTATGGTATATGGGTCCATAATGATTATCAAGGGTGATATTTATGTACTTATATCTTGTACTGGTCGATGGGACTCTCAGGATTATGTGATTATGTAGTTCGATAATGCACTGGATACTGAGATTCAAATATAGGGTTACCTGATACGCAATATGGTTCGTGGTCGAGGAAACAACGATCAAAGGTAATTACACTTTTCGTAAACAATCTGGGATGAAAATTGCCTGGAGTCTATGGTGAGTACTCTTCGTTGGTTGAGATATGATTAAAATAGATGCTACTAGGCTGTATCTGCACTGGACAACTCATTGTAATGATCGATCTCCAATTTGTCAATCCACTTCCTGTAATAAAAATAACGAGGCAGAATCACACGTTCTTTAAAATCAAGTAGTCTTAATACATAATAATCAATAAGATTAGGTACATTTTGGGGTGAATGTTACCCTACAAGACAACCTTAAATAGATACACTAATATTACTACATGAGTATTTATTTTAATAAAGCAACATTATTATCATGTTGTTTTCAGATACATAGACTTCTCTTTGGTATTTACAAAACATATATTTATTCTAACTTTTTTTTAGAAAGGAAACGACGATACAAGGCTTATTTAATTCTTCGACACTTATTTAATTCTCCCTTAGTTTTAAAACAATCCTTTAAACATAAGTTTCTCTACATTGCTAAATTTGAGGTCTCAGTTTACAACATGTTTCATGCCTTCATTGTTCATGCACGTCCGTGCTGTTTAAGAAACGCATGTTGCAGCGTCATAGCCGCACGGTTTTACGTAAGCGACACTTACAATGAGGGAACAAGACGTAGCAAGGACGAGTGGAGACCTCTATACCCACTCGTTTTCAAATGTCTTCCCTATTTCCTGGCTTAGACGTTCTCATGGGGTTCCGGGTTTAAATTCTGCATTTCAGCCATTTCCCCGTGTTCTTCCTTTGGGTTTTGCCTTCTTAGTCTCAGGATTTTTCAATAATTAAAAGTCAGTAAGATTCTCATGGTCAGGGAAGTTGCAAATACGACTTCGTGTGTGTGTGTGTGTGTGTGTGTGTGTGTGTGTGTGTGTGTGTGTGTGTGTGTGTGTGTGTGTGTGTGTGTGTGTGTGTGTGTGTGTGTGTGTGTGTGTGTGTGTGTGTGTGTGTGTGTGTGTGTGTGTGTGTGTGTGTGTGTGTGTGTGTGTGTGTGTGTGTGTGTGTGTGTGTGTGTGTGTGTGTGTGTGTGTGTGTGTGTGTGTGTGTGTGTGTGTGTGTGTGTGTGTGTGTGTGTGTGTGTGTGTGTGTGTGTGTGTGTGTGTGTGTGTGTGTGTGTGTGTGTGTGTGTGTGTGTGTGTGTGTGTGTGTGTGTGTGTGTGTGTGTGTGTGTGTGTGTGTGTGTGTGTGTGTGTGTGTGTGTGTGTGTGTGACTTTCTCACAACTCTTATTTTTTTAAAACAATAAAATCCTTAGCGTAAAGAGCGAGGCGTTGAGGAGGGGACAGCCCCTTTCATATACGGATTAATTTCTCTTCGTTTTAAGTTTTAACGTTGTTCCTTACTTTCAGTTAAAAAAACTTGTTTTTTTTATTTAATTTCATAAGAGCTGACAAATTAACACTAAAAATAAGAGGGTACATAACATGCTGCTTTGAAAAAAATAGATAGAGATTTCAAAATAATACTTTTTTACTTTTTTACTTTTTACTTTTGTAACTTTAGTTTTTTACTTTTAGTTTTTACTTTCATAGCTTTAATAAATCAAATAATATTAACATTTTGATTACTAAATATCAGCATATGTATATTAAACTGACAATGTACATTCATTTGTATTTTTTTAGTAAAGTGCAAATTTTATTCTGGCCTTGGGAAGGCATAGGGGTTTTGCACCCAACTTATGTTAATTTCTGCTCGTTTTGAGTTTGACTCGGTTATTTATTGTAATTTCTGTTCGGTTTGGGTTTCATTTATTTATCGATGCTGATTTGTGGTAGTTTCACGCTTGGTAGATTATTTGATTTTATTTTTGCTAATTTTTTGTTTAATAGAGTTCTTTACTTTTCTTTGAAAAATTTATTTTGTTGAAAGAGTTTTATTTTTATTAATTTCTGTTCGTTCTGGGTTTAGGCCAGAACAAAATTTGCACTTTACTGAAAAAATATTAATGTTTTTACTTTTATAACTTTAATAAATCAAATAATATTAACATTTTGATTACTAAATATCAGTATATGTATATTGAACTGACAATGCACATTCATTTGCACTTTTTCAGTAGAGTGCAAATTTTTTTCTGGCATTTGGAAGGCATAGGGGTTTTGCGCCAAACTTATGATAATTTCTGTTCGGTTTGAGTTTGACTCGGTTAATTATTGTAATTTCTGTTCGTTTTGGGTTTCCTTAATTTATCGATGCTGATTTGTGGTAGTTTCACGCTTGGTAGATTATTTAATTTTATTTTTGCTCATTTCTTTTGTTTAATGGAGTTTTTTACTTTTCTTTGAAAAACTTATTTTATGGAAAAAGTTTTTTTTAATTAATTTCTGTTCGTTTTATAGTGACAAAGTATTTTCAGGGAAAAAGAAAATAATACTTTAAATCTTTTCGTTTTTTAAGACTTTATTGTTTGGCCTGCTATTTGTATGCTGGAGAAAATTTGTATACTGGAGCTATTTGTAAACGGTGAAAGGGTTACCCTTTCACCGTTACTAGGAAAGGGTCGTCCAATTTTAGTTTGGTGTTTTTATTTTAAGGTTTGGTTTTTATATTTTTATCAGTTTTATTCTGCACTGAGGACGGTCAAGCAAAGGTCTTGACCGAAATATTTGCATAATTTTTCAATTTTTTCACTGGCTGTTAATTGTCCTCGCTTTCTTCCTTTCTTCGCGATTTTTTGTTTGTCACTTTCGAGTATTAAAAAGGACATCAACCCTTTCTATTTTCAATCGAATGAGCCCTTTTCGAAGTTCCCACGAGAACTCATTCAATACGAAGTAAACTGGTCTAAACAAAAACAACAACAAAAAATATCACTAATCACTTTCGACTATTAAATAGGGTTCTAGCCCTTTGAATTTCAAATTGAATGAGCCCTTTTTCAAGTTTCGACGACAAAGATTTCAATAAAAACCTTATATGCCCCCAGGGCATAACTTATAACCCTTTCCCTGAGGGTTGTGGGGGAGTGTCCTCCTCAAAAACATATTTTCTATCTGGAAATCAACTACGCTGAACAAAATGGCTATCTCAAAATTTTTATTGGATGTATTTGGGGGAATGACGGGTGTGGGAGGGGGGGGGGAATTTGCCTTCCATTCACTCTAGACTATAAAAAATGGCCCTAGCCCTTTGAATTTCCAATCGAATGAGTTTTTTTTGAAGTTTCTACGACAACACCTTCTATAAAAACTTTATATGCCCCCAGGGCATAACTTAAAACCCTCGCCCTGGGGGCTGTGGGGTGTATCCTCCTCAAAAACATATTTTCTATGTGGAAATCCACTACGCTGAACAAAATGGCTGTCTCAAAATTTTGATGTGTTTGAAGGAATGATGGGCTTGGGGAGGGGGCTAGTTTCCCTCCAATCACTTCCGACTATTAAAAAGGGCACTAGACTCTCAATTTCCAAACGAATGAGCTCGTTTTGAAGTTTCTACGACGACCCCTTCCATATGAAGTGCCCTGCTCTAAAGGAAAAAAAATAATAAATAGTACATTGTGCCAACATTGTTCTAATATACCCTCAGGGCATAACTTTAAACCCTTGCCCCGAGGGTTGTGAGGGAGTGTCCTCCTCAAAAACATATTTTCTATCTTGAAATCAACTACGCTGAATAAAATGGCTTTCTCAAAATTTTGATTGGTTTGGGGGAATGATGGGCGTGGGGGGGGGGGGCTAGTTACCCTTCAATCACTTTCGAATATTAAAAAGGGCACTAGCCACACCAATTTCCAATTGAATAGTGGGCACATTGTGCCCACATCGTCTTTACTTAGGCAGCGCTAGCACGCTGCCTATGATTTATTTATTTTTCCAGCGGTGATCGTATCGACCCAATGGTCCTAGAATATCGCAGGAGGGCTCATTCGAACGAACATTAAAAGCTCTAGTGCCCTTTGTAAGTGACCAAAAGAAATGGAGGGCAACTAGTGCCCCTCCCACGCTCATTTTTTTTCTCAAAGTCACCCTATCAAAATTTTGAGATAACCATTTTGTTCACCATGGTCAAAAAATACAATAACTTAGTCTTTGAGGATGACTTAATCCCTCACAGTCCCAGGTGAAGGTCTGCAAGTTATGAACTTTTCCCATTGTTTACATATAGTATTGGTTATTGGGAAGTATACAGAATTTTTCAGGGGAGATTTTTTCTGGTATTGGGGGGGGGGGGTTGGAGGGGTCGGATTTTACGTGGGAGGATCTTTCCGTGGAGGAGGTTTTCATGGGGGAAGGGACATTGCTATGAAGACATTGCCTGATTCTCCAGCATTATTAAAAAATATAAAAAATTAAGTAAAAACAATAATTTTTTCAACTGAAAGTAAGGAGCAACATCAAAACTTAAAACGAACAGAAATTATTACGTATATGATTGGGTTCGCCCCCTAGTCACTACTCGCTCTTTACGATAAAGCTTTTTTTGTATTTTCATCAGAGTCATTTACTCTAATTAACGGTCTTTGTGATTAAGGGGTTATTCTTAAAGAATTGAAACAAAATTTGAACTTTAGCGTAAAGAGCAAGGTATCGACTAGGGGGTGAACTCCCTAATATACTTAATGAAAATATACGAATATAGAAGTTCGTTACGTAAGTTAATTCGTAAGTTAAGTAGAAAAAAATTTCGAGAAAGCCATTCAACCAAAAAAAGTAAAATTAATATGGAAATTTCGTTTTAATTATTCATGTACGGCGATCCAAAATCAAAGCCGCATTTATTCAAAAACGTTCAGAAATAAAAAAAAAAAAGTTTTTTTAACTGAAAGTAAGGAGCGTCATTAAAACTTAAAACGAACAGAAATTATTCCTTATATGAAAGGGGATGTCCCCTCCTCAACGCCTCGCTCTTTACGCTAAAGTTTGACTCTGTCTCGCAATTTTATTTTTTAAAACAATAAAAAACTTTCAAACAGTTCGTGGTAACGAACTGTATAGTAAGCGTGACCCGTCTCAATAGTAATCGAAACTCTACAAAACGGAATTTTAATATCAATAGATACATCAAAGGAATCGGATTTTTATGCTGATTTTAAATATATAAGTTCAGATTCAGATTCAACGTATCAGAGAACCTTACTGTAGAGGTTTCAAGCTCCTATCTGCAGAAATGCGGAATTTTGTATTTTTTTGCCAGAAGAAAGATCACGGATGCGTGTTTATTGGCCTTTTTTCCCCCAGGGGTTATTATATCGACCCAGAGGTCCTAGAATTTTGTGAGAGGGCTTATTTGAACAGAAATTAAAAGTTCTAGTGAAAAAAAAAAATAGAATCTATTTTTACAATAAACTGCATTTTAGATGTCTTCATATTTTCAAAGATATTTGATTTTTTAAGCAATCATAATCATATATGAAGTCATATACGTGAAGTCAATCATATTCATATATGATTCATATATGAATGAATCATATATGAAGTCAATCATAATCATATACGTGACGTAAGATCTAACACCAATTGTGTACTAATAACCATATATGACGTAATGAGTGACGTTACGTAAAAATTGAAAAAATCAATTTCATCTTATTTTAGCGCAAAGAGCGAGGCGTTGAGGAGGGGACAGCCCCTGTCATATACGGAATAGTTTCTGTTCGTTTTAGGTTTTAATGTCGCTCCTTACTTTCAGTTAAAAAATAATCTTGCTTTTTTATTTATCTTATTTAGGGACGATCTTCTTCTCTTTTTGCCTTAAATGGATATTAGGAAGATACTAATTTGGAAGATGAAGATGGCTTTAAACGATTGTATGCCTGCCATTTCAAGCAAATTATTTGTCCTATGGCAATTCTAAATTCTTGATCAAGCTTCCTAAGACCACAGGCCCTTGGATATTCTCTTTTTGCATTAAATGGTTCACTACCCCCTTAAAATCAAATTCAGGAGCACTCATGAGCAGTTAAACTGATTTAGCAGCCGTTAACTGTTTTCCTGAGATTGATCAGCAACGTAATTAATAAATTTCCATTCCAATAAAATGTGTGAAAAAGAAGAGATAATCTTGAAAAACTTATTGTCACGAAAGACTGGATTCTAAATACCCATAAAGAGGGGAATATGAGAAACGACAATACTTTCGTTAAATTAAGCGGCGTTAAGTGTAAATGACTTTCTTCGCTTAAGCGTTATCGATGGCGGCATTTCATCAAAATTCTTAATGACAATTTGATCTAATTTTATGCATCAAAGGAATTGTCAGATTGAAGAAATACAAATAGAAGCACTAAGCTTGTACAGCTTGGATTATTGAAGGCACTCACTACATTGGACAAATACTTTGCTAATGTTTAGATGGTGGCAAGGTGAAAATGCTGCCACAATTAACAAGAATTAATTAAAACACTTTCCAAAAAAGATGTTTTTCAAAGAAAAGTAAAGGCCATTTTGAACTTAAGATCATCAGATACAAATACCTGTTAAAATTCAAACTCAAAACGACCAGAAATTACTATTAAAGAATAAATGAAACCCCAAACGAGCAGAAATTAAATAAACAATCAGGTCAAAAAAACATACAACAAGTAATAATATAAATGAATAAATAAATCTTAAAGTGAGTAATGCTTAGATTGAATATGAAAATCAAGCTTAAAAGGAAAAAAAAATATTTTGCTATTGAAGCATAAATAAAACCCAAAAGGAACAAAACTTAAATAAAGAATCAATCCAAACAGATATACAATCATACTAATGTAAATGAATAAATAAATCTAAAACAAGTGAAACTTAAATTGAATATGCAAATCAAGCGTGAAACGAACAGTAAATTACTACAAACAAGAGTTTGGGTATCGCCTCCTCCTCTCACTGTAAAAGTCTAAAACCTACTGCAAAACAAAAGAAAAGGAATTCTTATATTAACCATTTTCATGGGTGTCCCTAACACACGAAAGCTTTTTTTTTAGCCCAAACAGAAAATAGAGAGACTAGAAACAAACTATAAAAAAAGAAAATAGAGTGGAATAAAAAAAAATCATCATCCTACCTCTCGAAAACCTTTATGTTACCATGCCATCCCCCCCCCCCCCAAAATAAAAACACTCTTGAAAGTTTCAACTCTACCCCCCACCACCCCCTCCCCTGCTATAAGATAAAACAAGCAAGGCTTGTCCAAATTAAATATTTGTGAATAATCCTCTATCAAGAAAAAAAGCTCCCTCCTTCTTAATCAAATTTTTAATCAATTCGATCACATTAAGTGGTTTAATTCACCTCCCCTCCATTCAATTCCCACTTGTGAGTTATAAATTTTTAAGGTTATTTAATTTTAGGTCCAATTACGTAGTCAGTTACGACCATTAGTGCATACAAAGCTCAAAGGGGGGATGACCCCCCCCCCCCCCAAACTCTTTTATGTACTAGCATGGGCTTTCAGATTTCTTTTATCTTGATTAAATTCATCATATTAAAAAAATTAAATATTATAAATTCTGCATTTTGGCCAAAAAGCATTAATTTCCTTTTCCTTCTCGGAGTTGTTTTCCCGGGCAAAAATCCCATCAAACCCCCAATTTATCTCATTTTGCACCCTGGTAAGATTTATTTCAACTCCTCAACAAGGAAATTATGATTTTTTTTTTAAAAATACGTTATTAACGTTACTTTCATTTACATACTCATTATTACCATTACGAAATATATTCTTCGAAATACAATCTTCATATTTATTTTATCTTTATTCAATTGTGCAAACGGGAGGAGAGATATTACCATCTACTACTTATGCAATCCCAAAATTATGGATGTTAGAAATAACTTCTAGATGGACAAGTCTTTTAGGGCTGACTGTTACCCCCCCCCCCCTCAAAATACTAAATTTTTACTATTTTGGATTTCTTTTGAAAGTTGGAGCAGGCTAAGAGAATCTGGAGGAGAACAGGTTGGTAAACTGATTAAAAGTGGATTTCTAAGACACAGGATCAAGACAAATTCGGAAACCCAGCACAAGCTGAAAAACAATCTTCAAAAGAGAAGTTTTTGACAGAAGGAAACGAAATACAAGAATGAACACCTAATCAGAGTGCAGGACTTCATCTTTTATACAACGGTCCCCTTTTTTCAGTGTTGCATTACCTTTTCAAATAATTCGAACTTGAAAGGATTTTCTAATAGCACTACTCTCTCCCTTTTCAATAAGATCTTTTGCATAGTTTAAATTTCAAGTGAAACAAAAAGGGGTCATGCCTCGAATCTTTTATGATAACGGATACTTTTAGTATAAGAAAATCTCAAGTTTTAAAGGAAATTATTTTTATTCTGCTCCAATCCATGAGTCACACTGTAAGAACAATGTAATCACTTAATAAGAAGTAAAGATTATGTTTATGTGTTTTTGTTGATTTTAACATCCCACCCGGGCGGCAAAAGTGGAAAATGAATCGCAAAAGCAAAAAATGAAATTATGTAAATTATGTTTAATTCGTTTGCATAATGAATGTCAAGAATAATGTATTGCCATGTAATACTTAGTAATAATACGTCTTTATATCTTTTACAAAAGTCATCATACAGAAAGAAAAGCTCAGAGCACCTCTTCACAATAAAGTAGGTGGGGGAATCTAGGTAAAAAAAAAGAAGTATTTCCAATGACAATGGCAGAAATATGTATTATTGAAATGGTGGGAAGGGTATTGCCATCGTGCCCTCCCTCCCTTCCAATTGGCAACCCTAAAAAAGCTGGTGTTCTAAACTTACGTCATTTCTAGTTTAAACTATAAGGCTTTAACACTTCATTCTCACTTTTCAGTCTTAAAAACTGCTTCAAAAGCCGAATACAGCTTTGGGTATTAGTAAGGGTATTATTGTTGGCGTTTCTGAGCAGTGTTGACGCTGTAACACTGGATAAAGAAGCCAGGTTAGCTGTCTATTCAATCTTTGCGACTAGAGGAAATCTACCAAATTAATATTCACGATGAGAATTTACTAGATTTAGAAAGCGGATGAAGGATGGTGATGGACAGTGTTACTGACTGGTGGGTATTAGTGGCAAATTTAAATTATTATACTATTTCTAAGTGCATCACATTTTTTTTTTTTTTTTTTTTTCGGGAAATCGAATAAAAAGTAAACAGGACTTGAAAGGAATAGAAGAAAAACAGAAGCCACCACGAAAAATAGGGGACTTGTTCTATTTTTTTTTTAACAGAAAATTTTTGTTTTTTCTTCTATCTATTAGTTTACAGATCTACTTTCGTTATGGAATAGGAGAACAGATCCAAAGAGTGATTGAAAACTTAATCATTTAACAATTATATTAAAAAATGTATCACAAATATACTCAATTGCAAGTCAAACTATTGAAGTCAGCAACTTTAGTTGACGACACAACTTTCGTAGTACTGGAAGAACACTTTTATAATTCGGAGTCAAGATGTTTTGGAAATAGCTTGTGACCTGAGGTGGCATAAGCAACGTTATAAAGTAATAAAGATCCATGAGAAAAAGAGTAATATGATACATTATAATGAAAACTGGAAAAATAAGTGGAAAACTATTTCATGGTAATTTGTTCTGTTGTCAACGAAAATACGCAGAGTCACGAGTTCGCACAAAACGAAAAAAAACTAAGAGAAAGTGTGGTTAAAGTAATAGAAATTCAGTATACGCTAAGTGGAGAGTCATTTGTTTCAGCCTTAAAAATTATCAGTCAGACACTCAAGCCTTTACAGCATCTTGGAGACTATTCGGGCACACTACTATCACGAAAATAGCTGGCGAGCAAAAATGCAAATTCACTCGGCACAGAATTAGCAGATACATTAATGTGTTTTAAAGCAATGTTGGTGATATCTGGAAAGACTTTTTTGTTTTGGCTCCAAAAACTGACCGGATCTCCAATTTGAAAATTTTTGTCTCTCGCTGACTTCACATCTAGGTTGCAAAATATGACACTAAAGTGTAGCTCCTAGTTTGCTTACCTGGAAGTAGTATGTTTAGAAAATATAGTACCAGTACCATTGTTCGACCTTTGACAAAAAAGAGAAATTTTTCAAATTCAAGAACGGAAAACTTTCAATTTCGACAACCATCGTCATCCATTTCTTTAATTTTGCGACTGTTTTCTTCCATTATTCGTTCCTTTAAATTCAAAAAATAAAATTGTAACATAAATCCCCTAGGCAGGGGATTCAATAACTATTGGACAAGAGCAGTTGCCCTTCAGACCTTGGTTCGCCCCCATAGACCACTATTAGCCCTTACCTTGTGTTCAGAAGATGTTTTATTCACTTAGCAAGAATTACGAAAGAAGAAAATGCGAGGGGAAAAAGGCACTTCTTAATGCTAAAAATAAAAAAAACAAGTTTTTTTAACTGAAAGTAAGGAACGACGTTAAAACTTAAAACGAACAGAAATTATTCCGTATATGAAGGGGGCTGTCCCCTCCTCAACGCCTCGCTCTTTACGCTAAAGTTTTTTTATTGTTTAAAAAAATAGAGTTGTGAGAAAGTCAAACTTTAGCGTAAAGAGCGAGACGTTGAGGAGGGGCCAGCCCCCTTCATATACGGAATAATTTCTGTTCGTTTTAGGTTTTAACGTCGTTCCTTACTTTCAGTTAAAAAACTTGTTTTTTTTATTTAATTTTTGAACGTTTTTGAATTAATGCAGGTTTTGATTTTGGCTCACCGTACATGAATAATTAAAACAAAATTTGCATATTATATTTGGTTAAATGGCTTTCTCGAAACTTGTTTAATTTTATTTACGAACGTTTTTATTAGTAATAAATATACGTAACTTAGAATTAACTTACGTAACGAACTTCTATATTCATAAATTTTTAACACGTATATTAGAGGGTTCGCCCCCTAGTCAATACCCTGCTCCTTAAACTATGTTCGAATTTTTTCCAGTTCTTTAAAAATGACCTCTTAATCACAATCAGTTGATCAGTTGAAAAACTTGTTTTTTTTTATTTAATTCCTGATCTTTTTCTTTAATAATGCTGGGAAATCCGGCGCCCCCTTCATAGCAATGTCCCTTCCCCCATGAAAACTTCCTTCATGGAAAGATCCTTCCATATAGCCCCCGACCCGCTCCATCCCCCACCGACCCGAAAAAATCTCCACAGAAAAAGTCTGTATACGTCCCAATAACCAAAACGATAAGTTAAAATTGAGTAAAGTTCATAACTTTCAGCCCTCCCCCTGGGGACTTTGGGGAATCAAGTCATCCTAAAAGACATTTTTTTCATATTTTCGACCATGCTGAACAAAATGGCTATCTCAAAATTTTGATCGGGTGACTTTGGGAAAAAAATGAGCGTGGGAGGGGGCCTAGTTGCCCTCCATTTTTTTTGGTAACTTAAAAAGGGCATTAGAAGTTTTAATTTCCGTTCCAATGAGCCCTCCCACGATATTCTAGGACGAATGGTTTAATACGATCACCCCTGGGGGAAAAAAAAAAAAACAAACACACAAACAAACAAATAAACACGCATCCGTGATCTTTCTTCTGGCAAAAAATGGAAAATTCCATATTTTTGTAGATAGGAACTTGAAACATCTACAGTAGGGTTCTCTGATACGCTGAATATGATGGTGTGATTTTCATTAAGGTTCTATAACTTTTAGAGGGTCTTTCCTCCTTTTTTCAAAAATCAGCCAAATTTTCTCAGGCACGTAACTTTTGATGGGTTGGACTAAACTTGATGAAACTTATATATTTGAAATCAACATTAAAATCTGATTCTTTTGATGTATCTATTAGTATCAAAATCCCGTTTTCTAGAGTTTCGGTTACCATTGAGCCGGGTCGCTCCTTACTTACAGTTCGTTACCACGAACTGTTTGAACAACAAAATTTGTGCCGCTTCGTGGAATAACAATCTTATATTAATTATTATCTATAAAGGTAGTTTTTATATTCAGGGTAGCAAATGTGGTTCAGGCGTTTCATTTGTGTAACCATGCAGTCTTACTATTATTTTTCATTGTGCTTGCACACTGTGAAGACTTTAGAAGCTGTGCCAGACGTCCCATGATCCTAAACAACGATGACATTAAATTCTGATTTTTTACTAAGAGATAATAATAAGAGCCAAGGCCGCATTAAGGGGAGGGGATAGGTTAGAGGATTTTAGCCCCCCCCCCCACAAATGTTTGTACGACTCGTAAAAATGTAAAAAAAATAAATATAATCACATTTCTTATGCATTTTGTTTAATTTTTTTGTAGCCTCCCCCCCCGTAAAAAAATCCCTGTTGTAACCCCTCCCTCTCCCTGAAGAAAATCTTGGATTTCGCTCTCCTAAGAGCTAAAAATAAATAGGTATGTTTTCTTGTAAACTAAAAAATTAAGTTTTTTCTTACTTTTCTCATCAACTATTTGGCTTCTCATCAATTATTCATACACTCATTTTGCCAATAGGTTTAGCCATTTTGTGCATTATTAAGAATAGAATAAATATGTGTATGTCCATCCCCACGTAAAAGAAATAATAATACTTTTTCTTAGATTTTCTCTTCAGTTAATTGATAGCTTTCAATGGCTTTCAATAGCTTTCAATGGGTACCCGCTTTCAAACAAAAGGGAAGCTTTTTTCATGGATATGCTTATTTTGACCCTAAGTTTAGCCACTTATCTGTTGTTAACAACCAAGATTATACAAGTATATCTAAGTTTGTAGTTTTAACAATGCGTTATACATGAAAGTCCATGATTTTTTTTGTATCTGAGATCTAACCCCCATTGACGATTATTAAGTAGCCTAAGTGAAGGGAAAAGTAAGACAATTATGTTTATTAACCTAAGGGGTGCAGGTAAGGTAGAAGGGAGGAACTCCTCTCACCAAAGTTCCAAGGCGTCTTATTTAGCTTATGTGTTCGCATTTTTCGGAATACTGGATGATTTTGTCGATAGATTTTTTATCCCCCCTCTCCAAATTCAAAATCTTAGCTTTGCATTTCATTAGCGTTAGCCTTCATGTAAATATAGACTATACCTACATGTACAACTGGAATCATACCTGTTTATTCCGGGTGAAAATTCTAGACCAAGGGCTTTTGTTGATCTTGGAAAGCAATTGATTTAGGTGAACCTGACACTCAGGAAGGAATCTAGATCCTTAATTGTATCAAGAAAATGTATTCTGGAGTACCTACTCCACTCATTCTCCCTTCATATGGTAATCGTATTTGATGACGTGGTCAGTCTTCGTGTTATAAAGATGAAATACTGTATTTTCAAACACAAAAGCCAATAAAAAAGAAATTGAAAACTCAAAATTAAGGTAAAACTTTTTCTGTCAGAATTAATTAGTCTAGGCTATAGACTTGTCATGGGTACAATGTTCTAAGGCCTAGAAATAAGAAAACCGTAAAGGCAGTAGACACTGCCTTACCTGGGTATATCCCATGCCCTGGAATCATTTCCCAAAATGTCACTTCCGATACTTAAGCTATTTTCATTATTAATGTTTATTAACCTTACGTGTACATATGCAGGTTTATTCCAAGCTTAATAATTTACAAAAGTCCAAACTTATAGGCAAAATGAGCAGGACCGGATCGACTAGGTGCGGGGCCTGATGGGAATATTTTTTTTTTTTTACAGGGCTCCATCTATACATTAAATATCAAAAACTTCTTCTTTTGCCTTGGCTTGTCTTTTGTCATTATGAAAGACGTATCGCCGAGCCTTTTGTTTCTTTTAATTGTTCAGGTGGTGGGGCAAAAACTTCTCTTTCTTTAAACGATTTATCCAGTCCATATTTTTAATTTTCAAAAGTATAGTAGGTATTGATGACCTTATCCATGTCAAAATCCAAAACCCAATCATCATCGCTATCATTTTCAATGTTTTTGGCTTGTTACACCTTGGCTTATCTTTCGTCATTATGAAATACGTATCGCCGAACCTTTGTTTCTGACGCGGCAGGCTTCTATATATAGATTCTTGCTATCGCTTGTCTTCTAAACATAGACAATTTTAGCCTTTTCTTGATTTCATGACTTCCAAATGGACCTTAAATTAGAAGTACTCCCTTTTTAAAATTACATTTTTTTATTGGACCTTTAACTTTTGCCTCGGCTTGTCTTTTGTCATTATGAAAGACATATCCCCGAACCTTCGTTTCTTTTAATTGTTGTGGTGGTGGGACAAAACTTCTTTTTCTTCAAACTATTTACCTAGTCCAGGTTTTTGATTTTGCAAGGTATAGAAGGCATTGACGACGACCTTTGTTTCTTTTAATTGCTCAGGTGGTGGGACAAAAACTTCTTCTTTTGGCTTGGCTTGTCTTTTCTGATTATGAAATACATATTGCCGAACCCTTGTTTTTTTTAATTGTTCAGGAGGTGGGACAAAACTTTTTTTTCTTCCAGCGATTTATCCAATCCATATTTTTATTTTCAAAGGTATGGTAAGTATTGATGACTTTATCCATGTCAAAATCCAAAACCCAATTATCATCGCTATCATTTTCAATTTGTTTGCTTCGTTACGCCTCGGCTTATTTTTCGTCATTATGAAATAGATATCACCAAAACTTTTTTGTTCAACAAAGGTATGGTAGGAATTGATGACCTTATCCATGTAAAAATCCCAAACCCAATCATCATCGCTATCATTTTCACTTTTGACAGGTTTTGAGTCTCGCTGTCCAGGTTGAATTTCATTGACTATCTGCTCTTCATTTTTATGCTTGATTCCCTCACTTGTTCGGTCTCGTATGTCTTCTAACCGAATGTGTCTTTGCCCTTCTTTTTCATTTTAACATGCTCTAATTGTCGTTTTCGCATATCTTCTAACCGCCCGTGTCTTTGCTCTTCATTTTTATTTTTGACACGTTTTTGGATTTTGATTACTTCAGACAATTTAGCAATGACCGTTGCTTTAGCTGTCCGTATTGGTATTGTCGCAATTGATGGTCCATGTTATCAAATTGCACATCTTATCACGTTTGATAAGATCAGGTGTTGGTTCCAAAGAATCATCATTTATAGTAACTGCAACTGCAAATTTTTGTTTTTTGGGTCTTTCAACAGACATTATATTATATAAATAACTATTGTGTTGGAAACTCAACAATCTTATTTATGCTATGCATGACATCATATAAGAAAATACTTATATGATGCCATATATGATGTCATAAGAAATGCTTACATGATGTAATAACATAATACATGGCGTCATTTGCAAAAAACAAAATTAAGGATCTTAACGATTTTTCGCAGAGTTCTGACCTATCTAGATCGTTTTTTTTGTATGCAAGAATATCCCAAGATACCAATTTTCCCAATAAAATATTGAGTTGTTTTCGCGAACATACATACATACATACATACATACATAAATACATATATACACAATTATTACACACACACACACACACACACACACACACACACACACACACACACACACACACACACACACACACACACACACACACACACACACACACACACACACACACACACACACACACACACACACACACACACACACACACACACACACACACACACACACACACACACACACACACACACACACACACACACACACACACACACACACACACACACACACACACACACACACACACACACACACACACACACACACACACACACACACACACACACACACACACACACACACACACACACACACACACACACACACACACACACACACACACACACACACACACACACACACACACACACACACACACACACACACACACACACACACACACACACACACACACACACACACACACACACACACACACACACACACACACACACACACACACACACACACACACACACACACACACACACACACACACACACACACACACACACACACACACACACACACACACACACACACACACACACACACACACACACACACACACACACACACACACACACACACACACACACACACACACACACACACACACACACACACACACACACACACACACACACACACACACACACACACACACACACACACACACACACACACACACACACACACACACACACACACACACACACACACACACACACACACACACACACACACACACACACACACACACACACACACACACACACACACACACACACACACACACACACACACACACACACACACACACACACACACACACACACACACACACACACACACACACACACACACACACACACACACACACACACACACACACACACACACACACACACACACACACACACACACACACACACACACACACACACACACACACACACACACACACACACACACACACACACACACACACACACACACACACACACACACACACACACACACACACACACACACACACACACACACACACACACACACACACACACACACACACACACACACACACACACACACACACACACACACACACACACACACACGAGTTAAAAAAAAACAACAACAAAACAACAGAGCTAAAAAGGGAAAAATCGTTTATTTCAGTCCTGAAAGGGGCTTGGATTGGCTCTAGTTGACTGATGGAGAACATCAACTTGAGATGCCTCTTTAACAGTGATCACTTTACCATCAGAAAGCTTGGTAAGTATTTCTCCTCCACTAGACCATGTAGACCTCATCCAAAGCTTTGATTTAGCATAGTTAAGTAGCTGAAGTCTGGGCTTTGTTAGTGACTCAGAAATAAAGACACCACTACCTTGCAAACTTTTCTTTTCTCTAAGAATAAGCTGCTGCATTCTAGGACTACAAAGTTCCCCAACTAAGGGGCAAGATTTCAACCCTGGCCCTTATTTTCCGATCCTTCTAACATAAACTATATTATTCTTAGTCAGAGGGATACCAGGAAACCTAGTACTGGAAAATCCAAGAAATTTGCTTTCAGAAGCTTCTGGATAAGGGTCTTCTTTGAAACCAAATAGGATCAGCTGATTTGAAATTTTCATTTGGTCAAATTGATCGCTCAGACGATCCACATTGAGTTGAAATGGTTTCAGAGATTTTTGCAGCTCTGACAAACCTGAGTCAAGCAAATGAAGAGATGATTCAAGCTTTGACATCCTCAAATCATATTGTTTTAGTGATTTTTCAACAAGCACATCAAAATCCATTTTAAGACTATTGTATTCCTCTTGTTTAATAAGTTCCATGTTGTTAGCCTCAAAAGCAGCAGGCACATGACTAGAGGAAAGTTTTTTAACAGAGGCCTCAACCAAAGAACCAATCTAATTAGACAGTGCCTCACTGACAACTTCTGCCATAGTAGATACAAGGTTTTGGTCATTAAGTGAATCTGCAATTAGCTTCTGCTTGTTCTTAAGGGTGTTAATGTGTGAGGTGAGCATAGTAATCTGCTCATTAGTAGATTCAGCTCCACTGTACTGGATGGAGCAGTCTGATCTCATCTTTCTGTGACTAGGTGGTCTATAGCTCTTTTTTGAGTTGTCACCCATGATGTAGGCTAAAATGAACTCCAAACTAGGCTAATCAAGCTACAAGCCAACAGCAAAAGGCAAGGGATCTTCCGGCTGGCACAAGCAATTATAAAAGGTTCTAATAACAGTGAAGCAGAGGTGTAGGCACCAGGCAGAAAAAAAGACTGTACCTGGGGGAGGGGTCCCCAATTGCACCCCTGGGGTTGGGGCTGCTAGGCTTGCCTGCCTTTTCCACTGGACTGGTAGGCAGGCTAAACCAGTTCTTCAGAAAAATTCAATTTGACGAGAAGGTTAATGATGCCAGATATTACACTTAAACAAACAATATAGATTCCAATGTGCTTCTTAATTTTTGAATTTGTCGTAGAAACTTCAAAAAAAGCTCATTCGATTAGAAATTCAAAGGGCTAGTACCATTTTTAATAGTCGAAAGTGATTGGAGGGCAACTAGCCCCCCCCTCCACGCCAATTATTCCCCCAAACACATCCGATAAAAAATTTTAGATAGCCATCTTGTTCAGCGTAGTTGATTTCCAGATAGAAAATATGTTTTTGAGGAGGAGACTCCCCCACAACCCTAAGGACAAGGGTTGTAAGTTATGCCCTGGGGGCATATAAAGCTTTAATAAAAGGTGTTGTCATAGAAACTTCAAAAAAGGCTCATTCAATTGGAAATGAAGGCAACTAGCCCCCCCCCCCCCACCACTCACTCCCCCAAACACATCCAATCAAAATTTTGAGAGAGCCATTTTGTTCAGCGTAGTAGATTTCCATATAGAAAATATGTTTTTCAGGAGGAAACTCCCCCACAACCCTCGGGGGAAGGGTTGTAAGTTATGCCCTGGGGGTATATAAGGTTTTTATAGAACGCGTTGTCGTAGAAACTTCAAAAACTTCAGAAACTTAACCATTTCCCCAAACACATCCAATAAAAATTTTTAGATAGCCAATTTGTCCCACGACGTTCAAAGTTCAGGAAATTATACCTTTGAGCAGGACACTCCCCGACAGTCTTCAGGGAAAGGGTTAGAAGTTATGCCCTGGGGGCATATAAGGTTTTTGTTGAAATCTTTTTCGTAGAAACTTGAAAAAAGGCTTATTCGATTTGAAATTCAAAGGGCTAGTACCCTTTTTAATAGTCAAAAGTGATTTGAGGGCAACTAACCCCACTCTCACGCCCACGTTTTCCCCAAACAAATCGAGTCAAATTTTTTAAATAGCCATTTTGTTCAACGTAGTTGAAAGTTTTGGAAATTTGATCTTTAGGGTTGACAACCCTTCCCCCCACAGCCCTCAGGGCAAGGGTTGTAAGTTATGCCCTTGGGGCATATAAAGTTTTTATTGAAAGAATTGTCGTATAAACTTCAAAAGGGCTAATTCATTGGAAATTGAAACGGTTAGTGTCTTTTTTAATAGTTGAAAGTGATTGGATAGCGACTAACACCCTAATCACGCCCACCATTTCTCCAAACACATCCAATCAAAATTTTAAAATATCCATTTTGTTCAACGTAGTTGAAAGTTCTGGAAATTAGGTCTGTTAGGGTGATAACCATCTCAGAGCCCTCAGTGCAAGGGTTGTAAGCTATGCCCAGGGGCCATATAAAGTTTTTATTGAAAGCGTTGTCGTAGAAACTTCAAAAGGGCTCATTCAATTAGAAATTGAAAGGGCTAGTGCCTTTTTTAATTGTTGAAAGTGATTGGATAGCGACTAACGCCCCTCTCACGCCCACCATTTTCCAATCCAATCAAAATTTTGAGATATCCATTTTGTTCAAAGTAGTTGAACGTTCTGGAAATTAGGTCTTTTAGGATGATAACCCCCTCAGAGCCCTCAGTGCAAGGATTGTAGGTTATGCCTTGGGGGCATATAAGGTCTATATAGAAAGTTGTTTTAAAAATCATAGGCAGCGCGATCGCGCCTTCTAAGTATTAATTAAAAAACTTTTTCCACAAAATAAGTTTTTCAAAGAAAAGTAAAGAACTCCATTAAACAAAAAATGAGGAAAAATAAAATCAAATAATCTAGGAAGCGTGAAACTACCGCAAATCAGCATCGATAAATAAATGAGACCCAAAACGAACAGAAATCATAATAAATAACCGAGTCAAACTCAAAACGAGCAAATTAACGTAAGCTGTGCTCAAAACCCCTATGCCTTCCCAAGGCCAGAACATAATCTGACTTTACTAAAAAAAAATATAAATGTTTTTACTTTTATAACTTTAATAAATCAAATAATATTAACATTTAGATTGCTAAATATCAGCATATGTATATTAATCTGACAATGCACATTCATTTGTATTTTTTTCAGTAAAGTGCAAATTATGTTCTGGCTTTGGGAAGGCATAGGGGTTTTGAGCCCATCTTATGTTAATTTTTGCTCGTTTTGAGTTTGACTCGGTTATTTATTGTGATTTCTGTTCGTTTTGGGTGTCATTTATTTATCGATGCTGATTTGTGGTAGTTTCACGCTTGGTAGATTATTCTATTTTATTTTTGCTCATTTTTTGTTTAATGGAGTTGTTTAGTTTTCTTTGAAAAACTTATTTTGTGGAAAATGTTTTTTTTAATTAATTTCTGTTCGTTGTATATTGACAAAGTCTCTTCAGGGAAGAAGAAAATAATCTTTAATCTTTTATGTTTTAATCTTTTATGTTTAATCTTTAAATCTTTTTGTTTCTTCAATACTTTATAGTTTGATCTGCTAATTGTATGCTGGAGAAATTTTTTTATCAATTTTAACAACATAGACCCTTTTAAAAATCTGAAAAAAAATATAAGCGTTTGATTTCGTTTCATACCTCCTCTATCTGACCCGAAATGGAAAAATTGATTTCATTCACAAAAAAATCTGCTTACTGCTTACTATGAAATGTCAAGTTTTCCAATCACTTTCGACTATTAAAAAGGGCACTAGGCATTACGATTTCCAATCGAATGAGCCTTTTGGGAAACGACAACGGTTTCTATAAACACCTTATATGCCACCATGGCATAAATTACAACCCTTATCCTAAGGTCTGTTAGGATGGTTATCATCCTCTAAGACCGAATTTCCAGAACTTTCAACTACGTTAAACAACATGGCTCTCTCAAAATTTTGATTGGATGTGTTTGGAGAAATGGTGGGCGTGAGAGGGACTGTAGTCACTCTCCAATCACTTTCAACTATTAAAAATGGCCTTAGCCTTTTCAATTTCCAATCAAATGAGCCCTTTTGAAGTTTCTACGACAAAACTCAATAAAAATCTTATATGTCCCCAGAGCATAACTTACAACCCTTGCCCTGAGTGCTGGGGCGGGGGGGGTGTCCCTCTCAACGACCTAATTTTCAGAAATTTCTACTACGTTGAACAAAATGGCTATCGGGAAATTTTGATTGGATATGTTTGGAGGATTGGTGGGCATGAAAGGGGGGTTAGTTACCTTCCAATCACTTTCGACTATTACAAAGGGCACTAACCCTTTCAATTTTTAACTGAATGGGCCCCTTTTGAAGTTTTACGACAATTCTATCTATAAAAACCTTGTATGCCCCCAGGGCAGAACTTACAACCTTTGCCCTTGGGGCTCTGGGTGGTTTGTCATCCTTAAATACATAATTTCCAGAACTTTCAACTACGTTGAACAAAATGGCTATCTCTAAACTTTGATTTAATATTTTTGGGGAAATGGTGGGCGTAAGAGGGGGGTTAATTACTCTACTCACTTTCGACTATTAAAAAGGGCAATTTCAATTTCCTATCAAATGAGCTCCTTTTAAAATTCCTATAACAACTTTCTATATAAACTTTATTTGCCCCCAGGCCATAACTTATAACCCTTGCACTGAGGACTCTGAAGGGGTTATCATCCTAAAAGACCTTATTTCAAGAACTTTCAACTACGTTGAACAAAATGAATATGTAAAAATTTTGTTTGGATTTGTTTGGGACAATGGTGGTTATGATAGGGGTGTTAGTCGCTCCCCAATCACTTTCAACTATTAAAAAAAGCACTAGCCCTTTCAATTTCCAATTGAATGAGTCCTTTTGAAGTTTCTGCGCTTTCAATAAAAACCTTATACGCCCCCAGGGCAATGAAAGTTGCCCCAGGGCAACTTCCTATATAAAGTTGAAAGATCTTTCATTCCCCAGGGTATAACTTACAACCCTTACCCTGAGGGCTGCGGGGGAAGGGTGAGGGGTTGTCATCCTTAAAGACCTAATTTCCAAAACTTTCAACTATGTTGAATAAAATAGCTATCTAAAATATTGATTGGATGAGTTTGGAGAAAAGTTTTACGACAACTCTATCTATAAAAACATTATATGCCCCCAGGGCAGAACTTACAACCTTTACCCTTGGGGCTCTGGGGGGTTTGTCATCCTTAAATACATAATTTTGAGAACTTTCAACTACGTTGAGCAGGATGGTTATCTCTAAACTTTGATTGAATATTTTTGTTAATTAATCTACTCACTTTCGACTATTTTTTTCGACTACTTTCGGGCTCTGAGGGAGTTATCATCCTAAAAGACCTTATTTCAAGAACTTTCAACTACGTTCAACAAAATGAATATCTAAAAATTTTGTTTGGTTTTGTTTGGGACAATGGTGGTCTTGAGAGGGGCGTTAGTCGCTGCCCAATCACTTTCACCTATTAAAAAAGGCACTAGCCCTTTCAATTTCTAATTGAATGAGTCCTTTTAAAGTTTCTACGCTTTCAATATAAACCTTATACACCCCTAGAGCATAATTTACCACCCTTGCCCTGAGGGCTGTGGAGGAAGGGTGAGGGGTTGTCATCCTTAAAGACCTAATTTCCAAAACTTTCAACTAAGTTGAATAAAATGGCTATCTAAAATATTGATTGGATGAGTTTTGAGAAAAGATGGGCGTGAGATGGGGGATAGTTGCCCTCAAATCACTTTCGACTATTAAAAAGGGCACTAGCCCTTTGAATTTCCAATCGAGTGAGCCCCTTTTTAAGTTTCTACGACAAGGATTTCAATAAAAATCTTAGATGCCCCCAGGGCATAACTTATAACCCTTGCCCTGAAGACTGTGGAGGGAGTGTCCTACTCAAAGGTATAATTCCCGAACTTTAAACTGTGTGGGACAAAATGGCTATCTCAAAATATTTATTGGATGTGTGTGGAAAAATGGTAGGCGTGAGAAGGGCGTTAGTCGCTCTCCAATCATTTCAACTATTAAAAAAGGCACTAGCCCTTTCAATTTCCAATTGAATGAGCCCTTTTGAAGTTTCTACGCTTTCAAGAAAACCCTTATACGCCCCAAGGGCATAACTTATAACCCTTGTCCTGCGTGCTGTGGGGTGGGGGATTGTCATCCTCAAAGAACTAATTTCCGGAACTTAAAGCTACGTTGAATAAAATGGCTATCTCAAAGTTTTGATTAGATGTGTTTGGGGAAAAAGTGGGCGTGAGAGGTGGGTTAGTTGCCCTATAATCATTTTCGAATATTAAAAAGGGCACAAGCCCTTTGAATTTCAAATCGAAAGAGCCTTTTTTAAAGTTTCTATGACAAAACCTTCTATAAAAAACCTTATATGCCCCCAGGGCATAGCTTATAACCATTGCCCTAAGGGCTGTGGGGGATTGTCCTCAAGAACATAATTTCTGTCTGGAAATCAACTACACTTAACAAAATGGCTATCTCAAAATTTTGATTGGATGTGTTTCAGGAAATGGTGGGCGTGGAATGGGTGTTTGTCGCTTTCCAATCACTTTCGACCGTGGAACAGGGCACAAGCGAGTCCAATTTCTAATTGAATTAGTCCTTATGGAAGTTTCTACAACAACTTCTTTGATACGAAGTCCCCTGCTCTAAACGAAAAAATTAAAAAATAAGGCAATGTGCCAACATCGTTGTAATATGCCTCTGTGACATAACTTAGAACCCTAACCGTTAGGCTTTTGGGGAGTATCCTCCTCTTTACTCGGTCCCCGTTTCTTGTCTCGTTCTCGAGTGTCCCTGTTCTTTGCTTAGGCAGCGCGGTCGCGCTGCCTATGATTTATACAACAACTTTCTATATAAACCTTATATCCCCTCAGGGCATAACTTACAATTCTTATATTGAGGGCTCTGAGGGGGGCATCTCCCTAAAAGGGGGTTATGGTTTCCAGAACGTTCAACTACGTTGAACAAAATTGAAATCTCAAAATTTTTTTTCGATGTGTTTTGGAAAATGGTGGGCGTGAGAGCGGCATTAGTCGCTATCCAATCCCTTTCAACTATTAAAAAAGGCACTAGCCCTTTCAATTTCCAATTGAATGAGCCCTTCTGAAATTTCTACGACAACGCTTTCAATAAAAACTTTATATGCCCCAGGGCACAACTTACAACCCTTTCCCTGAGGACTGGGGGGGGAGGGGTTGTCATCCTTAAAGACCTAATTTCCAAAACTTTCAACTACGTTGAACAAAATAGCTATCTAAAAATTTTGATTGGATGTGTTTGGGGGAATGATGGGCGTGGGGAGGGGGGATAGTTGCCCTCCAATCACTTTTGATTATTAAAAAGGACACTAGCCCTTTGAATTTACAATCGAATGATCCTCTTTTGAAGTTTCTACGACAACGCCTTCTATGAAAACCTTATATGCCTACAGGGCATAACTTAAAACCCTTGTCCTCAGTGTTGTGGGGGAGTGTCCTCCTCAAAAATATATTTTGTATCTGGAAATTAACTACGCTGAACAAAATGGCTGTTTCAAAGTTTTCTTTGGATGTGTTTGGGGGAATGGTGGGCGTGGGGGGGATTGTTCCCTCCAATCACTTTCGACTATTAAAAAGGGCACTAGACCTTTGAATTTCCAATCAAATTAGCCTGTTTTGAAGTTTCTACGACAATACCTTCTATAAAATCTTATATGCCCCTAGGGAATAACTTAAAACCCTTGCCCTGAGCTCTGGGGGAGTGTCCTCCTCAAAAACATATTTTGTATCTGGAAATCTACTACGCTGAACAAAATGGTTGTCTCTAAATTTTGATTGCATGTGTTTGGCGGAATGATGGGCGTGGGGGGGGGGCTAGTTGCCCTCCAATCACTTTCGACTATTAAAAATGGTACTAGCCCTTCGAATTTCCAATCGAATGAGCCCCTTTTGAAATTTCTACGACAACGCTTTCTATAAAAACCTTATATACCCCCAGGGCATAACTTATATGCCCCCGGGGGGGGGCTAGTTGCCCTCCAATCACTTTCGACTATCAAAAGGGCACTAGAACTCTCAAGTTCCAATCGAATGAACCGCTTTTGAAGTTTCTGCGACGACCCCTTCCATATGAAGTGCCCTTCTCTAAAGGAAAAAAATAATATAAAGTACATTGTGCCAACATCATTCTTATATGCTCTCAAGACATAGCTTAAAACCTTTGCCCCGAGTATTATGGGGGAGTGTCCTCCTCAAAAACATATTTTTTATCTGGAAATCAACCACACTGAACAAAATGGCTATCTCAAAATTTTGATTGGATGTGTTTGGGGGGGGACGGGCGGGGGGGGCTAGTGGCCTATGAAAGAACGGGGACACTCGAGAACGAGATAAGAAACGGGGACTAAGTAAAGAGGAGGACACTCCCCCACAACCCTCAGGGCAAGGGTTTAGAATTTAGGGATGAGTTTACGTATTTAGGACGTAAGTATTCGTTAAATGGTAAGTTTGGAAAGCAGTTGAAGCTAATTCTTGCCAAAGGAAAGTCCTGCGCCTATGCTTTGACTGCTAGCCAACTCGCAAACATACAGAACCTGAAGATGCATAAGCAGATATTTCAGGTAAAGATTGAATCAGCTATGCATTATGGATCTGAAGTTTGGGGATACATAGCTGGTGAGACGATGGAGAAGATTCAGCTTCAGTATTTTAAGAGTTTTAGATCTACATTTTTCAATGAATAGTTTAGTATTGAGAGGAGATCTAGATTTATTTTCTTTAAGAAGTAATAGGCTAGTAGGGATGATAAGAATATGGGAGAAAATCCAGAGTATGCCCAGAGTAAGGATAACAAAAGCAGCATATTTAGAAGCTCTGAGGATCCCAAAGAGTGATACGTGGCCATCTCAAATAAAGAAGATATTGGATGATTGTGGATTTTCAGAGCTATGGAATGGTGGGCTAGGGATTGGATTAAAGGAAGGAGCAGTTGCAAGTAGAGTCTGGGAGACGTTAAGGGACCATGAAATCCAGGTTTGGCATGCGCGAGTGAATGTGACCCGATCGCCGGAGTTATACGTAAAGGCTAAGGAGCAGTGGGGAGAAGAATTGTATTTTAAGGCGGGACTTCAAAAGAGGCAACAAAAGTTGATTATTTGTGTTAGGTCAGATGGGTTATCACTAAGTGAGAGAAGGAAGTACCTAGGAGGGGTTAGGCAAGCTTCTGGTCCTTACTTCCGTCCCATGTGTGGAAAAAAGGAAAATGTTGCCCACTTTGATTGGAAGTGCAGTGAATTAATTGATCTAAGAAACGGATTGTTTGGAGTTCATGCTAGAGGGATATATGAGACAAAAAATTTATTAGAAAGAAAATATGTTAGAGGCATAGAGAACCTTGAAAGTTTTCTGACGATGGGGATAGAATATAGAGAAAGATTTTATGAAGATTAGGGGCGAGGGTAACATTTCACTAGCCTAGATTATAGTTTTGTGCCAATTTATGTTTGTATGAAAGTGTCTTTGTTTTTGTGACCACGATCCTTTGGGCTTTTGTGTCAATAAATTCTATTCTATTCTATAAGAACGATGTTAGCACAATGTATTATTTATTATTATATGTATTATTGTATATTATATTGTATATCAATGTATTATTATATCCTTTAGAGCAGGGCACTTCGTATCGAAGAAGTTGTCGTAGAAACTTCGAAAAGGGCTCATTCAGTTGGAAATTGGAGTGACTTGTGCCATTTTTAATAGTCGAAATTTATTGGAAGGCGACTAACACCCCTTCCACGCCTACCATTTCCCGAAACACATCCAATCAAAATTTTGAAATAGAAATTTTGTTCAGCGTAGTTGATTTACAGATGGAAATTATGTTTTTGTGGAGGACAGTCCCCCACAGCCCTTAGTGCAAGGGTTGTAAGTTATGCCCTGGGGGCATATAAGTTTTTTTTGTATAGAAGGCGTTGTCTTAGAAACTTCAAAAAAGGCTCATTTGATTGGAAATTCAAAGGGCTAGTGCCCTGTTTAATAGTCGAAAGTAATTAGAGGGCAACTAACCCGCCTCTCACGCCCACATTGTCCCCAAACATCTATTCAAAGCTTTTATATAGCCATTTTATTCAACGTTGTTTTTAGTTCCGGAAATTTGGTATTTATGATTGACAACCCCCCCCCCCCCACAGCTCTCAGGGTAAGGGCTGTAAATTATACCCAGTGGCCATATAAGGTTTTTATAGAACGCGTTGTCGTAGAAACTTCAAAAAGGGCTCATTCGATTGGAAATTGAAATTGCTAGTGCCCTTTTTAATAGTCGAAAGTGATTGGAAAGCAACTAACACCCCTTTGACGCCCACCATTTCCCCAAAAACATCCAATAAAGATTTTGAGATAGCCATTTTGTTCCAAGCAGTTCAAAGTTCAGGAAATTATACATTTGAGTAGCATACTCCCCCACAGTCTTCAGGGCAAGGGTTATAAGTTATGCCCTGGGGGCATATACGATTTTTAGTGAAATCTTTGTCGTAGAAACTTGAAAAAGGGCTCATTCGATTGGAAATTCAAAGTGCTAGTGCCCTTTTTAATAGTCGAAAGTGATTTGAGGGCAACTAACCTCCCTCTCACGCCCATCTTTTCCCCAAACACATCTAATCGATATTTTAGACAGCCATTTTATTCAACGTAGTTGAAAGTTTTAGAAATGAGGTCTTTAAGGTTGACAACCCCCCCCCCCACAGCCCCGAGGGTAAGGGTTGTAAGGTATGCCCTGGGGGCATATAAGGTTTTTATTGAAAGCGTACAAACTTCAAAAGGGCTTATTCAATTGTAAATTGGAAGGGCTAGTGCCTTTTTTTAATGGTTAAAAGTGATAGGAGAGCGATTAACGCCCCTCTCACGCCCACCATTTTCCCAAAAACATCCAATAAAAATTTTGAGACATTCATTTTGTTCAACGTAGATGAAATTTCTTGAAATTAGGTCTTTTAGGATGATAACCCCCTCAGAGCCGTCAGTGCAAGGGTTATAAGTTATGCCCTGGCGTCATATAAAGTTTAAATAGAAAATTGTTATAGAAATTTCAAAAATGGCGCATTTGATTGGAAATTGAAATTACCCTTTTTAATAGTCGAAAGTGAGTGGAGAGTAATTAACCCCCCTCTTACGCCCACCATTTTCCCAAAAACATTCAATCAAAGTTTAGAGATGGCCATTTTGTTCAACGTAGTTGAACAAAATTTTGAACAACATTTTGTTCAAATTTCAAAAGAGGCTCGTTGAATTAAGAATTGAGAGGGCTAGTGCCTTTTGTAATAGTCGAAAGTGATTGGAGGGTAACTAACCCCCCTCTCCCGCCCACCATTCCTCTAAACACATCAATAAATATTTTCAGATAGCCATTTTGTTCAAAGTAGTAGAAAGTTATGGAAATTAGGTCTTTGAGAATGACACCCCCCCCCAGCACTCAGGGCAAGGGTTATAAGTTATGCCCAGGGGGCATATAAGATTTTTATTGAAAGTTTTGTCGTAGAAACAACAAAAGGGCTCATTTGGTTGGAAATTGAAAGGGCTAGGGCCATTTTTAATAGTTGAAAGTGATTGGAGAGCGACTAACGCCCTTCTCACGTACACCCCAAACACATCCAATCAAAGTTTTGAGATAGCCATTTTGTTTAACGTAGTTGAAATTTCTGGAAATTCGGTCTTGGAGGATGACAACCACCCTAACAGACCTTAGGGTAAGGGTAGTAATTTATGCCCTGGGGGCATGTAAGGTGTTTATAGAAAGCATTGTCGTCTCCAAACGGGCTCGTTCGATTGGAAATCGAAAGGCCTAGTGCCCTTTTTATTAGTCGAAAGTGATTGGAAGGCTTGACATTTTTATAGTAAAGATCGATAAGGGTTTAATGTATTATTTTTTGCTGGTGTTGTTGTTTAGACCAGGGCACTTCGTATCGAAGGAGTTGTCGTGGGAACTTCAAAAAGGGCTGATTCAATTGAAAATAGAAAGGGCTGATGCTCTTTTTAATAGTCGTAAGTGATTGGAGGGCAACTAATCCCCCTTCCACTCCCACCCTCCCACGCCCACCCTCCCATTTGCCCATTATGTTTAAAAACTAAATGTTTCCTTAAGATTAAATCAAAATGCACTGTTATAATGCTAATTCCCAATAAGGCATCTCAGCTTTATCCCAAAAACGACCGGTATTATGTTTAAACTTTCTGAGCTACTTCTGCTCTTAAAATTTAACCCAATCAAAAAAGCGTAAGTGTATCCAAGCTATCTAAGAAAGTAAACAGATTTTTTTGCGAATGGTATCAATTTTTCCATTTCTGATCAACTAGAGGAGGTATGAAACTAAATTAAACAGTACTATTTGTGTCCAGATTTTTAAAAGGGTGTATGTTGTTAAAAATTGCTGAAAAATTTTTCCCCAACATACAAATAGCAGGCCAAACTATAAAGTCTTTAAATACGAAAAGATTTAAAGTATTATTTTCTTTTTCCGTGAAAAGACAATGTCAATATAAAACGAAAAGAAATTAATTAAAAAACTTTTTCCACAAAATAAGTTTTTCAAAGAAAAGTAAAGAACTCCATTAAACAGAAAATGAGCAAAAATAAAATCAAATAATCTACCAAGCATGAAACTACCACAAATCAGCTTCGATAAATAAATGAAACCCAAAACGAACAGAAATTACAATAAATAACCGAGTCAAACTCAAAACCAGCAGAAATTAACATAAGTTGGGCGCAAAACCCCTATGCCTTCTTAAGGCCAGAACAAAATTTGCACTTTACTGAAAAAATTCAAATGAATGTGCATTGTCAGTTTAATTTACATATACTGATATTAAGTAATCAAAATGTTAATATTATTTGATTTATTAAAGCCATAAAAGTAAGCACATTTATATTTTTTCAGTAAAATGCAAATTTTGCTCTGGCCTTGGGAAGGCATAGGGATTTTGCGCCCAACTTATGTTAATTTCTGCTCGTTTTGAATTTGACTCGGTTATTTATTGTGATTTCTGTCCGTTTTGGGTTTCATTTATTTATCGATGCTGATTTGTGGTAGTTTCATGCTTGGTAGAATATTTGATTTTATTTTTGCTCATTTTTGTTTAATGGAGTTCTTTACTTTTCTTTAAAAAACTTATTTTGTGGAAAAAGTTAGTTGTGGAATTTGTGGAACGGTGAAAGGGTAACTGAATAAAAAAATACAGTACTGGATGGGAGTTGAATTCCTATTCAGTACTGTATTTTTTCATTCAGTTACCTTTTCACCGTTACATGGAGAGGGTCTTCAAATTTTAGTTGTGCTTTGTTTTAAGGTTTGAAATCTTTTTTATAGTATCCTTGTATTTTTTTATTTATTTTAATGTTATTATCTTGAACTGAGGACGGTCAAGCGGAGGTCTTAACCGAAATATTTGCATTTTAGTCCATATTTTTCACTGGCCTGTATAATCCTCGTTTTTCCATTTTTTTAACTACCCCCCCCCCCCTTATTTACAAATATATAGCCTAAATTGTATAGGTCGAACGTATTCTGTCACCCGTCACTTGTTTTCCATTGAGCGTAAGCTAATTGTCTCTTAATACAGACAGATAAAACCGGTTTATTCTCGAGTGTGTACCATTATGTACACAAGTACCTTTTTGTCTCATGCACTTTCATTTTTGACTCGTTCTGATTCTCGCTGTATTATGGTAGCACAGTTCTTTGTTCTTCACTGTCATTCTTGACACTATTGATGCTTGCTTTTTGCGTGTCTGGTAACCCTACAATTCTTCATTCTTCACTTTCAACATTGTGAATTTCTTATACATGCTGTTGATTGAAATTTACACATCTGAGGATCCTATAATTGACTCGTTCTGTTCTCATAGTTGTATATTTTCTAACATTTTGACACGACATTTCTCTCTTCTTTATTTTCATCTGTTCTGATCCTCGTTGTCGCATGTCATGTAACCAAATATATTTCTTTGTTCATTTTCGTTTCTGAGTAGTAGTGATTATTGCTGCCAATTGTCGTTTTTGACTTGTTCTAATTGTCGGTTTGGCTAATATTTTAACTACGCATCTCTTTTATCATTATTTTTGTTTATCATTGCTCCAGGCTTTTATTTAGAGCCTTTTGCCTTAGTTGCTTGGATTGATCTTGTCACTTTTGATGGTCTAGGTTGCTTATTATGACCCGTCATACATTTACAATTCTCAGGTCGTTCTCTTGACCTTGTCTCATTTGATGATCCAGTTCGTTCATTTTGAGCCTATGGTTTTGCCCTCTTCTGTTCTTTTTTGTACTTATTTTGTGCTAAAGTTAATTTACGTTGGTGTCCCCTAGATATTATGAAACTGCTGAATATGCCTTTTGAAATTTGCATCACCAAATATGGGCACATGAATTTACATATTTCTAAACTTTTGTTCTGCAAATACTTCTAAAACATTTTAAGATTAATTTTCCTTGTTTCTTCACTTTCAGTCAACATAATTGCTAAAATATTTAGTTTATCCTGATTTATTGTTGATATCACATGTTTTTTTTTATTGGTTTTAGCCTGGCAAATGATCTCTCTCCAAAAGCAACGCTTAGTGGAATTGTAATAACGTTTCAAAATTTCGAAAATCAATTGTTTAGTTTTATGGTAGCACGGGGCCCTTTCAAACGCGGGCCCGATTGGGACCAATCGTTCCAATCACTTTGTTCCAGCGCTGAAAATGAGTATATCTGTGAAAAGCCATACTATCCTTCCATCTGAAAACTGACACTAACTGAAAACTATAATAAGAAAAGTTGAAAAAACCATGGTTATTCAACCTGCATGAAATTTTATCTTTTTATTCTTAAATCTTAATAATAGGGAAATAGGCAAACTTAGTTTATCTAGAGTCAAAACTAGTTTATCATAGGCAGCACAATAGCGCTGCCTAAGTAGAGAGAGATGTGGGCATAATGTATTATTTATTTTTTGTGTCTTCTGATCAAAGCAGTTTGTATAGAAGGAGTTGCCGTAGAAACTTCAAAAGGGGCTCATTCAATTGGAAATGGAAAGTTGTAGTGCCCTTTTTAAGAGTCAAAAGTGATTGGCAGGTAACCAGTCTCCCATTACCCCCATTATTTCTCCAAACACATCCAATCAAAATTTTGAGATAGCTATTTTGTTCAGCATAATTGAAACGTCCAGTAATTATGTCTTTGGGGATGACAATCCCGCCCCCATAGGGCAAGGGGTCTAAGTTATTCACCAGGGGGCATATAAGGTCTTATGGAAGGGGTCTTTGTATATACTTTAGAGGAGGCTCATTAGACTGGAAATTGTAAATTCTTGTTCCCTTTAAGAGTAAAAAAGTAATGGGAGGGCTACTAGCATCCCTCCCCGCCCGACGCACTCTTTTCCTCAAAAGTATCTGATCGAAATTGTAAGATAGGTATTTTGTTCAAAATAGACCAAAGAACGTACAACAATGCCTCCAGGGTGGACACAACCCCCCAGAGCCCCTGGGCAAGGGTTGTAAGTTATGCGCCGAGGGATATAACAGTCTTATGGAACTGGTTGTCATAAAACTTCAGATTAGGTTCAATTGATTTGAAACCAAAAATTCTAGTGTCCTTTCTATGAGTTGAAAATTACTTTAGGGCAACCAGCCCCCTCGCCCCACGCCTATCATTTCTCACAATACATCTAATCCAAATTCTAAGAGAGCCATTTTTTCAGTATTGTTGAAAGGTCCTATAATTATATCTTTGGAGATGTCAACCTCTCCACAGTCCCCAGGTCAAGGGTTGTAAGCTAGACAATTCGTCTATCATTTATATATAATACATAATAATGAAAAAGGTTGGTATGTTTGACCTTTACTTTCCACATTAACTAAGGGCATTCAGGTGAGCCTTTGAGAGATTGTTGAGGGGAGTGTTGAACTAAATCAAAACAGGTTACGCATATACGGGTTTTCAAAAGAGTGTATCCTAGGAATGACTAGGGGAAATTAATTTGGAACTTTCAGAAAATGATAAGGAAAATAATCAATTGACCAAACAGGCAATATTTTCACACCGCTACTACTACTACAACTAAAAACACTGCTACTGCTACCACTGCTACTGCTACTACTAACTCTGCTACTATTAAAACTACTGCTTCTGTAGCGAGTACTACCAAGGCTGATGATATTGAAACGAACATCTGAGGAAACACTGAGGGTAAAGTCGAGCTAATTCAGGTGAGCCTTTGAGAGATTGTTGAGGGGAGTGTTGAACTAAATCAAAACAGGTTACGCATATACGGGTTTTCAAAAGAGTGTATCCTAGGAATGACTAGGGGAAATTAATTTGGAACTTTCAGAAAATGATAAGGAAAATAATCAATTGACCAAACAGGCAATATTTTCACACCACTACTACTACTACAACTCCACATCAATAAACAAATGACACCCACAGCGAACAGAATTACAGTAAAAAAAACAATTCAAAGGAGAAGAAATTAAGAAAAATAGAACTAACAACCCCCATGCCTTCTTAAGACCAGAACATAGTTTGTACTTTTCTGAAAACAAAATATATTTTAATTGTTTTCATTTTTTTGACTTTAACAAATAAAAAATTATTAAGACTTCAAGGAAACAATTTCAGTGTATGTATATTAAACTGAACATCACGATCATTTGTTGTTGTTTTTTAACCAATCACGAAGCCAGATTTTTTTATATATGTCAGAATTTACATTATACCAGTATAGTAAAACAGATACAAGTACTACAGTACCAATACAGTAAAACAGTACAGCAAAACAAGTAAAAGTACTGTAGTTACAGTAAAGCTCAAATTGAGCAAATACGACAAGAAAAGGAAAAGGGCTAACATCCTCTTTGCCTTCTATAGACCAGAAAATAACTTTGAATTTACTGAAAACAAATTTTATTTCAAGCTATGTGTTTTATTTATCAAAATAAAAATAAAAATCACCATCATAACCAAGATAACTGAAAAACAAAAACAAATGAATGTGGATTGACAGTTTAATATGTATTAAATAAAAAAAATAACAAGTTGTTTCAACTGAAAGTATGGAGCAACATTGAAACTTAAAACTTTGGAGAAAGGGAGTGTCCCTCTCTCAGCACCTCACCCTTTACGCTAAAGTTTTTTTTTGTTCCAATTATTTAAGAATGATTCCTGAGAAATAAGGGCTGTTCAATTTGAAAATTAAGCTTTAAAAAAAAAAAAAAATTAGAACTCTTATACATGATAAATAGTATAGGTTAGAACATGATTTAGGATAGAAGTTGGTTATAGGTTATAGACACTAAGTTATAGGTTGTACATGATAAAGGGTATAAGATAGAACATGATTTAGGTTATAAGTTGGTTGTAGGTTATAGACAATAAGTTACAGGTTATACATGATAAAGAATATAGAATAGAACATGATTTAGACTATAGGCTGATTATAGATTATAAGTTATAGGTTATACATATCATTTATCCAAGATATAGAGTGTATTTACCATTTGGCAGATTTAAGCGGCCTCCCCTGGGGCACTCAACGTGTCCCCAGGTGGTGATAGGGGAACGCCCTACAAATATATAGGGAACCTCCATTGGAGGCACGAAACAAGGGGGGGAACTTGTCTCTGGGGGTCCATAACAGAAACTAGGCACCCTTTCCCGGGGCCATAAATACAGGCGGAGGAGGAAAAAGGCCCTCAAATGTGCACTCAATAGGGCCCACTGGTGTGTACACACATCCCATGAGTTAAAAACCTTCTTTCAGTAATGGGTTAAATTGTACGATGATGCGGAACATCATCGCGGGAGGATCCTCTATAGGAAGACAACTGCAGCAGGGCGTAAGATCCATATCTATGGACAACGACCTCTGCAAAGGGCTTCCTCGACCCTTTCAGGGTGCCTGCAAGACTGGGGAACTTGCAGTAAACTCTATTCCCACTTGAGGAGTGGTGCCCTTCGAGGAAATTGTAGCCTAGTAAACAACACAGCATTTGCACGGGATTCTGATTAATGGACAATTCTTCTGGGCTTCGTATGTTTTGACGGGCGTTTTTGGGCTGAAAAGCCTCTTCCTTGCTGATTTATCTACTATTGGCTGCCTCCCCGTAGTAGTATAATATTTGTAGGCATCTATAAATGATTAGTCGGAGGTAATCGGCTTGAGATTGTCTTTTCAGGATTACGACTCTTGTTGATAGAAGAGCATCGCCAAATGCTTAAAACCATGTTGTGACCAAGATGGACCTGGGATTGCAAAAAGCTTCCATTCATACTGGAGGTCCCAGGGACTTCTTGCTGTCCGGTTCTAAGCCGCTTTAAGCACTTCTGTATAGACTTGGGAAGATATGTGATCCCCTCCTACACTGGTATCCGGGATCATTGCTTTTCCTGAGGCCAAAAAATTTCAATGATTTAAAGAACATGAAAATTGGAACTTGAAATTGTACGACGTTCTAAAACGACTTTCGAATCGATATTTTGACTGACGAATTCAGACGATTCGAACTAGACTTATTAGGAGTTTCAGAAACTCATATCCCAGGGATAGGAAGCATGAATTTAGGTGATATAGAATCTTTTACTCAGACAGATAGGATGGGGTGCATAGACAGGGAGTAGGGCTCATGATGAATAAAGAAGCTGCTAAGTCTTGTTTAGGCTGGGAAGGTATTAATAATAGAATACTAATTCTTCATTTTATGACTAAAAAGTTCAGAGTATCAGTTATAGTAGCATAAGCCCCTGTAGAGCCGACTGATGGAGATACTAGTGACTCAGATAAATTTTACTTACAGTTACAGGAGCAAATAGACAGGGTTCCAGGTAGAAATATGATGTTTTTATTAGAACATTTTAACGCCCAGGTCGGTATAAATGGGAATAGATCGTTTCTTAGCCTAGGTAAATTTGGTGTAGGAAAAGAAGACAGTAATGGATATAGACTTTTGCAATTTTGTAGGTATAACAATAGTTATAACCAATACGGTGTTTGGTCATAAAATACCCCATCAGTTAACATGGTATTCACGTGATGGTAAGAAAGCAAACTTTGTTGATTATGTTATAGTAAACCGAAGACTGGCAGGATCAATACAAGATAATAGGGTAAATAGGAGTTCTATTATTGATGTTAAAAGTAAAGATCACCATCTAGTAGTGTCTAAGGTTAACTTAAAGCTGAAATATCGGAAGGGTAACTACCTCCCGGGAAGTTATGATGTTGGTATACTAAAGGATGAGAATTTGAGAAACAGTTTCCAGGAACAGTTGAATGCTAAACTTAAGAGTTTAAAATTTGATAATGTTGAAGATGGTTGGAATAATTTTAGAAAAATAATTTGTGAAGTTGCTGAAGGTGTCTTAAGGAAGAAGGCTAGGACTGCAGCTAAGAATATTAGTAAAAAAGCTTTATGTTTAATAGAAAGGAGAAGGAACTTGTACAAGAATTATCTTAGTGATAGATCATATCAGTAATCATTCGTTGTTCAGAGCGAAAGGACCTGTGTGTGATTTGTATTGCATTATCTAAAATCTGTTACCTACAAAAGCACAATGATCTATTGAAAGAAATTGGATATGATTTGTTGGACATATTAATGACTAATGAACTCGACATTGAATGAAATTGGATACAATTTTTGGATGCGTGGACTTGATTGCTAGAGTTCTTTTAAGCGTAATAGGACTCGATACGTTAAAGGACGTAACATGCGCTTGGCATTCATTCCGAGCGGATGCAATAATAGCCACCAGTGACTGAAAATTTTTGGAGTACTTTTTGCATTACAGATTTGAACTGATGAATCGATCCTACGGTGATTGGCAAGCTAACGTTGACCTACCTACTCCAAGTTAAGTGTAGTTTTTTTGTTGCTTCTTTTTTAATAATACATTTCAACGGTTCAGTTCACAAAGTATGCTGTTGTTCTAGCAAAATTTAGAAGTTATCCACCATGCCATGCCGAGTGTTGGACATAATAAAGGCCAAGAACACTAAAATATCCTATGTTGTATTTTGTTACGGAAGCCATGAAATCGTGACAACAACAGCCTCAGAGCCTTCTGCCTTTGTTAGCATTTCAAAGGAGGCTTAGAAGAAAAATGAATTAGGCGTTGCGAACGCTTTTGCAGAATTAGCTGATTTTCCTGATAAGCGTCTTGAGATAAGTGGTTCGAGTTTACAAGATACATCAGTGAATTCAGTAAATTCTGCTTTATTGGAATTGGACACACTAAACTCCAATATCCGGAAGGATATTGAAAAATAAGTTCATAAAAAAGTTGGAATGTCAAATAGTGTGGATATGGTTGACTCTATCGTTTCACAGATTCACGACTCTATACTCGTTGAGTATTCGACCAGGTTTGATGAGATTGAAAACAAACTACGGGCTCTTCGAAACGTAAACCTAGCCTTAGAAAATAGGGTTGAACAGCTTTAAACCCGTCTTGATGACACGGAGCAGGAAAAATACTGAATCAGCTCGTATTTCATGGTGTTGACCAAAGTGGGGGTCTCCCCATTTCTGATTATGTATTGAATGTGATTACGGATAAAATGCAAATTTCTGATTTTTCTTCGACTGCAATAGTTTCCGTATTTAAATTTCGAGCAAATTATACTGATTCGGACACCATTGTAAAGGCAAAAAAGCGTCCTGCGCCTGTGTTGGATGCGTTCAAGTCTGCTGAAACTGCAATAAAAGTGTTTGCATGGAAGTCAAAGCTTGCTCCGCCGGGAATTTTTGTTACCGAGTACCTAACATCAAAAAAGAAGCAAATTCTTGAATTGGCTAAGAGTAAGCTTGGAAACAGAAATGTTTGGTCGAAAAACCATGGAGCGGGGCGGTCTAGGCTTTTTGATTAATGAAGGTACCCAATATTGGGTTAGGGATAACCTTTCCCTGTGGCTTGAAGGTAGGATCGAAACCCTTTTCATTGAAATAAAAAATGAAGGGGAAAAAATTTAATTTTCGGATTGATTTACAAAAATCTGTCATGAGATATTAGTTTTTTTCTTGATGAATATGGATTATTATTAGATAAAATTAATAATGAAAATAAAAACAAATTTATGATGGGAGATTTTAATAGAGATTTACTAAAAAGAGCGAATAGCCCAGATTTTGTTAATATGATGGTGTCACATGATATTTTTCCTCTTGTAACTATTCCAACTCGGATTTCGCATCTTTCGGCGTCTTTAATTGATAATTTTTCCGATAATGGTGGATTGCTCGAAAATCCCAAGCAGATATAGTTGTGTCTGACGGCACTGATCACCTTCTTTTAATAAGTAAAATAAAACTGAATCAGTCAAAGAAAATAAACGAAACGAAAGGGCTTCGTTTTACCGTGAAATGAATGATAAAAACCTAAAGAGTTTTGCAAATATGATGGATGAAACAAATGTCTGGCGTGTAATTAAGGGAAAGTGTCCAAACACAGCATATGACCTCTTCAGTGAGATAGTGACGAATGTAATGAATGACGGAATGCTCAGAAACTTTATTTCCAAAATGATTGTCATGAAAATCAAGAGAATATGAAAAATAAATGGAAAACAATAAATAAACTTTTGGGTAATAGAGTAAGGAGGAGGTGAGAGCCAAGGAGACGACAAGTGGTCGTCTTACTAATTTTCAACACATAGCTGAATTTCTGTGTGGTTATTTTGCAATTTAAGGAAAAAGACTGCGATCAAGTGCGGGCTAAACTACGCACATGTGCGAGTTTTGGATCTGTCTTTGAAAGACAGCCTGCAAGTGAGAATTCCTTTGACTTTGCAAGATATTCGGAACGGGAAGTGGCACGATTCCTGGCTACGATGAAGTCAAGATCTAGCTAGATGGTTGAGTTTTCGCTTAAACTCATAAAAGCCGCGAAAACGAGTGTATTAACTGCCTTGACGCACCTCATCAACCTTTCTCTGGATCTTGGAGTATTCCTGGAAGCACTAAAGATTGCAAGAGTGATTCCTCTTCATAAAGGAGGGAAAAAAGATTACCCATCGAATTGAAGACCTATATCTATTCTCCCATTTTTCTCTAAGTTATATGAGAAAGTGGTATATTCCCAGTTAAGCTGTTGTTATATTGAAAAGAATAAAATTCTAACGGAAAATCAGTTTGGGTTCAGAAAAGGGCTATCTATGGATATGGCAGTTCTGAAATTGATTGATTGGATTAGTGATGCATTTGAAGCTGGTCTCATACCCGCAGCTGTGTTTTTGGATTTGAAAAAAGCGTTCGATACGGTGGACCACTCAGAGCTTATTTAAGTTCTTGACTTAGTTGTAGCGAAGGGTTCAAGCCTGGGGTTGTTTTCATCGTATCTACACAATTGGTATCACATAGTTCAGAATGGCTCATTTTTATCTTCAGAAAAGAAAATTGAGTGCAGGGTCCCACAAGGGTCAATCCTGGGACCCCTACTTTTCATCATTTTCATTGATCGAGTGAAACACTACCTGTCAGAGGCTGGTGTCATCCTGTTTGCAGATGACACTTTGCTCTTTCTGGCAGCGCCTTCACTTGATGTTTTGTATACTAAATTCATAATGCAATTTCTGAATTTCTAACTTTTTCTCAACAAAATATTTTAACCCTAAACTTTTCTAAAACTTTTTTCAAGATATTTTCTAGACTTTCGTCAAGTGCTGGAAATGATCATATCACGTTTCAAGAAAATGTGATTAAGAGATTAGCAACAACGAAGAATTTGGGGTTTTTAATTGATGAAAACCTGTCTTGGAAAAACCATTCAAGTGCAATAGCTGAAAAATTAAGCAGAGGCCTTGGGGTGGTGAAATAAATTATTGAAAATTATGAATATGATTTTTGAAAAAGGGGAAGCACCTAATGATTTTAGGAAAACCTTAATTAAGCCATTTTGTAAGAAAGGTGATAAGACTGACTGTGATAATTATCGAGGCATTAGTCTGGTCTCCTTAGGTAGCAAATTACTTAGTAATATTATACTTTTTAGACTGAGAGATACTGTGGACAAAGTTTTAAGAGAAGAACAGTGCGGTTTTGGAAATGGTAGAGGATGTGTCGACCAAATTTTCACTCTTAAGTTAATAATTGAGAAGAGTCTAAGTTGTCAAACACCTTTGGTCCTTAGTCTTATAGATTATAAGCAAGCGTTTGATTCTGTTGATAGAAGAGCTCTAGCAAAGGTTTTATCCTTGTATGGTATACCAATTAAATACATTAAAGTGATTAGTGCTATGTACGAGAATAACATTGCTGCAGTTCAGGTAGGAAATGAGGTTAACAGCTGGTTTTGTATCAAATCAGAATTTAGGCAATGTTGTGTTCTATCCCTCTTTATATGAATTATTTTGATTGACTTTGTCTTAAGGAGTACAGGAAAGGCAATGGGAGACTACGAAATCAAATGGGGAGGAAAAAGTCTGCTGGACTTAGATTATGCTGATGATTTAAGCATCCTAGATGAAAGTGTAAGCAAAATGAATGCACTTTTAGAGCTTTCGCGAGTTCACGGTGCTAGAAGAGTTTTGAAAACTAATGTTAAGAAGACTAAGTCACTAAGGCTAAGAATAAGTGAAGATGAAAAGGTGACGTTGGGTAACGAAAAGATTGATCAGGTGGGCAGCTTCACTTACCTTGGTAGTATTATTACTAAAGACGGTGGGAGCAGTGAAGATGTTAAAAGTAGAATAGCCAAGGATAAGGGTGTTTTTTCACAGTTAAAAAAAGTTTGAAAGAATAGGAAGATAGGTCTGGAAACCAAGATTAGATTATTAGAAGCTGCAGTGATGACGGTGGTCAAATTTGGCTCTGAAGTATGGGCGCTCCGAAAAGCGGACAAAGATTTGCTAGATGTTTTCCAGAGAAATTGCTTACGGATTGTTCTGGGTACCCAGCTGACTGACCGTATTTCAAACAGTAGGCTGTACGAAAAATGTGGTTCAATACCGCTTCCTAGGGCTATGATGATAAAAAGGTTGAGATGGCTAGGGCACGTTTTGTGGATGAAGGATGACAGATTGCCGAAGATTTTCCGTTTCGGCCAACCGTCTAGGGCAAAAGGGAAAGCAAGTCGTCCTCCTCTGGGGTGAGAGGACGTCATAAAGAAAGATTTAAAGGAAATGGGAACTTCCTGGGAGGGTGCAAAAAGGGAGGCTTTGAATAGGTTGGGATGGAGGAGGAGCGTGCGTAGCTATGTTGGCCTCAGGCGGCTTGGTGCTGCAATGAGTTGTTAGCACTAATAGTAGTAGTAAAAAAAAAAATAGTGAGAAGACCAAGGTATAAAAGAGGGGCAAAACCCCCTTACATACGCAATAATTACTATTCGTTTTAGGTTTTAACTTTAGTCCCTACCATCAGTTGAAAAAGTTTTTTTTATATTTAATTTATGATATTTTTTAAAATAATGTCAGGAAATCAGGCTCACCCTCACTCTAATGAAAAATTCCTCCACGAGAAGATCCTCGTAAGCCTCACAGCTACCATATCTCCTCCCCCCCATTAAAAATCCCATTCCACGTTAGTAGAGGAGGGGGTCCGACTCCGAACAGTACCACGTGGTTTATGGTTTTCTCAGTGAGAATGAAAAAACAGGAATTTTCTCACTTGAAAAACCATGAATTTTGTAACATTTATGGTTGTTTTCATGGATGGTTATGTGTGTTGTTCTATTTATTTGATGTTTTTCTCGGATGTCAACATCAAATTATGGATGTTTTATGGTTTTTGTCAGTGAGAATTTTAAAAACATGAACTTTGTCACATTTATGGATGTCAACAGCAATTAATGTCTGTTTTATGGTTTTCTCAGTGAGAATGAAAAAACAGGAACTTTCTCACTGAGAAAACCATAAGCCACGTGGTGCTGTCACGAATAAGAACACCTGTGCTGTCGACCTCAATTCACCTATCGTGAATCAATAATTCCCCTTAGAAACAACAAATTAATTTCCCTTTCTTGACAGATCAATCAATCAATGATATCATCTGTCAGACTTTAAAAATTTTCACCTAGAAACATTTCTCCAGGAATAGATCCAAATCATTAATGTCTTTGCCTCGGGAACAACTCTTTTGGTCGAACTCCAAAGGATATTAATAACCAAAGGACATGGAAACAATTAGGCAAGAAACGTCTTAGCGATGAATTGTTTTAGCGCGCGAAAAGGTTTCCTATTAATTTGAAATGAGTTAGCGCAGAGATACCAATAACAAAGGAACATGCTGAATTTAAGTTTAGGGATTATTTGGGCGAAACCTTTTTAGACAGGTTATGGAACTATTTCGGCGAAACAGATAGAGACATTTTAAAAGAAGATTTTTGAAGAGATTTTGGAAGAGGTTTTGAGTGTGGTCGTTATAATACACAAGTTTCATTTGAACAGTGTTGTGAGGTCCTCTAACCCAATCCCAAAGGGTTCCAATCCTCCTACCCCAACCCCGAAGGAAGCCCCCGGTCCTCAAAAGCCCCTCAAGCTCCCAAAGGCCCTCCACCGGTCCCCAAATGTCCCCCAGGCCCCCAACTGTCCTTCCGGACCATCAAAGGCCCCCCCAAGCTCCCAAAGGGCCACCTGCGCCCCCAAAGGCCCACCCAGACCCCCAAAGGCCATCCCCGGGCCCCCCAAAGGCCCATCGAGCTCCCAAAGGACCAACAGGGTCCCAAAGGCCCTCCACCGGCCCCCAACTGCCCCAAAGGCCCTCCCCTGGTCCTCAAAGGTCCCCCGGGCTCCCAAAGGACCAACGGGGTCCCAAAGGCCCCCCACCGGTCCCCAAATGTCCCCCAGGCACCCAAAGGCCCTCCCGGTGCCCCAAAGGCCCCCCCAGGCCCCCAACGGCCATCCCCGGGCCCCCCCAAAGGCCCATCGAGCTCCCAAAGGACCAACGGGGTCCCAAAGGCCCTCCACCGGTCCCCAAATGTCCCCCAGGCACCCAAAGGCCCTCCCTGTGCCCAATGGCCCTCCCTGTGCCCCAAAGGCCCTCCCCGGCCCCCAAAGATCCCCCGGACCAGAGAAGCGCCGCCGGGATAACACATAGACAAACAAACACACACACACACACACACACAAACAAACAAACGACCACAAACACACACAAAAAAACAAACCAACTAAACAACTAAAAAACACTAAATCAAACAAACAAACACACACACACACACACACACACACACACACACACACACACACAAAAACTTACACATGCACACAAAAAAACTCACACACATACACGCACAAAAACTTACACACACACACACATACACAAAACTTGCATACACACACAAGAAAACTTACACACACATGCCAAAACTTACACACACACAAAAACTTACACATGCACACGAAAACTTACACACACACACACGAAAACTTACACACACACGTCAAAACTTACACACACACACACACACAAAATTACACACACACAAAATTACACACACACACAAAAAAACTAACACAATCAAACGAAAAATAACAAGCACACAAAAACTTACATGCACACAAAAAATTACACACACACACACACACAAAACTTACACACACACACACACACTAAAACTCACACACACACGCAAAAACTAACACACACAAAAAAACTAACACACACACACACACACAGACACACACAAAAACTAAAACAATAACACAAAAAAACTCACACAAACACGCAAACAAACATACACACACACACACACAAAACTTCCACACACACACTAAAACTCACACACAAACAAAAAAACTAAAACACAAAAAAACTTACAAAAACAAAAAAACACACACAAACACACAAACTTACACACACACACACACAAAAAACTAACACACACAAAAACATACACACACACACACACACACAAACTTACACACACACACAAAAAACATATAACAACACGCAATAGATAAGACACACAAACACTTAAACACACACACAAAAACTTAAACCCACACGCAAAAACTTACATGCACAAAAAAACTTACATTCACACACAAACTTAAACAAAAAAAAAAAAACTAAATAACACGATCACAAAGTTACACACACACACACACAAAAACTTACACACACACACACACTAAAAATTACACACACACTCCCAAACATGCACACACACACAAAAACTTACACACACACACACACACACACACACAAAAACTAACACAAGCAAACGAAAACTTACAAGCACACAAAAACTTATACACACACACACACGAAAAACTACACACACACGACAAAACTTAAACACACAAAATCTTAGACACACAAAAACATACACACACACACACACAAAAACTTACAAACACACTCAAAAACTTACACACACACACAAAAAAACTAACACACACAAACACACACACACACACAAAAAATTACACACACACTCACAAAATTAAACACACACACACAAAATCTAACACAAACACACTAAAAGATACGCACACACAAAAACTTACACACACTCACAAAAACTCACACACACACAAAAACTTACACACACGCACAAACACACACACACACACACACACGAAAACTTATTCACACACACGAAAACTACCATATCACAGTTACATTGTCTTAATTTTTCAAATTTCATTTTGAATTTCTATCGTGAAATGCAAGAGTTGGAATATTTCAGTAGTGACTTGCTGTGCCTTACCTTCTCACAGTTACATTCTCTTGATTTTTCGAAGTTCATTTTGAATTTTTGTCATGAAATGCAAGAGTTGGAAAATTGGGGTCTTAGTCCACCAGCTCAGTATTGGGGTCCCAGTCCACCAGCCTGAACGGTGGAAATTCACTAGCTTAGAATTGGGGTCATAGTCCACCAGCCTGAATGGTGGAAATCCACTAGCTCAATATTGGGGTCTCAGTCCACCAGCCTGAATGGTGGAAATTCACTAGCTCAGAATTTGGGTCATAGTCCACCAGCCTGAATGGTGGAAATTCACTAGCTCAGAATTGGGGTCTTAGTCCACCAGCCTGAATGGTTGAAATTCACATTAGACGAGGTTACGTGCGCACACACACACAGAGAGAGACGACTAACACACAGGGACAACACACACAAAGAGACGACACCCTACCTTTTCCGGCGAGTTTGGTTAGGTTAGGTTAGATTAAGTTAGGTTAAGTTAAGTTAGGTTAGCCCATGTATGCTTCACTTAGGTTAGCTTAGGTTAGGTGAGAGACAGGCAAAAAGTTAGGTGTATGAGTAGGGTAGGTTAGGTTAGATTAAGTTAGGTTAGGTTAAGTTAGGTTAGGCTAGGTTAGCCTACGTACGCGCGCGTACGTAACCTAACCTAACCATACTCGCCGGAAAAGGTTAGGTGTCGTCTCTTTGTGTGTGTGTTGTCCCTGTGTGTTAGTCGTCTCTCTCTGTGTGTGTGTGCGCACGTAACCTTGTCTAATGTGAATTTCAACCATTCAGGCTGGTGGACTAACACCCCAATTCTGAGCTAGTGAATTTCCACCATTCAGGCTGGTGGACTATGACCCTAATTCTGAGCTAGTGAATTTCCACCATTCAGGCTGGTGGACTGAGACCCCAATATTGAGCTAGTGGATTTCCACCATTCAGGCTGGTGGACTATGACCCCAATTCTGAGCTAGTGAATTTCCACCGTTCAGGGTGGTGGACTGGGTCCTCAATACTGAGCTGGTGGACTAAGACCCCAATTTTCCAACTCTTGCATTTCATGACAGAAATTCAAAATGAACTTCGAAAAATCAAGAGAATGTGACTGTGAGAAGGTAAAGCACAGCAAGTCACTACTGAAATATTCCAACTCTTGCATTTCACGATAGAAATTCAAAATGAAATTTGAAAAATTAAGACAATGTAACTGTGATATGGTAGTTTTCGTGTGTGTCCATAAGTTTTCGTGTGTGTGTGTGTGTGTAAGTTTTTGTGCGTGTGTGTATGTTTTTGTGTGTGTGTAAGTTTTTGTGAGTGTGTGTAAGTTTTTGTGTGTGAGTATCTTTTCGTGTGTGTGTGTCAGTTTTTGTGTGTGTGTGTTTAAGTTTTTGCGTGTGTGTTTTAGTTTTTGTGTGTGTGTGTGTGTGTGTGTAATTTTTTGTGTGTTGAAGTTTTTGTGTGTGTGTGTGTAAGTTTTTGCGTGTGGGTGTAAGTTTTTGTGTGTGTGTGTGTGTATGTGTTTGTGTGTCTATGATAGTGGGCGTGTAAGTATTGAAGTGTGCGTGTAAGTTTTCGTGTGTGTGTGTATAATTTTTTGTGCGAATGTTATTATTCGTGTGCATGTGTAAGTTTTTGTGTGTGTTTGTATGTGTGTGTAATTTTTTGCGTGTGTGTGTTTGTTTTCGTGTGTGTGTGTGTAATTTTTTGTGTGTGTTTGTGTAAGTTTGTGTGCGTGTGTGTAAGTTTTTGTGTGTGTGTGTAAGTTTTTGTGTTCATGTAAGTTTTTGTGTGAATGTAAGTTTTTGAGTGTGTGTGTTATTTTTTGTTTTTTTTTTTATGTTTTTTTTTGTCTATTATATTTCGTGTTGTTTTTTTTTTTTTTTGTGTGTTTGTTTTTGTGTGTGTGTTTGTATGTGTGTTTTTGTTTTTTTTTGTTTTTGTGTTTTTTTTTTGTGTGTGTGTGTGTGTGTGTGTGTGTAAGTTTTTGTGTGTGTTAGTTTTTGTGTTTGTGTTTATGTTTTGGTGTGTGTGTGTTTGTGTACGTTTTGTGTGTGTGTGTGTGTGTTAGTTTTTGTGAGTGTGTGTGTGTGTGTTTTTTTGTTAATTTGTATGTTTTTGTGTGTGTGTGTGTGTGTGTGTTTTTTTTTTTGTGTGTGTTAGTGTTGGGGTGTGTGTGTGTGTGTTCTTGTGTGTGTGTGTGTGTGTGTAGTTTTGTGTGTGTGTGTGTGTAAGTTTTTGTGTGCATGTAAGTTTTTGTGTGCATGTAGTTTTCGTGTGGTTGTGTTTGTTTTTGTGTGTGTGTGTGTGTGTGTGTATATTTGTGTGTGTGTGTGTGTGTATGTTTGTGTGTGTGTGTGTGTGTGTAATCTTATACGTGTGTGTGTAAGTTTTAGTGTGCGTTTGTTTTATTTATCTTTTTATTATTTAATTTTTTGTGTGTGTGTAAGTTTTGGCGTGTGTGTGTAAGTTTTAGTGTGTGTGTGTGCAAGTTTTGTGTATGTGTGTGTAAGTTTTTGTGCGTGTGTGTGTGAGTTTTTTTGTGTTCATGTGTAAGTTTTTTGTGTGTGTTGGTGTGTGTTTGGGTTTTGTTTTTTGTGTGTGTGTATGTTTGTGCGTGTGTGTGTGAGAGTGTTCGTGTTTTTGGGTTTTTTCTTTTTGTGTTTGTGTTTGTGTAAGTTTTTGTGTGCATTTAAGTTTGTGTGTGTATGTTAGTTTTCGCGTGCATGTGTAAGTTTGTGTGTGTGTGTGTGTGTGTGTGTCTGTTTTTGTGTGTGTAAGTTTTGGCGTGTGTGTTTTAGTGTTAGTGTGTGTGTGTGTTAGTTTGTGTGTGTGTGTGTGTGTGTATGTTTTTGTGCATGTGTGTTTGTGTTTTTTTGTGTTCATGTATTTGTTTTTGTGTGGGTGTGTGTGTGTGTAAGTTTGTGTGTGTGTGTAAGTTTTGGTGTGTGTGTGTGTGAGTTTTCGTGTGTGTGTGTGTGTAAGTTTGTGTGTGTGTGTGTGTGTGTGTAAGTTTTTGTGTGAATGTTAGTTTTTGTTTGCATTTAATTGTTCGTGTGCATGTGTTAGTTTGTGTGTGTGTGTGTGTGTGTTAGTTTTTGTGTGTGTGTGTGTGTAAGTTTCGTAGTGTGTGTGTAATTTTTTGTGTGTGTGTGTGTGTAAGTTTTAATGTGTGTGTGTGTGTAAGTTTTTGTGTGTGTGTAAGTTTTTGTGCGTGTGTTTTAGTTTTTGTGTGTGTGTAAGTTTTTGTGTCGTCTAATGTGAATTTCAACCATTCAGGCTGGTGGACTAAGACCCCAATTCTGAGCTAGTGAATTTCCACCATTCGGGCTGGTGGACTAAGACCCAAATTCTGAGCTAGTGAATTTCCAGCATTCAGGCTGGTGGACTGAGACCCCAATATTGAGCTAGTGAATTTCCACCATTCAGGCGGGTGGACTAAGACCCGAATTCTGAGCTAGTGAATTTCCACCGTTCAGGCTGGTGGACTGGGACCCTAATAGTGAGCTGGTGGACTAAGACCCTAATTTTCCAACTCTTGCATTTCATGACAGAAATTCAAAATGAACAAGCCTGAAATAGCAAACTAGTCATCCCAAACTATTGGTTTCAGATAACAAACACCAATGATGGACTAAGAATCCTAGGTCTGAAAAGTTCAAATAGCAAACTACACATCCCAAATCGTAATTTTCTGACAACACACACCTATGAAAGGCTATGAA